>NC_136885.1:33316040-33473540 GCF_949152265.1 Phoxinus phoxinus | reverse complement strand
CCATCGAATGCATGAAAAGTAGTCATCTGGCTACTTTTCACCTACTGTACAGTAGGGGAAGTATTCAGTTTCAGACGAAGCGCTCGTCTCTATGATTGACAGGACCTGTGGGATTGGGGGGGCGGAGCTTAGTGAAGGATCAATTAGTCTTTCTTCTAATACCTGGAATCCACTCACTCTGTCTCCAGGAGGAGATGGTAGATGTCAGGCACATTTCTCCATGGACACGGTTGACATTTTCAAAGATTTTATTCTAAATGAGCATTTGACATTATTGCTTATCTAACCATACTGCGCAAATGATATTCCATGGGAAGATACGCATCCTTTGAAGAGGCAAAATAAGAGGGCGGATAATTAGCGTGTTCTTTGAGCTCTTGAATGGAGACTTCCTTTCTGAGAGTCTCTCCTGGGTGTCATTCGAAGAGAGAGAGAGAGAAATAGAGAGAGGGAGGAAAACTGATGGTGTTTCCCTCAATACAGTTCGAGCTTCCCCCATCTGGAGCCATGCGCAGATGTTCATGTAGTTTAACTGAGAGTGTGTGTGTTTGGGGTGTAAAGGTTCAGATTTCTCATGCTTCTGTTTGTTTCATGCCTCTGGGGTGTCCGTTTCAGTTCGGTAGAGTAAATAATCGCGCTACTATTGGTGGTGCAATGCTTAGGAAATCTGAGACTGATATGGATAAGTTTTAACACTTTTTTGCAGTCTAACTGCCGCTACTTGTGTAAAAGCAGTCAGTGAATTCAGCAAAGGATTGATATAGAGTAGTGATCCAGAAAGGCCTATTGTAGAATGAGATTTGATTAGGTTTGGATCTTAAACTCAGTTATCAAGTGATGCCGAAAAGCAGCTTCCAGCAAACCTTTGCAGCTCGTATCAGTTTTTCAAACACAAAAGTTTAACAAGAAGAAAAACTCACGAGTAAATCACACCGCAGGCGTCAGTGGCCCCTGGCGACAAATAAATGTGTGTTCTAAATCTCGCCTCAGTGTTTCTTCCAGACTTCTATTTATTTCTTAATAGTTCAATTAGTCTTCCAGATTGCAGTTTAATGCATTTCAATTTGATCTTGATGAAGTTGAATTTGATCCTCAGTTGTCTATCGCCTCGGCGGAATCCCCTCGGCAGCTGAAGTGTGAACAGAGTATCGAATGTAGTCGCAGGTTTGTTTGCTTGTGAATTTAATTAACTCACTATTACACGTCGACACACTGGAGATTGTGCATCATAGGCTGCATTTACACTGCAAGGCAGTTTTAGTGTGTCAGTGAATGCATTGATTTCAATAGATTCGCACTGAGAATCCGAGCTTTGTCTCGCATGCAAGCGTCCAGATGAGTGAAGGAACGCCCGAAGCTGGAGTCTCTTTTCTAACATTGTTTTTTGATAAATGAAAAAAGAAAACGAGCCTTTTCTCAAGGTCAGATGTGCCACTTCATTCTCGGGTCAGATGGTCTGTGTTTTTGCGGTTTCAATGCACTTTTTTTTGTGCCTTTCCAGAATCAATGTATTAATAATTCATGCTATAGTCAGATAGGTGTTACTGCTGGCTGGGAATAATTTATTTTAATACTGGGAATACATGATTGATGAAGGTGACCCAACACTAAAAGATATAAATATACAAAATCATCTGGCCCAAGCCTCCGTCCTTCTCAAGGCTTGACTCCAAGGTTAGAACAAAAATCGATACTAGATAGAAGAAGAGAGGAAAAAGTGTAAATCACAAAAGTTGAGAGAGTTTGTGCATGCAAAAAAGTTCCAAAGCACAAAGTCCCTCTCTATATCAGTGTCACTGTTTCTGAACTCCCCGAAACGCCTCCATTGTAGTCTTGAGTTTTTTTCCAGGAACAAACACGCCACAATGTTTCTCATTTAAATAATTCCCGAACAAGGCGTATGCTAAATAAAGGGGCGGGGCCTGGTGGAGTTAGTAGTGTGTTGAAACTCTGTTTTTGGTTATGGTGAAGGGCAGGACATTTCCCAAACACACTTGAAGCAGTTGACCAATCACAACACACTGGTCCAGCCGACCAATCAGAGCACAGTGTGCTTTTTGGAAGGAACTAAACTGGGGTGCGTTTCCCAAAAGCATCGTTAGCCACTATGGTCACGAGTTCTGTCGTTACCAGCATAGTTCAATGAGTCGTGTTTCCCGAAACCATCGTTCTAACGAACATTTGCAAACAGCATCGCAAACTTGTGTAATTGAAAACGACAGCTCTCGACCTGTGGCTACAAGCAGAGTTTCTAGTTTGCATGACATGTGGACTTAATAAATCCGTATCTTGAGACAAATAAGCAAGCTGACATTCAGTACAATCTGTATCTTTTAATTTAGAATACATACAAATGTTATTTACGTCTTTTAGTTTGTCAAGAGATTTAAAGCGCCGTGTGTGAACGTGCTCTAGTGCGTAAGAACGAGTCTATGATTGAATCTGGAAATAAAGCAAAATAACTGAGAAAAATTAGAAATAGTCCTCAGATGCCATGTCTGTAATTTATAGAAAAACAAGCATTAATTCGATCTCAAACAGACTAATTAAAAGTAGTTATTTCTTCATGTGCTATATATATATATGTGTGACCCTAGACCACAAAACCAGTCTCGTGTCGCACGGGTATATTTGTGGCAATAGCCAACTATACATTGTATGGGTCAAAACTGTCGATTTTTCTTTTATGCCAAAAATGATTAAGATATTAAGTAAAGATCATGTTCTATTAAGATATTTTGTCAAATTCCCACCATAAATATATAAAACATGTATTTTTGTGAGTGAATGCAGCACAAACGTGAACATAAATGCACAACTTTAAAGGAGATTTTCTCAATGTTTCCATTTTTTTGCATCCTCAGATTCCAGATTTTAAAAATGGTTGCATCTCTGCCAAATATTGTCATATCCTAACAAACCATACATCACTGGAAAGCTTATTTATTCAGCTTTCAGATGATGTATAAGATTTCACAAGATTGACCCATGTGACTGGTTTTGTGGTCCAGGGTCACATATAAGGATATTTTGCAATACATTTAAATGATATCAAGGACTATAATTCATTGATTTATACATTCTCAGTGGCTCATGGGATTGTGGTTCACTCCCTCATAAAAATGTAAATATACAGTCTTATATGTTTTTCTTATTTCCATATTTTCAGATTAAAATCATACGCTGTAATGTAATGGTTTTGGTTCAGGCTTATAGAGCTCGAGAAAATGAATGAAACTGAGGCGCTGAACAAGCGTGCGGTCACTGCTGTGTAAAATAAAATCAAGTCCTGCACCATTTTTCCTGTTGACTTATTTTTCTATTGAAACTGGAAGTTGGGACACATTTAGAAAAATCACACACTGAGGGTTGAACGCCCTCAAGCTGAAAGTCTAGAATCGCTGCTGGTAATGACTTTCTCTTCTATTCGTTGTTGTATTGACAGGTAAGTGTAATGGAGAGAGAGAGAGATGTTGTGAGGAGGACGATTGGCTGTAATTGGGTCTAATTACTCTGCTGGGTCTGTCTTAATTATGAACCTTGTCTTTTAATTTGCCAGTAAGCATTTAAGTGGATGGGCTTCAAACATGTCCAGAGGAGATTTATAGCTGGTCAGATTGTATTGCTCAGGAATAATTATTATGAATAATTAAGATTGTTTTAATGTTTTTGAAAAAAGTATATTGTGCTCACCATGCCTGCATTTATTTTAATACTATAAAAAGTGTAAAATTGTGAAATATCATTACAAAAAAAATCTATTATATTTTTAAATCTTTTGAATAATAATCAGCATCATTACTCCAGTCTTCAGTGTCACATGATCCTTCAGAAATCATTATAATATGCTGATTTTTTTGCTCAAGAAACATGTATTATTATTATCAATGTTAAGTTGTGCTGCTTAATATTTTTGTGGAATCCGAGATACACTATCATTCAAAGTTTTGGAGTGAGTGATTCATATTTTTATTCAGAAAGGACACATTAAATTGGTCAAAAGTGATAGTAAATATATTTATAATGTTTTAAAATAAATGCTGTTCGTTCGAACTCTCTATTCATCAGCGAATGCTGAAAAATTTACAATTTCACGGTTTCTGCAATAATATGAAGCAGTGTAACTGTTTTCAACATTGATGATAAGAAGAAATGTTTATTGAGCAGCAAAACAACATATCATAATGGTTTCTGAAGGATCATGTGACACTAGCTAAGTTTCCATCCACTTGTCAATCGAATTATCTGAAGTTCGGTTAAAAAAAACGCATGCGAATAAAGCTGGTGAAAGTGTGTTTCCATCCAACGGCTTTAAAGCGAATAAAAACCTGTGTGTAATTACGTCACATGCTGTTTTGCGATCAAATTGGTATATCGAATTGATTTGAGACATTTTAAGGTGTTTCCATTCATTTTTGCACTGAATTAACATTCAAGCCAACATTTGCGAACAAAGTTTTGCTAGACAAAATCATTATTCATTAGCAATTCATTATTTATTCGGCAAATAACGTTTCCATCAGCATTTATCGCATAAGCCGTATATCGATCAAGATAAAATCCGATGAGACCGAACGCATTTCATTTGAGTCGATATTCATGAAATTCAATCGAATTTTACTGTTTCCATAAGGCATTTTTCATTCGATATCACTTAATTCGGATAAAAACGTGTGGATGGAAACATAGCTACTGAAGACTGGAGTAATGATGCTGAAAATTCAGCTTTAATAACAGGAATAAATTACAAATAAATTAATCAATTATTTTAAATTGTAATATAAGTGTAATCAAATAAATGCAGCCTTGGTGAGCAGAATAGATTTCTTTCAAAAACATAAAACATCTTAAAGGGGTCATGACATGAGAAACCAAATTTGCCTTGATCTTTTGGTATATAAGAGGTCTTTGTTCATAGCTTAAGACGTCCTCCCCATTATAAACGAATCATTTATTTAATCAAGCTCTAAATACAGCTCGTTCTGGATTCATGGTAAGAAGTGACGTCACGGTACGAAGTGACGTACCAGCGTTTGCATATGACCGCCTCCGGCACAAGACAACTACGCTTTAAGCGCAAGACAACTACGCTTTAAGCGCAAGACAACTACGCTCATTTCGTATCGTTGTCGCGCCCGCGCGCTGCGCGCCTCACAAGTGTTCAGTCGACGGAAAGCGAGTGGGTCTGTGTACAGGGAAATTACGATGCCGCAGATGTGCTGTTCCTGGCTGTGGACAAACAATCTTTGAATACGCTGCGAAAGATCCAGACGTCAGGGAAAAATGGATCCACTTTATTTTTTGCGGACGTCTCAGTCACGGCAGTGTTAGTTTAAGCGTTTGTTCTATACATTTGAAGGATGACTGTTTTGAGAACAAATCCCAAAATTATGCTGGCTTTGCCAGAAAACTGTTGCTCAAAGATAAGTCCGTGCCGACTATTCTGGGCTCAACAACGACGACGCAAACTGTAAGTAATGTGTTTAAAACTTTAAACTACTTTTTAAATACGCTGAATCCGCAAATGTTCTGGCTGGGGGCGTTAATAATTGATGCATAGGCACTGACGTTAGCCAATCATAACAGTGGGCGTTAACACTGAACTCTTAAAGGGGAAACACCCCCAAAACAGACTGTTTGAATCAGAGGATGAGAAACAGGGTGGGGAAAGGTCATAAATCACTACATTTTAAAAGTTTTTTGTAAAAAAAAACTATAGTAATACTATAATTGCACCTAAGGGAACATAATAATAAAATAAAAAAAAACCATGTCATGATCCCTTTAATAATTACGAATCTTTGACCGGTAGTGTATCTATCATGATATGTAGGAATTGTGTCGAGACTACGAATGCATGATCACTTCACATCTCTGCAGTGTTTGGTTTCACTTCTAAAGCACTACACACTCCAACAACTTGAAATGTTCTTCTCAAAGTAGCCTCCTGATACCCTCAACATAATGGATCCATCTGTGTTCCAACTCTATCTAAATAAATGAGAGTCTCTGAAGATCTCCAGGCTGCCGGTGAGGAATGAGCTCCTTAAAGTGAAGGTGACCTGAAAGTGATGGGAATTAGCCTCCTAAGAACAGTCGAATGAGAGTATTACTCAAGCTGTCTGTGGCCAGTGAAGACATTCAGCACATATCAATGTGAAGTCTCCAAGAGTTACTTCTCCCTAAAGTCAATATTTACTCACCCTGGTGTTGTATTAATGTCATATGCCTGTCAGAGCAAATAGTTTTTCAGAGCAGGAAAAAAAAAAAAAAAAACTGTCTGGCTCGCGCTCGTCCATTTAATAGCAGAGACTAGCGACCGACTTCAAGCTTTTTAAAGGGGTGGTTGAGTATGATTTCACTTTTCTAACTTTAGTTAGTGTGTAATGTTGCTGTTTGATCATAAACAACATCTGCAAAGTTACAACACTCAAAGTTCAAAGCAAATGAAGATATTTACTTTTAAAGAAAAGGACTAACAAACGGCTGGTAGGGACTACACGACATTCCTCACGGGTTAGTGACATCACCAACCCTAAAATTTACATAAGCCCCGCCCCCTGAACACACAGTCCATGTTGAGAAGAGGAAGAGTTGTTGTAGTCGAGTACATTTGTGAGTCAGCTCAAACTTTAGCATCCATCTTTTCACATGCAATAGAAAGTCACTCTGTGTGCATCTCACAACAGTTCCTATACGAGCGATTTATAGATTACCATGACAGAATATGCTAATTGAAGATAGTTAACTCCACATCTGCAACATAAATTCATCAACTAACCATTCAGAGACGTCCTGTTGCTTCTACATGTTGTCACTTCTTCTTGAGTCTCTCCATCTTTGTCTGACTCCGTTTTAACATTAAAGACAGAACAGTTTCTGTCATTTTAGTGTGTCTGCGTGAGGTAATCGCAGCTGCTAACACACACACACACGAGCTCTTGAAACCCCGCCCTCTGCAGCAGCTCATTTGCATTTAAATGGCCAGGCACAAAATGGTGCATTTGTGCAAACCCTCAAAAAGTGACAACTTTAACATGCTATATAAAAATATATGTGAGGTATTTTGAGCTAAAACTTCACACACACACTCTGGGGACATCAGAGATTTATTTTACATCTTGTAAAAAGGGCATTTTACCACCCCTTTAAAGAATCACAGAATGCGCCAGGCTACACATGGGGATATACAATAAGATTTGGAGAAAAACAAACATAAATTGAATGTATGATTTAACAGGCCTTTTGCGTTGGTCTTTGTTTGTGAGACTATAAGCGCCGCAGTTCACTTTGTCTCGCCATGAAAAAAAAACCACGATGTTCCAACAGGGATATATATTTTTTTTTAATCTGCATTTAAAACTGTCAGATATTGTCAGTTTTCTGAGGAAGTTTGATTCATGCATTGATACTACCACCCTGGCATTCTGTGTTTGCTGAATGAAATCAGATACTTGTTTCTTGGTGCTGATTCCACAGATGTTGTGTGTTTGTCTCTGTCACTTTCTCACAAAACATGTTTGCTTTTGATAACCATTTGTAATGAACTCTTGCGTTATCCTTTATTTATCTTCCTCTGAACTGTCTGTTCAATTCTCAGTCGATTTTCACATATATAAAATTATGTTACGCCTAATCCTGATTTTAAGGTTAGAATCGTGGACAGTGACAGAATGAGTCACAAATTTGTATTTGAACATATTTTCCAAGTTAAATGATTTTGAAAACTTTTTCAAAACTGAAAAAATCTGACTGCCTTTAAGTGTATAATAAGTAAGTATATCATATAATTTGAAACATCTTCAAAAGCTAGTATATGATAAAGTTTTAATTAATATTTTTAACTCTGTGTTATCAAATATTGGGCCTTTTTTTGCAAATCAGATTTTTTTTTTGTCATGCTATGATGTATTATTCACTCCTGCAGTTGCAAACATGTTTCTCTCCATGATTTACATTTTTAACGGAAAGAGAGCTGATTGCAGGCAACATCTTTGTAGAATGAATCTTATTTTTATTTCCAGCACATCCCAACTGAGCTCACTGATAACATTACGGGTGCCGGCAGTAGGACACCCACTACAACCAACAGAACCGTGACCCGACGACCTCCAGCGAGAGACCCTGTATGTGTAAAAACACCCCGTCAAGCTTCTTGATTGGAGATGGATCAATAATGGGTCCACTTTCATGATCAGTGAGGGCTAGTTACGACTAATCACTGACGTCTTTAATCACAGCCTGTTTTGTGCAAATATCTATGACTAATGTAAGCATGTCTTGTTGGTGGGAGTTGGACTGTTCGTGTTACCACATGCTAAGTGAAGACCGTAACAGTAACCCTAACACATCCGTCAACGTTTGCAACACCTGCCTGACAGTTTAAAACGAGTCAAGATGTACTTAACTATTTCCCGCTCACACACAAATAGTGTCTCAAAAAACAGTATGCATTATTCTACAATAAGCGTTTCATACAGGCATGATCTTATCATGTTGCACGTGAGTGAAGCTGCATGTGAAATTACATTCAAAGTCAAGAATTAAAAAAGGAACAGATTCTTACATTTTTAATTTTTGTGTCCAATTATATTGGAAATAAAACCTTTTTTTTTATTCCTAAAATGTCAGTTTGATAAATAATGAATAAAATTCAGTATGTACTTCAGAAATGGTTTGCATTGAGCACCAGTGTGCTATTCTGAACCCTGAACGGGTGTAAGTTTTCTGCATGCAGACTTTCTGTGCACACAACACATCCTCACACAAATAGTCACATTAGCACATGCCCGCATCCAAACCAAACCAAATCTGTGGCTGTTCAACTGAATGTTCACCAGCATGCGCGGCACAGAACAACACGACGGCCCTGCGTCTGCAATCCTGAAACCGTACAGGAGCTTTCAGCATGCTGTATTTTTAGCCGCTGTAATTTTATTCATTGTCTCGGTGCGCTCCATTTTTGTGCTTCCAACAATAGCATCTCTATAGCATCTTTCCACGAGCCTTTCTTGTGCACCGGCTGCCAAACGTGCAGAAATTAAAATGCTAATTTGGTGCCATTAGCTTGACAGCGCAGCCATTACCCATGACCACAGCACAGCCCAGAGGTCCAGCGGTTACAATAACGCAACGCACCTGATTGAAACCACCCAGCTATTATGGAGCACAGAAGTGAAGGGTAATGGACAGGTTAAAGCAAAACCCGGTCGCTGTGGAGAAAAAGACTGAAAGAAAGAACATATCGGTTTTGAAAATAAATAACATTTTCAGGACACCATTTTGCAACATTACAGAATATAGAGTGAGAACTGCACTGTACTGGGTTTTTATTATTATTATTATAAATAAAACAAAGGCTATTGTATTGCATTTCACAAGAAAATACTATTGAATTTCACTTAATTCAATTTAGTCTTTATTTCATAAATCTTCTAACATAAAACAAAAGATTATTGGAGTATATTTTACAAGAAAATACTATTTAATTGAGTTTAATTTACTCTTTATTTGATAAATGTTGCAACATAAACAAAGATTGTACTATTTAATTTACCCTTCATTTAATAAACGTTGCAGGATTTTTGGAGTACATTTCTACAGTAAAATACTATTTCAGTGTTTCAGAATTTCACGTTTAAGGGGCCGTTTATACGTTACCGTTTTCAACTAAAAACAGAAGAAAAAAAATAAGGACATTTTGGACGTTCATTTACACAAATTTGGGCCTGAAAACACATTTTGAAAAGCGGGTTTCAAAGTGCAAGTTTTTGAAAGTGATACTGTTATCGTCTCTGTGTAAACTACAAAAATGTGAATTTGTTGAAACGGTTAAACTTTACAAAGTGTTATCGCCCACTACTGGCCTGGCACGCATAATACAGCGTTTTTAATCGTTTTCGCAGATCTGTTTGAACGGGGATTGGTTTGACAAGTTTGTTGTCTCTACTCAATGGAAAAATGTGTCAGTTTTTAGCACATCATTGTCATGTAAATGAACCCAAATTCAATGTGGTACTAATTTCTGAGTGAAAATCAGTCCTGCACCATTTTTGTTCAGTGTATACACTGTGTTTTAAAAATGGAAAGACATCCACACAAACATATTTACCCACAAATACCTACCTAAGCGCTGTAGCTTGGGATTTGTTTGATTTCTTTCGGGATAATCCTTTTAAAACCTCTCTTAATTCGTGGTTGTTTAGGGTGCTTTCCTCAAACACGCTCAGTTTTACCGCTGTGAATTGCGCTGCTGCTGATTTAAGACGGAAATACTCTCTGTGTGTGTTGGGATTACTTTCATTTGGCTCACAGTGAAGTCTTGTGTTTTTTTTGGATACGCCTCTCTCTTTGTCTGACACATGGCTCTGAAGACGGCTTTTGATAGATGTCTGCTGTCTTTTTGCAATGCTTCAGACACACATCGAGCTGGAACCATTTTTAGATGTCAGATGTGAGTGTGATTTAAGTGTGCTGTTGATCAGTGCATCGATGAATGGATCGAGGAGGCGATTGCTCTCTACAGTTCTCTGCTGTAATTCTCTTATCATCTACTCCAGAGATCCGGCTTCCTTCCTGTAAGTGGCCGCGAGTCAATAAGGACTCTTGTCACCTCAACTCCTTGCAAACTCAAGTGATCATAATTATGCTGACATGTTATATCTCCTTAGGGCCTCTCCCAGGCTTTAACTCCTCTTAATCGTCTCCATTATCTAATAGCCCTCTGGATCAGAAACACAACATTTGCATGCAGTTTTGGTCTTTAATCATGTATGAGGTTGGTGATGTAAGCCAACATTTAGATCATTTTCCCTGGGTTTCACAAACTAGCTAGTTTAAGTTAATCCCAGACTAAAATGCATTATTGAGCTGTTTTTTAACTGAAGGCAACTTGGATCTTAAAATATGTCAGTGCCATTGTTTTGTCAAGATGCAGTAATGTTTTTTCTAAGGTAAATGTCCTAATTGATCTAAGGCCTAATCCTGGCTTAATCCAAGCCTTGTCTGTGAAACCAGACCTATATAGTTGATCCAGTAACTGCTTCGACGCAGTGAAGAGTTCATTCAGTAAAGGATTCATCGGACTGATTCAAACCAAAACTGATTCAATTGAGTCATATATAGTGAATCGGACTACATAGCAAGCGCAGGTTTGTTAGTTTTGGCTTGCTGGTCCAAATCTGATCTGAGAGCTTGAAATGGTTTGATGGCAGGAAAATCCCTTATTAGAGAATTTACAAATAGGTATATTTTAGTTTTTGTATAGTTCATGAATGTAAAGAACAAGTTAAATGAACAGCCCCAATATGACTCATTATTAGACTCTTAAAAATAAATGGTTTATCCAAAAATTTGATATTTACGGAAGAGGATTAGGGCCAGGCAATAATAAAAAAATAAAACCATCTCGAGATTAAAGTCATTATAATGCGAGATTAAACTCGTTAAATTTCGAGAAAAAAAGTCGAAATACAATCTTGAGAATAAACTCATTAATTATCGAGAATAAAGTCGTTGTGTTGCGAGAAAAAACTCGTTAAATTTCGAGAAAAAAGGCGAAATACAATCTCGAAAATAAACTCATTAAATATCGAGAATTAAGTCGTTGTGTTTCGAGAAAAAAAGTCGAAATGAAATGTAGAGAATAACGCATTCGATCAGTGTTCATTGCATAGGCTTCTGATATCAACCTCATCGAGGTTCCGTGGTTTCCCAGGATACCATAAGACGCATTATTAATCGTTGTTGGTTGTGTACACCTTCATCCACAGAATGTAACGACTGTAACCATATACAGCTAGCAGTAATAGCAATGCTGTACGGTTTTAATTTATCATAGCTGTCCATATGCCAGAGTGCATTTGGGCCAGCGCAAGTGGCGTCTTCTCAAGCGTCTCCTTCGTCGTAATTCCACACCTTGAGCATCAACAAATAATGCGTCTTATGGTATCCTGGGAAACCACGAAACCTCAATGAATTTCATGTTGGACAAAAGCGAGTAGACATCGCGCAAATTGGACTGATTTTTTCTTCTAAAAACACCTAGCCGACCTAGACCATGTTCTATTCTGTGTTACTGCAAGAAAGTCAAAAATATAGATTGACTAAGTGATCTAACTCTGCCATGTCCTCTATCAGTAGGGAGTTTATTCTCACAATTACTTCGACTTTTTTCTCGAAATTTAACGAGTTTTTTTCTCGAAACACAACGACTTTATTCTCGATATTTAATGAGTTTATTCTCGAGATTGTATTTCGACTTTTTTCTAGAAATTTAACGAGTTTTTTTCTCGAAACACAACGACTTTATTCTCGATATTTAATGAGTTTATTCTCAAGATTGTATTTCGACTTTTTTCTCGAAATTTAACGAGTTTTTTCTCGCAACACAACGACTTTATTCTCGATATTTAATGAGTTTATTCTCAAGATTGTATTTCGACTATTTTTCTCGAAATTTAACGAGTTTAATCTCGCATTATAATGACTTTAATCTCGAGATGGTTTTATTTTTTTTATCATTGCCTGGCCCTAATCCTCTTCCGTAGATATTGTCATTATTATTATTATTATTATTTTAAAGCCCTTCAAGCTCTTGTAAAGACAAAAACACCATATAACATTTTCATATGACTTGTGTACCATGTTGTTAGTCTTATAAAATGTAAAAACAAAAAAAACTTCTTTTTTTTATGGAGCATTTTGAACTTTTTAGATCTTTATTATAAACATTCTGTCAGTTTTTTGTGTGTTCCGTTGAAGAAAGTAAATGGATGAATTATTTTCAGGTGAACTGTTCCTTTATATAATAACAGGCTTTAGATCACTTCCATCTGAGTGATTTTGAATGTAATCATTTTGAAGTTTGATGAAGCAAAATTAGTGAGAAAAAAATTGCAATAGGAAAAACAAACTTGCTGAAGAAATTGCATGTTATACAACTGCTATTATTCACATGCTCTTCGTAAATCAATAGCCTCCTCTGACTCCCAACGCCAGGAAACATCATGTTAAAGTGTTTAATAATGGTCTACGCTGCCGGCCTTGGCCGCAGAGATCTTGGCAGTTTCCCTGCAGAAGGAAAGCACCGCGGCGTGTTGAATACGGGTCGCTGAGCGATACGTCCAGAGGTCAGGGCTGTGCGGATTCAGAAATCACTATTGGAGATTTAGGATGTACTATAAAGGGGTCATGCATTTCATTATTTTTCTAAGGACCATTTATTGGGCCAAAACATTAATAGTTTCCCCTTTTTTTTATCTTCTATTGAGTTTTAGAAAGTTTATACACTCGAAAAAATATTGAGGCCTAAATTTAAGATTTTTGTATTTGAATTGCATATGCAATTTCCATGCATTTGGATCACACAGTTTTAACATAAAGTTAATGTGATGCATATTTGTCAGTCATTCGTCAGATATATTTGTGATAAATATATAAACCTGGTTAATGTTTATTTACAACACATGCAGTTTATTACTTTTATAGGAATCTTTTATTTATTTACGCATGACAAATATGCATCAATTTTATTAGTTTGTTAAAACGGTGTAATCCAAATGGATGGAAATTTGAGATGCAATTCAAAAACATAAATCCTAAAGTTATGCCTAAGTACAGTGCAATGAACAAGGATTAAGAAACATTTGATTCCTCATAATGTGGCCGCTTTAAGAGATTTTCATGCATTTTTATGTTTTTGTTCCCCACATTTTGAAGAAAGTTTTCCTCATTTACTGAAGCATGTCATTTATAATGTTGCTAAAGCACAAAGATGAATGTCTAAATTTTGTTTGTGTTCTGCAGAACGGCGAGGCGTCCCTGTTTGAGGTGAACATCCGTTACGTTGGCGGTCTTCTCTCTGCGTTCTACCTGACAGGCGCTGAGGTAAGATTCAATCTCACCCGTTCTTCTCACTAACTATTTTATATAATTTACTGGAACTGGAGTTAATGTATAATCACATGAAGTACAGCCAGAGAAAGGTCTGTTTTAAGGAGAAATTATCTCCTGTGTGGTGTATCTGTGACGGGCCCAATTTGAAACCGAGGGCATAGATTGGAAAATAAAATAAAGGTGATCCATACACACTCAGAGTTGTGAGTCAGCCTAATGGAAATTGATTTTCAGTCAGAATTAGTCAAAGAGGAAGACAGATGCTCTGTGTTTTCTGAGACCATCCATCTGTGTCTCAGATATAGACACACGTACCACATATACACATCAGATGAGTCGATTTGATGTTTCATTGAGCATTGAGACGTTTGCTCGATATTGACATATGTTTGAGATGGAAGCATATAGTAAGAATAGATTGTAAAATGTGTCATGCTCCATCATTTTGAGTCACTTTGGCTCTGAAACCTATTCTTTGAATGCATTAAAGTGAAAAATAATTACCGCTTTCTAATATTATAGTTATTGCGTTTTAGTTCCAATGCAAATGTCGTATTGAAATGGTAGATTAACTAGTTAACTAACTGTGACAATCTATGGACTTAAAGTAGGTAACAGTATTTTCTTCATGCTTTATCTTGTAATAAAGACGAAGGCTTAATTGAATTGACTTGTTCTGAAAGGCATCTGTTTGAGGTTTTAATGGTTTGCATTTACATGTATTGAATTTATTTGTATTTTATGTCATAAATTGCTAGCATGACCATATCATTTTAATATAGCATGACCAGACTGTACATGTCATTTGATTAGCTGTTGACTCATTACGGAGTTGCTCTCTGATAGATGTGAACATACACAGGATCAGTTTAAGGTGCTTGTGCTTTAGTTGTGCACTTCACTGCAAGTGTGTATGAGTCTCTGCCTCCATCTCTCACTGTAGAGGGAGTTTGTTGTTCACCATTTCTGATGAATCTATCAGCATAGCTCAGCAGTCTGCAGTGATCTATCCCTGCATTCATGCGCAGAGGGAATGTGTGTGTTCTGGATGTAGATTTATCTCATCCGTCTCTGAGTTTCCGGGGGTTACACCACCTGCAGATAAGGGCGGGTGATTGGAAAACCCACTTTTGCGAAACGGCCACGGTGGCGAGGCATGTGTAAATCACCCGGACAGCATGAGGTCGGGAAACATCACAGAGCTTGTGTTTGCGGCTAACAGCAGGATTTACAGCTATAGAGCTCGATATGAACTTGAAGTTGCTCTTGTTGTGATAGTCGATAGAATCACTCTCTGTCTCTAGGCAAAACATCATGATATGACCGTCACTATCATCTCTAACGTTCACTGAAAGCCTGAAATGGCTTATGTTCTCATTCTTATTATCTTATTATTTAAAATAGACAAAACAAGCTTTAAAATATGCTAAAACAGCAAAAATCAAGATGTAAACTGAATTTAAAGTGTTAGTATATAGGTGCATGTCCATTACAGTTCCCTTTCGAGGGAACTCGCGATGCGTCGATGACGCTTTGGGAACGCGTACAGCGTGAACGAATCTGAAGCAGCTGTGTCAACTTAGTCCAAAGTAATGAATGAACGAGCGCCACGTGCGGGTGACGTCATGACCAGGATACAAAAGCGCACTCGGTGAAACCGGCACTTCAGCTTTTTTGCCTCAGCAAAACAATCTGTGTGTCTGACTGTCTGTCTATTTACTGTTGTCCGTGATTTATATATATATATTTTGTGGTTATTATGGCGAAACAATTATACAGGCTGTGTGCTTCTCCCTGCCCGCGTTATTTAACGGGTGGGGACACACACGAGCTGTGTGTAATGTGTTTGGGAGTGGAGCATGCGGTGTCAGCCTTCGAGGGGGCTGACTGCCATCATTGTGAGAAGCTTCCGCTTCGCATGCTCCGCTCCCGTCTGTCACTCTTTGAGGAGAGTGGTCAGGCTCGCGATCCTCAGGGTGCAGGACCCGCTGTTGCCGAGGCAACACGGAGAATGCATTCCTGGGGATCGCAAAAGGATCTCTCAGAAGGGTTGGAGACGGGTCCGAGGACCTTATCTCCTTCCTGTCCTGGGAGATCCAGCGCTCTCTCTCCGGTGTCGGAAGCCCGCTCTGCGGCTTCTTCCGCCCGGGTAGAGAGCCCAATGCTTCAGTGCTCTAGCTCCGAGGAGGTAGATGTACTAAGCATTGGCAGTGACACAATCACTGGAGAAGGGGACTCGCCATCCTCTTCTCCAGCATATGAGGAGCTGGTGGAAGTGATATCTCGTGCTGTGGATAAATTACATATTGAATGGCCAGCCGAGAAAAGGGGCGCTCGTCCGAAAAGCAAATTAGACGAGCGCTTCTTACCATCTAATGTTTCACTTCCACCACGAGGTCTTCCATTTTTTCCTGATCTTCACAGTGAGCTGTCTAGATCATGGGATAAACCATATTCTTCTCGGCTCTTTAGTCCTCAAGTGCATATTTATTCGGGGATTAGGGGGCTGAGAGAGCATGGTTATGAGTCGATGCCCCGGGCTGAACAGACGCTCGCGAGTTATCTGTCACCCGGTTCAGCATCGTCTCTGAAGACCTCGGCTTTGCCCACTAAGCCATTAAAAACGACATCTACATTAGTGGGCAAAGCATATACGGCAGCAGGTCAGGCTGGAGCGTGTCTGCACACTATGGCACTGCTCCAGGCATATCAGGCTGAGCTGCTGGGGGATTTGGACAAAAGTGAGGGAGTTGGTCCCGAGGAGGTTCGAGAACTTCGTCGGGCCACAGATTTATCTCTCAGGGCTACTAAGGAGACCGCCAGAGCAATCGGGCGGTCTATGGCAGCCCTTGTAGCCACTGAGAGACACCTCTGGCTGAATCTGGCAGATCTTAAGGACAAAGATCGTTCTTTTTTGCTGGATTCTCCTGTCGAGCCTTCTGGTCTCTTCGGCGACTCCGTCAATTCGGTCGTCGATAGATTCCAGGAGGCTAAAAAACAGTCAGAGGCTTTTAAAAAATTTCTCCCTCGCCGAGTCCAACCCCCTGGGGCTGCTGTGCGTGAGCAGCCCCAGCCGTCAGGCTCCTCATATAGAGGTCAGCAAAAGGAGAGTGTTGCGTCTCGTGCACCTCCGCAAAAATACTGGAAGCAGACGCAACACTCTCAACCGAAGTCTTCTAAGCCGAAGCCGGATCTGAGGACCGTTCTTCAGGCTAAGAAGGCGCAAAAGAAAAGGTCCTGACGCCAATGGCGTCAGACCAGTGAGGGCAGCCCCACCCGGGGTGCAGCGGGTCACACCTCAGAATACGGTGTCCGTTCCACCTCGGTGTCCTCAGGGGACCATTCTGCCAACCCCGCCACCCTTGGTGCTTCGGGGCGCAGTGGTTCCCAGCGTATGTCTGGCGCAATGTCGACCCGACATTGCGTCGGACATGAACCTTCTGAGGGGGGTTCAAAAACAGTCAGTTCGGGTAGTTCCTGCCGGTATGTTTCAGGTCCCCGAGCTGAGTGTCTCAGTTACACCAGAGACCAGCCCCGAGGGGCTGGTTCCCTTAGTAGATTTTCTGTCAGAGTGGAAGATTCTGCCAAATATTTCTCGATGGGTCCTGCATATTGTAGAGAGAGGATACAGAATCCAGTTCGGTTCTCGTCCTCCTCGCTACAACGGGGTGTTGCTCACGTTAGTGCATCCCGAGCAGGCTCTGGTGATGGAGCAAGAGGTGAAAGCTCTGTTAGCCAAGAAGGCTATAGAGCAGGTGTATCCACCCGACAGGGAATCGGGTTTTTACAGCCGCTATTTCATAGTTCCAAAAAAGGATGGGGGGTTGCGTCCCATTTTAGATCTTCGTCTGTTGAATCGTACAGTACAGAAACTCAAGTTCAAGATGCTGACACTCAAGCAGATTGTGACTCAAATCAGATCCGAGGACTGGTTTGTTACAATAGATTTGAAAGACGCTTACTTCCATATCTCCATCCTCCCTCAGCACAGGAAGTTCCTGAGGTTTTCTTTCGGGGGCAAAGAATACCAGTATCGGGTACTTCCGTTCGGTCTAGCACTATCACCCCGCACGTTCACGAAATGCGTAGATGCAGCTCTGGCCCCGCTCAGGCTGCAGGGCATACGTATTCTGAACTACATAGACGACTGGCTGATTCTAGCGGAATCAGAGCAGTTAGCGGTTCGGCACCGAGGTGTTGTTCTCGCTCATATGCGGAAATTGGGGTTGAGGCTCAACGCCAAGAAGAGTGTGCTGTCTCCATTACAGAGGACCACTTTTCTTGGTGTGGTATGGGATTCAGTCATGATGCGGGCCACTCTATCGCCCGCTCGTGTAGCTGCTATCCTGACAGCCACGAAAGAGCTAAAGCTAGGCCAGTCACGCACTGTAAAACAGTTCGAGAGACTGTTGGGTCTCATGGCAGCGGCGTCCAATGTGATACCCTTTGGCCTGCTGTACATGAGACCTTTGCAGTGGTGGCTCAGGACCAGAGGGTTCTCCCCGAGGGGAAACCCACTTCGGGTAATCAAGATCACGCGGCGGTGTCTCCGCGCCTTGGTTATGTGGAGGAAACATTGGTTCCTGTCCCAGGGTCCGGTGTTGGGAGCTCTTTGTCATCGAGTTGCTATCTCGACAGATGCTTCCCTCACCGGCTGGGGAGCGGTAATGGAAGGCCGCTCAGCTCAGGGTCTGTGGAGGAGTCATCATCTCTCTTGGCACATAAATTGCCTGGAGATGATGGCTGTTTTCAATGCGTTGAGGCACTTCCTCCCAGACCTGAGGGGCCACCATGTGCTTGTCCGGACAGACAACACATCGGTGGTCTCTTATCTGAATCGCCAAGGAGGTCTACGGTCGCGTCCACTGTACAAGTTGGCGCACCAGATCCTCCTATGGTCCCTAGGGAAATTACGCTCTCTGAGGGCAGTGTATATTCCGGGGGTACAGAATATTGGAGCAGACGTCCTGTCGAGGCAGGAGCTGAGGCCAGGGGATTGGAGACTCCACCCCGAGGCGGTGGAGAAGATATGGGAGTTTTATGGCCAGGCTCAAGTGGACCTGTTTGCATCTCAGCACACGACGCACTGTCCACTTTGGTTCTCCCTTACTCACCCAGCCCCCCTGGGGCTGGATGCTATGGTACAGACGTGGCCGAGGCTACGGCTGTACGCCTTTCCCCCTGTTGCTCTGCTCCCAGGAGTTCTGGAGCGAGTCCGCCAATGCGGAGTAAGCCTTTTACTAGTAGCTCCGCGCTGGCCGAGTCGAATCTGGTTTGCGGACCTGATTCATCTCCTAGACGGTCCTCCCTTGGAGATCCCGATCAGGAGAGACCTTCTGTCTCAGGCCGGGGGCACGATATTTCACCCCCGACCAGAGATTTGGAAACTATGGGTTTGGCCTCTGAGGGGGCCCAATTCGTAGAGAGTGGTCTCTCAGCCGAGGTTGTTGAGACCATTCTAAGCTCCAGAGCGCCCGCTACAAGGAAGTTGTACACTTTAAAGTGGAGAGTTTTCACTTCTTGGTGTCACCAGCGACAGTGGGATCCGGTTTCCTGTTCAGTTAACACAGTACTGGAGTTCCTGCAGGACCGCTTTGCGTCAGGTTTATGTCCGTCCACCTTGAAGGTTTATGTGGCGGCTATTGCGGCTTTCCACACCCCGGTGGGTGGTACATCTTTGGGTCGAGACCCCCTGATTACTCGTTTCCTTCGTGGCACCCTGAGGCTAAGGCCTGCAACTCGTACTAGGATGCCGGCTTGGGATTTGGCATTGGTTCTAGAAGGCCTATCTGGGGCTCCGTTTGAGCCCTTAGAGTCGGTCTCAGAAAAATTTCTTACTTTTAAGACTATTTTCCTCCTAGCCATTTCTTCCCTTAAGAGAGTCGGAGATCTTCAGGCCCTTTCGGTATCTCCTACCTGCCTGGAGTTCGCTCCAGGCATGGTTAAGGCATTTTTATACCCTAAGCAAGGTTATGTCCCTAAGGTACCTACCATCACTCCTAGGCCTATTGTGCAGGCTTTCTGTCCTCCTCCGTTCACTTCATCGGACCAGGAAAGGTTGAACCTCTTGTGTCCAGTGCGAGCATTGGACACTTATGTTCATCGGTCTTCTTCTTGGAGGAAGGCCGACCAGCTGTTTGTTTGTTTCGGATCACCCAAGAAAGGTCTACCTGCTTCTAAGCAAACAGTTAGTAAGTGGATAGTTGAGGCTATTACTCTTGCTTATGAGTCCTCTGGCCAGCCTTGCCCTTTGGTGGTCAGGGCTCATTCCACTAGAAGTATGGCGGCCTCTAAAGCCTTAATTTCTGGAGTTTCTCTCCAAGACGTTTGTGATGCGGCGGGCTGGTCCTCTCCGCTTACATTCGTCAGATTTTATAGCCTGGACCTGGATGCTGCCCCAGGGTCCCATGTTTTAAGTGCTTAGTGTTTCTGGATGACAGTAGACACTCAGGCATTTGTAACTATGGCGGTTTGGGTATTCTCGTTCCCAAAGCGTCATCGACGCATCGCGAGTTCCCTCGAAAGGGAACGTCTCAGGTTACGTATGTAACCATAGTTCCCTGAGAAAGGGAACGAGACGATGCGTCGCCCTGCCATACTTCCTGCATTCCTGGGATTGTCTTGCTTCGGCAAGTTTATGCTGAAGTGCCGGTTTCACCGAGTGCG
Organism: Phoxinus phoxinus; assembly: GCF_949152265.1. Lineage (NCBI taxonomy): Eukaryota > Metazoa > Chordata > Actinopteri > Cypriniformes > Leuciscidae > Phoxinus > Phoxinus phoxinus. The sequence goes on along the minus strand of NC_136885.1, from coordinate 33,452,978 downwards.
CTTTTGTATCCTGGTCATGACGTCACCCGCACGTGGCGCTCGTTCATTCATTACTTTGGACTAAGTTGACACAGCTGCTTCAGATTCGTTCACGCTGTACGCGTTCCCAAAGCGTCATCGACGCATCGTCTCGTTCCCTTTCTCAGGGAACTATGGTTACATACGTAACCTGAGACGATTTGCGCAAAACTTTTTTTACTTTTTTCTAAATGTTGACAAAAAACTATTGCGAAATGACAGCGTTTCCATAAACTGATGTTATGCGACTAAAACATAATTTTTTTCCTCTCGCGATAAGTCATTCCAAAAATCAGGGCAGCAGACGTTGTTAGGTTTCTGTATATCCCAGCCACTGCACTGGCCATTATTATTAATGGAAGGAGACGTTTACTTTTTATTCTGCGTTTAGACGAGCGTTATGGGGGAGAAATCTGCGTGCATATGGTGACGCAAAAGTGTGTGAAATTCGATGTAGTGTGCACTCCAGGCAGCTAGGTGGCAATGTGAAGCACTGCCACACAACAACACCAAGTCCGCGCGCCTGCGTACTACCTTTCTTCTACTTCTCTCCCTAGTAGACTTTTGCGTTTTTATCCTTTAGGCGGGAACGCGACGGTGACGCATTTTTAAGATTTCCACTCTGGAGGGTGGTTTCACTTTTTTGAGTTTTTAAGCCCCCAAAACACTGTCGCCGTGTAAACGAAAGGCACATCTGATAAATATTTTTACGTTTTCACCCGCAAGCTTTCTCATGTAAACAGGGCCTTAGACAACCTTGACCATGAATATGTGCCATGAATAACTTTAAATGAATGTTAAATGACAACAAATTTTGTGAATTGAAAAATTTCCATTTGACCCAAGATTCAGTCTTCATATAAAGATCTGTATATGATACTAAGAGAGTAAAATTTGATTAGCGTTCATTACACACTCTGCTGCTCAGTAAAGGTGACCCAAATCTTGTGTTCTTCATATGTATGCGACATCAACCGAGACTTATTTGAAGGTTCACTTCATATGCATCTACAGTATATGACTTCAAAAACCAGTGGATTTATGCAAGCTACTCAAAAACCACAGACTGGGCTGTAATTTCCCGCTCGGTGGATTGTTCTTACAAGCAAAGGCTACAGATGAATCCTTTATTCCAATTACCTACAAAAGATCAGTCAGCTGTATCGCCCTTGTTAGTGAAACCGAAGGGCGTTATACTGCTGCTGTATGTAAAAGCATGTATGCTAATTTACTGTAAAATCCAGCAGAAACTGCTGCTTTCATCCATCAGTCGCTCTGCCTTGATGCACATTTATTGGTAATTGACCTAGAAGTGTAGAGCAGATTTGACTATGAACACGGAGGCTTTTCAGATTTTCTGTTGCATGTTTTTTTTTTTTTCATACTTATGATTATTTGAAGCCTATAGGTGCTTTCTGCAACACGCTGGATCCTTCCCCAGAAACCGAAATTAACTCGCTCCTGCTAAACGTTTACTCTTTGAAATCTTGCAGCTGGGAACAATACAAGTCAAAAGTATTATTTTGCAAAGTTTGCAAAGTATTTCCTACTAAAGCAAGGCGGTATTTGACTATTGACTAAGCATATTCATAGCAAACTGTTGGGAGTGGCCTTGGACGGCAACATGCCCAGTGCATTATGGGTGTTGAAGTTTTCCTATTTGTCAAAAGGGAAGGTAGCACCGATTTCAATCGTTTTCACCTTTCTACTGCATAGGCAGCCATGTTTTATTGAAAGCCCATTTTGCCCGTGGTGAAGTACGTACACAAAGTTTACTAAAAAGAAAGGTTTTTTGACGACTCACTTTATCAGTTAGTGTTTCCGGTGGCTGTCATTTTGTCAATCAAAAGTAGTCGATCTCCGAATGCAACGTAATGAACTGACTCTATAAATAAGGTGTATATAAGGACATGCTATCTTCATAACATGTCATGAACTTGTAATTCCAATAAAAAGCATGATAACTTAGACACTTTAAATGTATATGGAAACAAGCTTTAGGAGTTTTCATCTATACTCTCCTCATGTTACATTGCATTCGGAGATCGACTACAAAATTTCAGCCACCAGAAACACTGATAAAGTGAGTCGTACAAAACCTTTCTTTTTAGTAAACTCTGTGTACACAAACAATGTAGTCAATGCTCAAGTTCATGTGTAGAGCCCCTGGTGATACTTAAAGCACAGTTTTATGTTGTGTCGAGCCTTCTTAGTGTTTTAAAAATAGCGATTTTGATGCTATCATAGAAGTGCCCCATGCACTCCCATTCAAATGGCATTTTGAGCTAAAACGAAAATACGGTCAATCTTAAAAGTGGCGTTTCCATTCTAATTATGCTTTTTTTCACGTTGACTCGGGTAGATTAACAAAAAGAGCCTAGGTTCAATTTTGGTAGACAGTTACCCTTTAATGTTAACAAATGAAACCTAACAACCCATGTTTGTTTTTATTAGCTGATAAATGGACAGACTTTATGCTGATATTCCGAAATCTGGCTAAACGAGACTAATGTCCCACCAGCTGCGTCTTTCATGGTTTAGCTCTTTGAGTTTAGCTCAAGAGCTAGCAGGTTTGCACCATCCCTTTCTATGCTATTTATTTGACTGATTGGGTTATTAAAGCCTGTCCACTCTGCACCTGCAATATCTTGAAATATTATGCATATAACCATTAAGGCATTAAGTTATGTCAAAAGCCTATAGCCTATTTTTCTGAGGAATTGCCTGCCTTTGAATTGCCGCAAGATCAAATCACTGCTGACGGAAGGGTATTAGCTTGCAGCTCTTTGTCATTCCTTCACCTCTGTCAGCCCACAGGATTCGTCTTTACATGAATGTTTTATCAGTCGAGCTTCAGTGATCGTATCAAACCTTTCAGGACGTAAGAATGACCTGAATAAACATCATGCATGGAGACTTTTTGATTTATTCTCCTGCTGTGAATCATGTGCTGGTTTATTGACACCGCCATTAAGTTTACACATACATGTTCCATTTAGCATTGTCTATCTTTCTCGCTGCTTTATTTACAGCACGCGTATATCCCTGTGGGTATAGCCGCATGTCAACCTGCATTTATTTCCAACCTCCTGCCAATAAAACCGAGGAATCCTGCCATTCACAGAATGCACTTAAACAGACCTCCAGTTCACTGACAGTATCTGGCTGGAAGAAGTGAACCATTGCTGGTCTAGAGAACTAGAGTTTTATACATGAGGTGGCCAAGGTTACATCAGATGGTCCAGAGACCATGAAAGAAAATAAGTGTCTAAACCTAACCCGGCATTTAAAAATGACAAGACAAATATATAGAAAAATGTCTATACACCCTCTTCCTCCCTAGAGTGAAGTCATTATGTACATTATACTGTATTTGTCCTAAATCATTGTTGATGTAATTTAATGGGAAAGTATGTGAGTGGCACTCTGTGGCATGGCTGGATTTTGAAAGAAATATCGGAACAGTGCCAGCAGCACTTGCGAAATGGAGAGATCAAAATGGTCAAAAACTGGAGCTAAAAAAAATACTTATTCTTTATTTTGCCGACGCGTTTCTGTGCCCAAAGCCTTCATGGGGGATAAAAGATTACAGGTGTTCACAAGCAAAATTCAAACTTTTTGACAACCAGTGGAAAAGTCAGATGGTATGGCATCCACCAATCACGTAACATGTCAAGTGACATTACATATCAGGCCAATAGCCCCTGTTCTTATGGAGCATGTTCAAGCACAAAATAAAATAAAAAGTACAATGTCAAACAAAAGTATATTTATGTATTTTAATATCTTAATGTGATTGTACAAATATAACAACAATCACATATGTCACCATTTTGATTTCTCCATTTTGCAAGTGTTGCTGGTACTGTTCAAATATGTCTTTTTCTTTTCTTCCACATGTTGTTGATCTTGTGAACTCGCACCAGAGCAACTACACAACATTATACACAACATTATAACAGGATTTTGAACAGCTCTGCATTTCTACAGGGTGCGACCTCCATGTATTCTTAATCTTCTGTATCTTGCAACATTCATTTTCTCTTAATATTCAACATTAATATACATTAATGATGTGCTGTGCCGCCACACATCAAAATAAAAGCTTCTTTCAACAATAGGGCAGTGGTGGCCTTGGTTCGAGAGTCAGGTTGCGGGTTCGATTCTCAGTACCGGCAGGGAATGACTCGGGCACATAAACACTAATTGCTCCCCGGACGTCACAGCGAAAAATGGCTGCCCACTGCTCCGAGTGTGTGTCCACTGTTTCCAGTGTGTGTGTGTGTGTACTCAGTACTAATGTGTGTGCACTAACTTAAATGCAGAGGACAAATTCTGTATGGGTTACCATACTTGGCCTTCACATGTCACTTTCACTTTCACAAAATTTCTATCAGCATCAAAATGCCATACGAATAAAATGTTGGGGTGTCCAATCAGATGTCAGGGGTGTCCGATGCCACCCAGACACCACCGCTGCTGCGTGCTCAGACTGAGCTCAATTTAATCTTTTCATGAAATTCAGAGATGGAGCGACGTCAGTGACAGACTGTTCTGAAGGAAATTGCTGCTAACAAGATATGTGACTTTATCCTGTCTGGTAGAAAATGATGCAAAGTGAACGCACTGCTCCCTGACAGGAGGAACAAGAGCTCTGAGCGGCTGCTATTGTAATCTACAGTTAATGAAGTTACACTACATTTGTTACGCAAAGTTCTTGCTTTTGGTTGTGCAAAAAGAACAAAATGTTTCACAATGTTGAATTTTTGGTTGCAGTTAGGCATTCTAAAAACCATAAACTTCTCAATTTATGTATTTAGATGATTAAAACATTATTAATACCAACGTGTAACTTTGAGAAGTTACATTTTAGTCACAGAAAAAAAAACTAAACCAGCGGTGTTGCCAAAATGTTTGGGGAACATTTTGTTTACAGGTTTTAAATATGCACATGCTTCTTAATGTAAAATTGTATTTCTTATTAATTATTCCGTTAAATTTTAGGGTGAAATAATTTGACATGTTCTTGACAGGTTTATTTTCACTCTAATGACATTGACAAAAGATGTAAGCAGCATTTTTGGGTGAACTGTTCCTTTAAGCACAGAATGTGTTGTTGTGCTGTATTCTAATCAGGGCAAATGGGTGTAGTTATCCTCTTCTTCCATCTGCAAAAAAGCATTGAAAGAATGCAAATTTCAGGCATAGAGAGAGCCAAAAGCTTTCCAGATCTGGCCCATCTCTCATTATTACTAAGACGGTCATAAGACTTTCGATCGCTTCTGCACAAAACGCTGTTTATGGGCTAAAGGCCATTGCTTTAAACAATGAGAGCTCTATTGATCCCAGAAGGCTGCACCCACAATCAATGCTTTCCCAGAAAGTTGAGTCTTCCGCAGAACTGAGTTTGATGTTGATTTGTGTGTCCGGGGCGAGGGCGAGTCTCTCGGTCACCACCGCCCGTAAAACTCACGACAGCCGCAGGATCCAGGGTTATGAGCCGTGCTCTGAGCGTTTGTCCTCTCCTGAACGACCAGTCAGTTTGAGTCTCAATACAGGTTCATGTACTAAGTGTACTTAGTATGCAAGAATTCAAATACTACAAATATTACAGTTTTTTACAGTCTCTAGAGCCCTATTCGCATGGGATTAGTATTATCTAGGGACCTCTAGTCATTTGTAATAATTGCGGAGGTTGTCTGTGATCTTAATCCCGTGCGAATCGGTCATGTCTGTAAATTGTAAAGTAATAATTCCCCCGCAAATGACCTACCATATTTCGCCGAACACCGACGTTCTGTGATAATATTAGTCCCATGCGAATCGGCATCTCTGATTTTGTCCAGGATTTGGCGGGGCTGTATATATTTTTCGAGGTATTTCTTTACGTTGCGCCTTTTTATTAATCTTTCGCGAAGAATGGAAGCTGCGCTGGTTTTGACAGTGTTTTGGGTACTGGGTCATATATCGCACACCGACACCATATACAATTTGCAGAAAAAAGAGAAAGCTGAAAACCACCAGAAGAGCAAAGACAAAAAGAAAGATTAGATGGATGACATATAACAGCATGCATGAAGTAGGCTAACATTCTTCTGTTTATGATATATCATGCGTATATCTAGACCTAACGACAAGACATTTCCAAACAATAGCCTATCAAAAATAATGCAGAATCAAGCAAGGGGGTTTCACATCATAATTTCGAGTTTAATGTTACAAATAAATCAAACGTAGGCCTAAACCTTGAGCTCTTAGATTTTAACCTGGTGAAATGTTTTTTTTTTATCCATCTAACCAGACCCTCATACGCAAAAAAACATCTAGTCGCCCACTGAAAACAGATTTCCACTGGGCTAAAATAAATATAATATGGGTATAAACTACATTTTTATATTTTTAGACATTTTTATTATTTTATATATCCGGGTTCCGGGAGAAAAGTCAGTAAATTCGAGTAAAATCACAGGCTTCGCTTATCCTGTGCGAATGCGTCACACGAAATTCAGATGTCACGGGGTAATTTCTAAATCACACGAGGTCCCTAGATAATACTAATCCAGTGCGAATAGGGCTTAGGACACATTTCTCAATACTTAGGTCACTTTTTCAAAACTCTTCACACAGTGAGCACAACAGAAGTGTATGTGGGCTAAACTGTGGATCATTTATCATTGCTTTGGCACAAAATGCATTCAATGACTATCTTTCAAATTACATTAACTCTTTTCTCACATCGACACAACAACCGCCACAACTCTGTGTATCTACAGGCCGATCTGCACACGCTTACACACTGATCTCAAAACTGTTCAACTTAAGTTCAAAACAATAACATAATACAAAACTGTATACGACAGCATTTTGCCACATTTCTACAGTAATATTGTTATGAAAAATATTTCGAATCTAAAAATTAAATGGTATAAAAACAATTGGACCAACCACAGCTGATTCCTGTCTCTGTATCGGTGGATGGTGTGTAGACAAATTTTTGTATTTTGGAATTACTCAGTGCAACAACAAAAGACATAAAATATATAAAGTATTGAAGCATACTGCACCATGTCTGATTCATTAGTTACATATATTGCAGTGAATTGTAAACAGAGAGGTGTCCTTTTTTTAACAGAAGAAAACATATAATGCTCCGTTTGTTAGTGTTTTTTAGGTCATTGTTTTGTGGGTGATAAAGTGTGTTTGTTGGCTGTCAACCTTTGCTAGTGTTCTGGAAGAATGTGTTGATCTGAGACATGTATGAAGTGATTTGAGACATGTATGAAGTGATTTGAGACATGTATGAAGTGATTTGAGACATGTATGAAGTGATTTGAGACATGTGTGAAGTGATTTGGTAACTTTAGAGCATTTTGAATATGAAATGAACTGCTGTGCCTAGCTGAACGCTGGTTAGGAGAACTGTGTGAAGAGTTTTTAAAAAGTGACCTAAGTATTGAGAAATGTGTCCTAGCGACTGTAAAAAACTGTAATGAAAAAGATTCTGCAGGCACACATATACTTTAGTATGCTATGTTTATCATGCAAAAATGTGGATGCTTGTTTTTGTTCTTGTCTAGAATGCCAGATTACCATTGAATATTATAACAGCGCAGCTGCTACACTTGGTTTGGGTTTTTTCCCCCAATAAAAACAAAGCAGGTGTCGAGGCAACAGATGCCCAAACGTTGCTCGCTCACATCTGAGTCCAAACTGCTTGTTATAAAGAGATAAAAGCGTGGGAAGGGTGGAAGAGGGCAAATTATTTTTGATCATATCTTCAGGCTACAGCAGAATTTGTCATGTAGAGCGACGAGTGTGTCGATCATGCTTTTCTTTATTTGGAACCGTGGCATTAGAAGCTTGAAGAAAAACTGCTTGCCAACTAGGACTTAGTCGACTAGTCATGCAGAAAATGTATCGCCAAACATATTATGGTATAACAAACATATTAATTACTATTTTAAGAGGTCTTCATTTTGGGGACAGAACACAGGAATAGCAATACAGCCTTGTGTGATTATTAAACTTCAAAAGGCTATGATTTTATTGTATGAATATGAGTGCTGGCAGCATATAAGAACATTATTGTAGCACATTGTTCAATATAGCATATAGAGTTTACTATTGGCACAATTATCTGTTTATTACCTTGTGTAGTTTTTGTACTCTAATAAATTAAAGCATTTGCTTATGAATGTTTCATTGGAAAAAATCATTATTTGGTACATTTTCATTGCGCCCCTAAAGTTTGTATTGCATTCCTGTTACAAAGTGAGTGTCAAGCCCTGGTTCTGACATGATCTGATGGCCAGCTGAGATTTATATAGGTGAGAAAAAACACTTGCATATCTCATTTAATGCTGTAAACTTTCTTTAAACGTGAATCAAGGATTCATATTTTCTTGTGTCCCATTTCTTCTAATTAATGCGCATGTGTCCCTCAGGGATCCTCTGTAAACTACAGAAATTCGTGTGTGTGTGTGTGTGTGTGTGTGTGTGTGTGTGTGTGTGTGTGTGTGTTGATGCAGTGGCTATTAATTAAGCTTATAAAAGCAGCGCGTTAATTGCGAGAGAGGTTACAAGGCTAGGATGCCGCAATCTATTATTTGTTCAATTATGAATAATATTGTACATTTGCATCCCCGGAATGACACTTAATTACTTGCATCTTGCTTCTTCACTCTAAAGTGAGGCATGTCTGTTTGTGCAGGTAAATGAGTGTATTATTAGCGAAGCTTTCAGCATCATGTTTTGATTTTGTTTGCGCGTGCATTCGAGTCGTATTACAACCATATAACTGGCAAGATCAAACTGAGTTGTGTAACATCATTAGCTAATGGTTTGTCCTTTGAGTGGCCAGTGCGGGTATTTCCAAACGCTCCCAGTGGGTTTGATGTTCCGGTGGGATAGAAGTGCTGGTGCTGTAAATAGCTGTGGATGACTGTAATGTATGGTTATGACTTTGGCGTGGCCTGTGTTGTATGTGTGTGTTGTGTATCGGGGGTTTGCGGTGAGGACGTCCCTCAGGCTGTGTGGAGGTTCAACACTCTCTGATCGACACGGCTGGATTAATAGATGGCGTCTGTGCCGGGAAAATGAACGCTACCCTGGTGATCTGTGTGTGCAAACTACAGTTGTTTAATGACCTGGTGTCTCATGAGATCTACAAAAGTCAGAAGGCAGGGGGAATTAGAGGAAAAAGATTTATATTTTCTGGTTAATGTGTTGATTCTTAAGTCTAAAGCTAATTTATGTGATGCTATCATTATTTCAGAATTACTTTCATACTAATAGTATAGTATTTAGTAATATTTTGAATTAGCTTTTATTTTATATTTTAAGTTTTCTTTTTAATTGGTTTAATTAAAAACATTTTTTGTCCTTTTGTCATTTTCATAATTTTTTTTTATTTCTATTTAGCTTCATTTTCAATTTCAGTTAGTTGCCAATGCAACAAGTTTTTCATCTTAAATTTATATTTTAATTGATTTTAGCTTTATTTCAATCAACTAAAATTATTTGTGATAATTTTAGTTAGTATTAACTCTTTCCCTGACAGAGTTTTTTGAAAAATGGTTGCCAGCATTTTTTATCGTTTTCACAAAAGTTTCATGGCCATCAGAATATTTTGTGTTATGAATACAACAGACCCTCTGCTTTCAAAAAAAAAAAAAACTTTTATACTAGCTTTACGTATTTATTTTTTTAACACTTTAATTTGGATTAGTTTCATAAAAAAAAAAATGTAAGCAAAAAGCTGAGAAATTTTTTTTTTTATTTTTTTTTTAAAGACCACATCCAGATCAGATTCAGAACGATGATCAAAACATATGGAGTAGATCGAGTCCATCAACGCATCCAAAGCTTCACAGTAACTGGGTCGACATGTCATTCGGTAACATTAGGCAGTTTTAATGTTGATGATCGTATTATTTTACATATGCTATCGCTTGTTTACGCTTCTTTTTCACTTGTGTTTTGATCAGGAAATTCAGTACTCTTTCAGTAGATGCATAATAGCGCCCCCTACTGTAAAATTCAGTCAATGGCTGGGAAGCGCTGTCCCATTAATGACGGAAAATTCTGTCAATGGCGTGGAAAGAGTTAATAACTGGATGTTATTTAAGTGAAAGTATGATATTCTCCCCAAATCAAATCAACTTTGAGGTCTAGCGGGTTGCAGTGGCCAATGTTTGCATGTCTGTGAAGTCCTCAAGAGTGTTTGTCATTTTATGTTTCAGAAGGATGATCATGAGCCGCTTTGAGGCTGTTGTACTCTTTTGGCGAAATCTGCACTGTCTAGTCTACAGTCCGCTCTTGGGATCTTTGAGTTAGGAACAGAGTGTCTTTGTGACAGCTAGATGAACTTCATGTTGGTTTGTGTTGCTGGAGGGAAATCGACTTCACATGAATGTAAAGGTTAAATATGTGGAAGGGAGCTACGAGTTTAGCAGTCTCATGGGCCAGTTGCTTTGCTCTTTTAAGGCTGAAAAGCAAAGAAAATCACTCCTCGCTGCATCTCGTGTTGTTTTTAAGCTCTTGTCTGACCCCTGTAACTTCACTTTCTCAGGGATCACAGCCAGCTGTAATTGAAAGAGTGTCGCTCAATGAAATCAACTTCTGCAGCAGCTTTTTGTGTGTAGTTAAAGTGAGCTGGCTTTGATGTCCCGAGTCCCGCAGGAGAAGGAATACCAGTAGTCTTCGATCATGTTAATCAATGAGCCTCCAACAGCTGTGTTTTATTTTAATATTGCACTTTCCTTTCCTATCTCCTGGGCAGCAACCGAGAAATATTATCGAAAAGCTTTCACCGTGCATGTCGTACGGCTAACTTTTCACATGCTTTTTATTGCGTTCTATCTCATCATAAAATGAGATCTGTGGGACTTTTGCAGGTGGAGTTTGTGCATTTATTCACATGCACATGATCAAATGCTTTCCAGGAGGAAGGAACTGTGATTTAATGGCCTTTTTATAGAGTAAACATAGAGAATTACTGTGCATTCACATTTGGCCTCATTCATGCAACATGAGGAACACAAATTTGTGGATTTGTTGTAAAACCATTCTTACATAGATTGCCATATGCAATGGACCCTTTCCACAGACTATGATGACACGTTTCCACAGTTATTAACATTCACTCAAAAAAATAAGCTGTTGAATGAACTTAATTACATTAAGGGAAACTTTTCTAAGAAATTGAATTACGTTTTCCCAACTAAATCTAATTTGTTTGAAATGATTTGTTGTAATCTTGTTGTATGAACTTAAATTAATTTAGTCAATCCTGCTAGATAAAGTTCAGTCAGGTTAGTTTTTGCCTAAAATCCCCACATTATAATTTTAGCTAATTTGACTCTACAATCACTTCTAATGCTAGATGTTACTAGTGTTCTGTTTAATTAATACCACTTTTTACTATATTAAAGTAATATTAAATATTACTTGTGCAGGTCTGCAAGTGTACTGAGTGCCCACAACCCTAAACACAGTCGCCACTCTTCTGCATAATGGGAACCACAAAAATCAAAAACATTACAGAAAGTCCTCTAAGTTTCTAACATAACTCAACATTAAACACTAATATTAACTAACAACATCTTTCCATTTACTGAAAAACGCATAAAATAACACTTTAATCCCTAAATTTATGCAGTCCCTTGCAAAGCATGCTGGGAACTACAGATCCGCCGCCCAGTTAGATGTCAACAAAAATTATTCTTGTAGTTTTCACACAAATGAATTAAGTAAACTTCCGTTTTAAATATATTAGGTTGATCGAACACAATTAAAATAAGTTGACAAAATATGAAACAATCGTGTTACTTTTGCTTATTTTAATTAATTAAATTTAACAAGAGACCAAAATTCATTTTTTGAGTGTTGTAAATCTAACCTTTTTAATATTTGTATATTTTAAAAGTTTAATGTATATTTAATATGCATACAGTTTTACAAAGGCTTTCATGAGGCCCTGTACTCGGTATATTCCCAGTGACTCCTCATGCATCGGTGTGTGATGTGGAAGTGCTCTATTAACACACGACGTCTCTCGTTGCTCAGTCGCTCGCGAGCTCTTCATGGTTATTGGCAGACTGAGGACGAGCTGAAACCCAGGTCGTTCTTCACTGTACTCTTAAGCAATGATGAATTATAATTGTGCATGTTTTATGACCAAGGTTTATGAAAATGAGGTTCCAGGAACATGGAAGCTATATGCTAAAACTTGTCTATAGCTCATCCAAACAGTGATTTGTCTGCCAGTACTGATGATATAGTCAGCCAATACTGAGGTGTTTGCAACATTTTTTGTCTTTCTTTAACTAAATGATCTGAAGAAAACCTCTCACAAGCCTTCTGCTTTGCAACTGTCCAATAAGAAACCGGTTGCTTCGCTAAAACACTCAACGCCAATGTGCATGTGCCTTGACGTGAGCAGACGCTGAATATTTATTTAATTTATTGATGTATTTGTTGCTAAACATTTGCCAGCACACAAATGACAACTGTAACACCAGTGTATAAATGTGTGTATAGTTGCCATCTGAGCTGATATTCATGCTTTAGTTTGGGCCGAGAAGCGGCTGAAATGCTGTCGAAACATTTGTTTAGTTTGGCAAATGCTGTTGACTGCAGCTCATGACTCTTGTGAGTTACTATGGCAACCTAGAAATAAGAGGTTGGAATGGGGAAACGAGCCGAACAAAAGGACCGTGACACATTTGTTGTGATGTCCCTCATGGCTCTGTCTCCAAATCACTCAATACCCGTAATGCAGGACTGGGAGGTTTGGCGGTGTCTAGATTTAGCTTTGGTGCATCAAATCTGACCTTTTGATTTGCATCAAGTTCCAAACAATAAAGAAAAGAAAGGGAACACTTTACAATAAGGTCCCATTAGTTAATGCATTAACTGAAATGAACTTGCATTGAGCAATTCATGTGTTATGATGAGATACAACTGTTGATGTTAATCATTTATTAGTAAATGTTGACCAAAATTGATAAATGCTTTAGAATGATAACAAATGGAACCTTATTGTAAAGTGCTACAGGAAAAAAAAAACTATGAAATTAGTTAAAATACCTCTAATTTTTAGGGGGTTAAGATTTCAGGCGAAAATAATCATTGTAATTTGTTACCGTGAAATTATATGTAATATAATATGGTTGTGCCGTCCACCCCTACCATAATGCATCAGAACATTTCTTTGGCTCGCGGTCTTGTTATAAATGTTGAGAAGGGCAAAGCGAGTTGCTTTCTCTTGGCCCACTGCAGCGAGTGTTTATATTAGAAGGTCTGATAAGTTTTCCAACAGCTCGACAGCAAGTAAACAAGACCGACCTCTGGGGTCACAGGCCTGAAGAGAAGATTAATTAGTGATTTCATAAAAGCACACAACGCTCAGGAAGACATTTAAGAGCCGGAGCGCTAATGGATGGAAACAAAGCAAGATAATGACATTACATGTCCTGTTATCCAGTGTAGAACTGCACTGTGCGCGAGTGTGTGTGTGTGTCTGTGTAATTATGTTTGAGAGCCTTTGTTTGAATATTATTGTTTGTGCTTAGTTGATGAGGATGGAAGTTAATGCAAAATAAATTTAAAAAAGTTCCATAGTTTTCCCAGAATTCCTGCTAAACATACTTGCTTAGTTGTGTGCTCCCAGTTCATGCGTTTATTCTTGTCTTCGTTGGGTGGCCTAGACCATTTCTCAATATGCATCCTTTTCTGTACTTGTGTTTTTGTGGATCAATTAGAATATTGTGAAAAGGTTTTCAACTGTAAGCCATAATCATCAAAATTATAACAAATAAAGGCTGAAATATCTCACTTTGCATGTATTGAGTCTATATAATATATTAGTTTCACCTTTTAAGTTGAATTACTGAAATAAATGAACTTTTGCACGATATTCATATTTTTTGAGTTTCACCTGTACTGTTCAAAGTTCACATCCAGCCAAGTCAGTTCAGATCCCCGAATGTGTTCTCGATCCGTCCCTTTTACAAAGGATGCATCGTGAGGTGACTTGTGTGAACTTGAGACCACCAGGTGTCCCAGAATGCACCTCTCACCAACCAGAAAGCGTCAATGGCGGAGGAGAAAACCTAGCCTGGCTCCGCCCTCCTACGTACTTCCGCTCCATTTTCATTTTTCTTCAGAACTACGTCTGGGATTGTGGTATATTCTTGGGTTTTCTCCAGTAATTTTTTTACCGGTCCAATCAGTGAACAGAGGGAGTGTCTGAGAACGATGATGTTGAGGTCGTGCGCTAGTTTGAGTCGTCATACGTCACGACCAAACGTTAGCGATTGGTTATGGCAGATCCAGAGTGGCTCTGGGCAGATCCAATAGTTTTAAACTTCAACAGAGTATCCGCCTTCAAGGAAGTTATCGCTTGTCAATGGAGAGAGGCCAGACTCTCTGTACAAATTAAATGTGCAGTACGAGAGTCTGGTATATACCAGGCTAGAGAAAACCTGCATCATTTCTAAAAATACTATATTGTGTCACAAAATGTAGTTTTAAGAGTTTTTCGGGCAAGAATGTAGTCGTTTAAAGCTCAAATCTGTGGTTTATTTAGAAAGATGGCGCATTTTTTAAAAGTTGCCGAAGTTTTCGGATTTGCTACACCAAAATTAGCCTTTTCCTCGGCTAGTCTTTCCGGCGTTTGCCGCTGGCTCGGATGTCTCTGTAGTGGTTAAACATGAGATATAATTTGTCTTGTGTATATCTAACGGCGATCTTTGGTCTCATGAATGTATTATTTGTTCCTGGGCATATGGTTTTGGCTGAGGGCAAAGTGAAGTTACATAACTTTATTTAACTGACTTTGTACATTTGCCTGAATTGTTTGCTTGTCTTTATTTCCTATTGCATACCTTCTTATATGCTTCTAATTTTATAATGGCTATTATTGATCATTAACTGGCAATTTAACAAAACGAGACAGGGTTGTGTTTTATGGGATATTTCATTTTATTAGTGAATATAATCAGAGAATACATGCACATATTGCTTGAACCACATATTAATAATATATTTTTTAAATGAAAAGAGGCAGGGTTGTGTTACATTCATTGTTATAAATATAAAACAGTGAAGATAATCAATAGACGGGTTGCCTGAACCACATTTATGCATTTGGCAGACGCTTTTATCCAAAGTGACTTACATTGCATATCAAGGTACATTTTACATTCTTCTCAGTTCTTGCTTTCCCTGGGAATCGAACCCATGACCTTGGCGTTGCAAACACCAACGCTCTACTGTTTATGCTACAGGAAAGCATCTGTGTGGCTATTAATATGTTCAAGATTGTTTTAATGCAGACGAAAAGAGGCAGGGTGTTGTTTTATAACCTATTTTGTTTTATTGTAATATACATACAGATAACCGGACTTTGGTAGCTTATACCGTGGTACAGTTTCAAACTCAATCCACTAGATGTTGTTTTTCCCATCACTGGACTGGTTTGGATCGAAGCCTGCCCTTTACTCCCCGACATCCATCACCATTCCTGACAAATCCTCTGGTGAACTGTGATATTTGTTCTCTTTGATAAGTTTGAAGTGAGGGTGTGTTTCCGTCAGATGTAAAACTGGGTTTGTTTACGTCCGCTTCTAAGTGTTCTCACTGTGCAATCATGCTGGCGTAATGACATTAATCAGAGCGAGTTCTGAAGTGGCGAACTGATGAAGCTCTCGTGAGGAGCGGTAGATGATCTGCTCTGAGACGTCCACGTCTCTGGTGTGTTGTACAGTCTCTGCTGTGTTTATGGACGTCGTACTTTAGGGTTTGACCTGCAGAACTTTATAATAGTCACTGGTGAAGCTCTTGAACGCTCAGCATTTTCCGGCTGTTATTTTCCTCGACTGTCTGTCAGATGAATGGGAATGCTAATGTATAACTTTCTTCAGGAGTTATTGACCCTCCTTAGTTGTTTCTTAGTTATACTCTATAATTATAGTGTTAAAAAAAAGGTGTTTGGGTCCGTGACAGTTGTCCTTGATGACGGCACTGCTTCCAGAAAATCATCTGATTAAAATACGGCTTTTCTTGTCGTTCTATTTTCTCTGTTTGTGTCTCTCTCCCATAAGGATGAAGCTGTTGCTCATCGGACACGCAGCGACCCTTTTAACTCTGTCCAGGTTGTTGTGTCGTCCTCTGTCCTTTACGAGAGGTTAATTATGGGCAGTGTTCTGCATGACCAGAGAGTAAAGAGATATGCGGCATGGACAGATAATCCCACTGGCTTATCCTTATACATGTGTCAGGAGAACGACTACAAGAGAACCACTCCAGAGAATATGAAAGACTGTGTGTGTGTGTGTGTGTGTGTGTGTGTGTGTGTGTGTGTGTGTGTGTGTGTGTGTGTGTGTGTGTGTGTGTGTGTGTGTGTGTGTGTGTGTGTGTGTGTGTGTGTGTGTGTGTGTGTGTGTGTGTGTGTGTGTGTGTGAGTGTGTGAGTGAGAGAGAGCCTTTGTTTGCATACTATTGTTTGTGCTTAGTTGATGAGGAAAGAAGTTCTGTGTGTGTGCGCCAAACAATATCTATCTATCTATCTATCTATCTATCTATCTAATCTATCTATCTATCTATCTATCTATCTATCTATCTATCTATCTATCTATCTATCTATCTATCTATCTATCTATCTATCTATCTATCTATCTATCTATCTATCTGTCTGTCTGTCTGTCTGTCTGTCATTTATCTATCTATCTATCTATCTATCTATCTATCTATCTATCTATCTGTCTGTCTGTCTGTCTGTCTGTCTGTCTGTCTGTCTGTCTGTCTGTCTGTCTGTCTGTCTGTCTGTCTGTCTGTCTGTCTGTCTGTCTGTCTGTCTGTCTCTGTATATCTATCTATCGATCTCATTCGTTCATTATATATACAGTATATCGTTCTATATGTGTGTCTGTCTGTCAGATAGTGTTTTGGATTTCGTGTGTCGTGATTTGATTGTTTGAATCTCTTCCAGAACGGCATCATAAAAGTCTCATTTGAGCAGTAAGTGGCAATATGATTCCAAAGGTCCTGGATGAAATGACTCTACAAAGCTCAAGCCAAATTGCTTTCTTTCAGGTCCTCCTGAGAAAACCAAGCGCTCATTAATCTCAGGCGACAGCTCATGTCTTTGAAAACAAACATTATAG
This sequence comes from Phoxinus phoxinus, assembly GCF_949152265.1. Classification (NCBI taxonomy): domain Eukaryota; kingdom Metazoa; phylum Chordata; class Actinopteri; order Cypriniformes; family Leuciscidae; genus Phoxinus; species Phoxinus phoxinus. The sequence continues at coordinate 33,435,793 of NC_136885.1, read as the reverse complement.
TGCTCATGTTACTCAGGTAAAGTTTTCTAATAGATGTACATGAAAGGCTGTGGTAATCATATGGGCATGTGATGCAGTAACTTGTTTAGTTACATTAAACCGGCCAATGAGAACCTAGTGTACTAGCTTTCCACAGTAGCCGACTAGTCAGCAAGGACCTACTATTATTACTCCTTTTGTTTCTAGATACAGTATATCACTGAGTAGAGAGAACATATGCAGCTGAAACAAACTAAATCTTGCATACCTACATTGACAGATTCATTTAACTGCGTAATTTGCCTATAATTATTTAAAAATAGAAAGTATTTCACTACAACACAGAAAGATGTCAATGTCGTGCAGAGGATCATTTTTCTAAATGAACCATTCAAAGTAATCAATTCACTAATAGAACTTCCCAGCTATACTTGTTTGATCAAAGATACAGTAAAACTAATATTCAGAAACCATATTATGATTTCTGAAGGATCAAAATATATTTATACTATTTTAAAATACTAATAAAATGAAAAATACTATTTTACAATACTACACTTTATTTTACAGTGTCCTTGTTACATAACTTGCATGTAGTTACTATAGTAATAACTATAAATTATGCATAATTACATGCAACTAACCCTCAAACAAATCCTAATCCTACCCTAACCCTATAGTAAGTACATGTAGTTTATTAGTATTACTCAGAACTTAAATATATAATTATACTGTTAACACCTTAAAATAAAGTGTAACCCTACTGTTTTTACTGTTTTTGATCAAATAAAAACAGGCTTGGTAAACATAAGATTAAAAAATCATCTTTTGACCGGTAGTGTTTGAATCAGTGAATCACTTGAACAAAATGAACTGATTCATATAAAATACTGAAAGTGAGAGAGCACAGGGAGCGTGTTGCTCTTCGTCTCTGTCCGCTTGACTGTAGTCTGAGGTCAGCACTGTATTTTGTCACGCTATGCCACTACATGCTGGTAACAGTATCTTGTTATAGTTAAGTTAGGCATGTTACTACTTTTAGTGTTCCTCCCTGCGGCTACTGTCATCGGGGTTGTTTTCCTCCTGCTGTCACCATATAGAAGTCATGTGATCCGTGTAAGACCCGACACGCTGACAGTTGGCAGAGCGGTGCAGTGTTGCTGCCTCACTGAACTGCTAATGTGAGCCGCGTCACACACGGTTCATTCAGAGCCAAAGGCTCAGTGGATGCATGAGACTCTGGGTTTTTTCAGTGCAGTTTCCTATGCACCAGATATCCGAATATATTCAATATCGCATAATGCCTTAGTGCAATTGTCAAATCGTGCAGGCTGCAATTTAATTAAGTAAATATATGTGCTACAGGTTTCAGAGTGAAGCGCATCATTTACACACATGCAATGTTTTAGAGTTCATTTACTGTGAATCAAGCCGTTCTGAGACGATGAGCTGCTTGTGTGTAAATGAATATACAGGTCCTTCCTCTGATACTGCAGTGTGTAACGGTCACTTTGTGACTTTATGGTAATCTGAGGTCAAATGAGAACTGCGCATGTGCGTACACTGTAAAAAAAATATTTTCATGATTTATCACAACTTTTTATCTTTTGTCAAATCAACTTCGATAACTAATGTGTGAAAATAACAAATTCTATTTTGAGTTTCTGTTTATTAAACCATTCTTCTTCATTGTATTAGGTTAACTCAAATTTTGAATTACAACGAACTCAAAATTTTAAGGCAACAAGGTAACTTGCTTTTTTAAGTTAAACCAATATGTTTTTTTTTACAGTGTAGAGTGTCAGTTATAGATTTGACAGATGAGGAGAAGAGATAACCGCTTTATATTTGTGACCAGAGTTGGGTGTTTTGTTTACTTTTTCTCACTCGATCCCCATGTATGTGACAAGATGTGACGATTAAGTACTTTTATTAGACACAGGAAAATACGCCATCGTCTCTCTCTTGCATCTTGTCCTCTGACACCTATTGTTTTTCTCTCTCTGGGCAACATCTCAATTTTGCGTTACAAGTGCATGTATTTATTTGCCGGCAACCTAACAAAATAAAAGGTTGATAATATTCTGTTTGAAAATGGAGAAATTGAGACGTAAATATTAGTAATGCAATTTTGCAGTATAATAGTATAATTACAATATATATATATTATTTTCTTTCACATAATTATTATTTATTAATATTATAATTATTATTTTATTGTAGTACTGAATTGGTCAAAAAGCGGTGTGAATATGGCATGAGAAAACTCAAATGGAAAGTGTTTTTTTTTTTTTTTTTACTCAGTTCAATTCATGGATTGAGTTGGTGCTTGTTAAAAGTAAACATCCATAGTATGAACATCCAAGTTTTTCTCAAATCGTTCAGCCCTAAAAGGACTTTGCACTTCTGCACAGTAAAAAGTATTATGGATATGAAAACCTTTTCACAATACTCTAATTTAGAATTTGGTGTTTTCATAAACTGTAAGCCATAATCATCAAAATTATAACACATACAGGCTTGAAATATTTCACTTTGCATGTAATGAGTCTATATAATATATTAGTTTCACCTGTTAAGTTGAATTACTGAAATAAATGAACTTTTGCAGCATATTAAAAATGTGTTGAGTTTCACCTTTATATCACAGTGATGCCTTTTCCCCCTAATATCGTGCATCTGTACAATGCGTTCCTGTTGCATTGCAGAGAATTCAATCCCACGCTTGTTACACTTGATCCAAAGCGAGCCTGATCACCTTAACTGTCAGGTGACATCTGCTCGAGCGTACAGTGTGATCGATGGAGCCGCTGCCCGTTTAATTGCCCTTCCCAACAAACTCTATTGAATTGAGCTCTTGTTATTTTTGTTGGGGAATGTGGAATGATCTGCTCTGGGTCTCTCTGCGGGCTAATTAATGATGTGCAAACGGCACAAGCGGAGCGCGTTCTTCCGGCGCTCCGGCTACGTTTGTCAACACCTCCGCGGGAATAGCGCACTGTGGGAGCCGAAGCTGTCAGCGCCGATACAGTCCAGTGCGACGGACAGCTGCCACACCGATGCTCTCCTGCTGTGTAGAAGCTCGTTCACTCGGGTCAATCGCTTCAGCCTACGTTTCCGTCCAGTTGTAAACACAACTTAAGATGCAGCAAAATAGCCAGGGAAAGCCATCGATCGGTGTCCATCAGTGTGTTGAGTAGTTGTGTAGTGAATGCAGGGAATAAGAAAGGGCTGCCGGTGATTGACGCAGAAATCACAGTGTGTTCAGCATCAAAATACGGCGTCCAGTCAGAGTGAAGTTAGATTGTAGCGTGGAGAGGGAGAGACTATCAAAAGCATTATTCAGCATCACCTGCCAGCTATCGTGCGGAGAGGCCTTTATTTGAGAACGCTGTGAAGTGAGGAGAACGATGAATAAGTCACCAACCCCTCGCCGCTCTCCTGAACTCCCAATGTGTTCTCGCTTGGGTTGAGAACGGTGCTGGAAAAAATATGTACTTCATTTGGATTTTTGTTTTGTTATCCAGAAAGACACTTGATATAACTTCTATTTAAAAAGAAAACAACTATTAAGTAAAACAACATGGTGTTCTTTCCATAAGATCATCTCTCAATGTAAATCAAACCAGCTGACAGAAATAAAACCATGCCGATCTCTAGGTATGGTGAAGTGTGTGTGAGGATGTGCGGCTATTTTAATTCAAAGGCCAAGGGAACTTTATCAGGATGCAGAGTATCCTGGATCCATGAAATAACTGGCCTTTAAAAATATAAATCTGCTGCCTCTATGGGGATTTAACACAGGGGTGTCCTGACTTATGCACACTGTATTTTAAGGAAGAACATTTATTTATTTACGATACATTATTCATTCACAAAGAAAATTGGTGTCCTTAAAGGTTGGAGTTTTCCTCATTTTTTAAATTAAGGCATTAAGATCAATTTCCAAAAGATGATTTTTTATTCCTCTTTTTAGTCCACTTTAGCATGGGTGTGTTCACTTATTCTTGGCACTGTGTACATATATGAATGGCATTGTATTATGTTTATTGCTAGCTCTTAGAGTCTGACACATTTTTTGTGAAGTTCCTCATTTGTCGCTTTGGATAAAGTGTCCGCAAAAATGAATAAATATAAATGTAGTCAAAACTGTGTAATAATGTCGTAAAATAGTTTTCAGAGAATATATCCTGAATTACGTGTATGTTTTACAATGATTAATAATTTATCAATAACCTCAGAAAATGTTGTTAGAATTAAGCTTAAACCCAGAAAAAATGGAAACAAGTCCCAAATTAAGTTTATCGAAACAATAATTTTGTCATTAAAATGTAACATAGTAACTGTCATTATTTACTCATCCTTGTGTTATTCTAAACTCGTATGACTTTATTTCGTCTGCTAAATGGAAAGAAGAAATTGTGATGAATGTCCAACACAATCTCACAGCAATTCATAACAATTTTAGGAGGAGGCTAATTCGTATGAATTCATACGACCTCACTCGTACGAATTTGTATGATTTTTGCTAAATCGCACATATTTTACTAGTTGCGAATGACCTACCCCTGACCCCACCCTTAAACCTATTTGTCACTGGGGTTTAGACAAATCGTATGAATTCGTACGAATCAGCCACATTTTACTCACTCGTACGAATTCGTACGAATTGGTCGTGAGATAGCGTTGGAATGTCTCTAATGTTTCAAAAACAATGCAAATAATATCATACAGTATATCATACAAGTGTTTGGCCCACCATGTTTGTAGTTCTTGTTAATCACATTTTGTAGCTCTGAATTGAACTGTCAAAAACTTCTCTCTAGCACAGAGTTGGAAATAATAATGACAAATTATAGATCAATAAATAATATTAACAATATTGTATTTTTTTGTAATAATAATAAATTATTTTTAATAAATGATTAATAAATAATATTATTACTCTTGTATTTAACTTTTTAATTAGAAGAGAACACTTTCATTTAAGGTTACATTACTGCATGTGCTTACTATAGTAATATCAGTAAATGATGCATAATTACAAGTAACTAACCCTAAATCAAACCCTAACCATAACTCTATATTAAGTACATGTAGTTGATTTATATTACACTGAGTAAGTACAGTGTAACTATGGAACCTTTTAAATAAAGTGTAACCAATGATAATAATATAAAATAATAACAATATGCTGGCAAAAATATATTCCACAATTTGTTTTTTATTTTTTTGCATCATACTTTTTGAAGCTTGAATAAGAACAATGCACTGTCCCATTGATATTTCTTATTCCAGTATATTCAGGTTTGGTACATTATTCCTTTAATGTCTTATGGAAGTTTGCTTTTTAAGTAAAGAGATTTTGTATTGAGGATGTTCAGATATTTTAACTAGAAAATAAGCATGTTTTTGTTTTTGTAGTTTAACTAAACCATTGCTGAAACTATGTTTGGAAAGCAAAAGTACAACAACCTTGGGCCGTTTTAATTTTAGCTTTGAACTTTCCAAAATCCTCATGTTCCTAAAGCTTAACGCCGTGGCCCAGCGATGTCCAGATGTCTGGTTCCCAGTCTGTCTTTTCCGATCACATTATCCCCAGGAGTGTTCATCCCACTCCAGTTCCTCACAGCCGCTCTCTGTTCTACAGCGCCGTTCGATTTCTGTGCCGTCTTCTCGGAGCATGTCCATATCCTGCTCTTTTGAATTGATTCTGTCATATGGATTAGAGTCGTGAATCATTAGCGCCGACTTCTCCGCAGACGCTGGTTTGTGCTGTGAAGTATAAAAAGACCATATTACTGCCAAGAGCCCTGGGCTTTCTCTAACAGTGAGAGAGTATGAAGGTGCAAATAAGCCCTGCCGGGCCTGGCGAGCTCGGAGAAGAGGTCGTGCTTCTCTTCGCAGGGAAGACGACACACTGCAGAGCGACTGACTGAGCATCACGCTCCAAGATTATCATGAGACCTGACCCGGAGAGGAACCACGCTGAAAATGTCACGTTTAAAATGGCCAGGCGAGAGAGAACTCCACAGACGGCGGATCTCACAGTCGGCAAGGCTGGAAGTTGCAGCGCTACAGTTTTTTGCTTGTATTATTTTTAAGCACAAATCAGTTTGGCGATGGATTGAGCTTGACCTCGCGCTGGATGAAGCCGTCGGACTCTCAACCATCAGTCGTTTCTGCTGGTGACAGCTGTTCGCCTACGGATTTGAACCCACGTTACAGTGGCACATGGGTACACGTGTTCACAGTTTGTCACCCCAGACGTTTTCGCCCCGTGTCCATCTGTGCGTTTCCACACGAGTCGCAGAGAGTGTGAAGGGGTGACGGAAGAACCAGTGTCAAGGAGAGAGATTCTGTTATATTGTTCATACGCACATGCAATCATTTTGCTGATTGCAATGCACAGGATTATCTTTATTTATTTTTTAATTTGTGTTTTTGGTAACTCTCTACAATAAGTTTCTGTTTGTTAAAGGTACAATATGTAGGATCGTTCGCCACCAGGGGTCGCTAACCTCTTACAATAACAAAGGCGTATATTGATGACGCAAAGCATTAAGCGGAATTATGGATCTTATCGTCAAGCTGATGGATCTTTTATGGATTGATGTTTTTAACATGACTGTGGTATGAAGCAGGGCGCGATTGCTAATGAGAGACGTAACGTTAGCCTATACCATTTGAGTGTGTTGAATGTTGTTAGTTAGGTTGTTTGTTGGCTATATGAGAATAGCAGTAAGCTAGACCAACATTCAAATAACATACAGATCATATTCTAACATTTCATCATGTTGAACTAAATAACATTGATTAGTTGTATGTACATTTGCTCACCTGTCTAATAAAGTACATGCAACACTCGCGTCTCTATCAAGTCGAAGTTAGTCGCGGAGCTCTCGGCATCTCGAAAGATATTTATCATTGTTTTATCCTCTTTTTGTCTCAATCTGCTTGCCATGGTCCATAATGTTTGAACAAAACAACAACAGCGTGAGCGTCCTGCTAGGCATAACCCAGTTCTTTGACCCAGTTGTCCACGTCTGTCGCCATGGTTACTATGGCAGTATGAGCGGAAACCGAGGGTAACGCGGATATGACGCCATTGACTGGCGACTCCCTCACCCCCGCTCACACGCGCCGTTTCCTTGAATAAAATCGCAATTTTCTCACGATTTACAAATAGTTGGAAACATTTGGGATATTGTAAGTAATCAACTAAACAAAATATATAACATTGGCCTTGTGGTTTTTGGATATTTTACTGCAAAAATCCTACATATTGTACCTTTAACATTGGTTAATTGCATAAGTTAACATTCGCTAACAATGAAAAATACTTTTACTTTTTTTTTACTAAAAAAGCATTTTTTAAGCAACATTATTATACATTATTAAAATCAAAAGTTGTATCTTGTAATATTATTTAATGGACCTGAGCTAAGCTAACATCAACTAACAATGAATAGTATTTTTATTAAGTAACATTATAAATGTAAGTGTCCCTATTATGCTTTTCCGGATATGACCTTTCATTCGGTGTGTAATAAAGCTGGTTGTGAATGTAAAGGTCTGCAAAGTTTTAAAGATCACAAGCATGACAAATAAAGTTATTGACTCCTAAAAGAAAGAATCAATTCTGAATTGATCTCAGTCTCTCTTCCTGACATAACAACAATGTAACTAATTTGCATAATGCCAGCCTGTGCTCTTCATTGGCTGCCCGTGAACGAGGTCTACTTTGCCCCGCCCACAAACACTGTAGTTGTAGCTGAGACTGGAGGAGTTTGGTTTGTGTTTTCGACATGTCGGGAAGACGCTGTTTTCAGAGCTGCGAATCCACTTTGCTGCACTTCAAAAGTATGTGAAGTGTGTAAATAGAAGACTAGCGCTAGAATGGATACGTGCAAAACATTACACCATTCGTATCACTGTGAAGATATGGTAATGGCCGTTTAGTTTCTAACATGCTGTAAGCTGTAGACCAATCACAACAGACTGTTCTGTCTGACCAATCAGAGCAGAGCAGGCTGGAAGGGAGGAGTTTAGAGAGACTGAATCTTCGAATGAACCGGATTCAAACTCTTTGAGAAATAAATTAATGTGCAATGCATATTATGATCAAATTAAAATGTTTTTTTTATTTTTACCTTGGATGCATGCAAGTCTTTTGTTGGAGACTCCATAACAAAATTAAGAACTTTTAAAATAGCATAATAGAGGCACTTTATAAGAAGCCTTTTCTTTTTTATCCCTTATTCTTTAATTATTATAAAAGGAAATGCATGTGTCTTATTCTTTATAAAAAGCACTCTGAATGATCACTGTGTGTGAAATCTGATACATAAATAAACTTGCTTTGCCAACATGTGGTAGATATATATTTGAACGGCTAACAGTGGTAGAAATGTTTTATTTTATTTTACACGGCAGGGCGACACTTGGAATAATTCCATTAAACGTCCATATATCGTGGTGTAAAATTACTCATACTGTGATTTTGGTCTTACCGCCCACCTTATTGTTGTCATGTCTCTAAAGGGAGCCGACAAGCTTCTAGCCATGTGTTCATATTTCTGTCCAGCTCACAGTCTTTCACCCACGCAGCACACGGGATTGACGTTTTCACTGAATGTTGTGCAAAACTACATTTTTGGAGCGTTTTTCTTTTCTTTAGAAGGACATGAAATGGGATTTGTGAAATAGCGTCAAACTGTGTCATCCATTCATCTCTGATAGTGGAAATCTTCCTGAGAGTCACATAATGAGCGGTAGAAGCGTGAGGACGGCGGCGCAGAGACGCTTGTTTATCGGAGGAGCACAGCAGCGCTTTAGCTAAACCCACTGTCCTCGATTTGGCAGGAAACTCTTGGAAAGTAGATTACAGTCCCTCCCAAACATAGTGTGACAGTTTTCATACAAGAATGCAAAGGGTCACACACAAAAACACCCTCTGTTGGATTCTTGAAATGAAAACACAGACGGTGTGCTTACCTTTTCTTCATATGTTTTTATCTAATAAGATAAAGATCTTACTCTCCATTCCTCCTTCGTTCCTTCCTTGTTTAATATTTCTCTTCCTCGTATTTTAGACATTTTTCTAATAGAAATTAGTTGTCAAATAAACACTAATTGTTTTAGGATACATATTGTTTTAAGATGTTTTCAGTCTTACAACCCATTTGCAGTTGAAAAAAGGTAATAAATCCCAGTATATGTTATTGCAAAACTCAGCATACTGCAATGCATTCAGAATCGCAATAATATCATATTGTGGGGCCTCTGGTGATTCCCAGCCCTAACACGCACACACACACACACACACACACACACACACACGCACACACACACACACGTGACTGACACAGGGCACAGAAAATACAAACCTTAACCAGAAATGTTCTCAGACAGGAACATAACACCTCTTGCTTAACATGAAGTCAGTTTTGTTTATATAACACAATATCACATATTACAATCCAAACAACATCCATCCAGTTTGGTTGAGCTCTTGAAAATATTGCCCTATTTACCTATAAATCACTAGAAAGGTCTAAAGTTCTGTTTATTAAATTGTTATGATAAAAATCTGTGGCGGTAATTTCTTTTTGTCAGTAAATCTAATGCATCCACTGAGAGAAAAATATTCTCTACACTGGAGAAAAACGTATGGATTTGCATATGTTTACTTAAAATTTTAATATTATTATTTTTTTTCATATTATTATTTTTATATTTAATTATTATTATAGTATTTTTCCTATTTTTACACTAAATAGGGTGGTGTGCGCATTAGTGAGTACACGTGTAAAGTCTGTTTCATTCAAACTCATAGAAATAATGCAGAAATAACTCAAGTGAGACTCATAAAAGTCATAAAACTTATGATGTTCCAGGAAATCCCTTATATGGACAAAGGCATCCAGATATCGCTGTAGCAGAATAAAACACAGATATAGAGATAGACAGATAAACATTTTGACTAATGAAACATGAACACAATAAACATAACACTGCAACAATATATGGCTTCTGTGTTCAATGCTTATCAACCTAGCCTTTATCACCCTATAATACAAATAAATTATAAATAAATTCTGACTTATTCTATGATATGAAGTTATTTCAAACACTCGACTGAATAAACCTGAACTGTTAACATTAACATCTATAATTTAACATCTATTTAACCAGAGAGAATGAGGCTAAAATAGGCTCCATTTTCAGTCAAATAATTGATTTTTTTTTTTAATGTTTTTATCTTTGTTTTTTCTTTTGATTTTGTGGTGAAATATGGTAAATGTTCAGGTTTTGTGAGATGTGGCCTGTCTTCTGCTATGATGTATGGTTTCTCTGTGTCCTCATCTAATGCACCCGGAGGAGCATCATTTAGCCTGGCTCGTCCTCACACACACACACACACACACACACACACACATCCTCCACAGTGCTAATTAGGTGGGAAGGAAATGTTATGGTCCCGCTGATGCTTTTTCTCTGCATAATACGACGAGAGATCCTCTGTAATACGATCACAGGAAAAGAGGCATAAATAGCAGCGACTTGCACATTATGCCGAGTTAATAAATGGAGAATCCGTCTAAATCTGACTTCTGACGCCACGTATGCGGCTGGGTTTTTTTTGGCTAATTTATGATTCTTTTCTTGAGCTCTGAAATAAAGTTTCAGCTGTAGCATAACGTAATGAATAATGCAGCACCACTTGTTCAACCCGAACGTCACCGAGAACAAAGACTTGAGATTTACAAGCTGGTAAACAGGCGGCAGATAGATCCTTGTGGTGAGCCGGCTTTGTTCTGCGGAGACGTGAAACAAGCGTGCTGCTACATCAAAGCTGTGTCACCTGTGCTATATCTGTTTCATGATACACACTGTTCACCCTTTATTACTGCGAGGATCCTTTACAACGCAACCGTCTGCAATGGTATAGATGAGGAAATCAGACGGAGCTTGGTAAATGTTTCCCACATCTAGGGCTGTGCAATGACAAATATTGCAACTACTGCAAAAATATTGTTCTTAATATTCTTTAAGACTCAAGTGCAAAACATATTATGACTTGTTGACTTGTTCTTTGGAAAATGCATCTGGAATAAAAGTGTATTTTGTCTTATTACACTGGCAGATATTTGTATGCGGATATAGCATAAATATAGTTTTTATGACTAGGGTTGGGTATCATTTCAATTGTACAAAAATTAGTGCTGTCAATCGATTAATCATGATTAATCGCATCTAACAAAAGTGTGTGTGTGTGTGTGTGTGTGTGTGTGTGTGTGTGTGTGTGTGTGTGTGTGTGTGTGTGTGTGTGTGTGTGTGTGTGTGTGTGTGTGTGTGTGTGTGTGTGTGTGTGTGTGTGTGTGTGTGTGTGTGTGTGTGTGTGTGTGTGTGTGTGTGTGTGTGTGTGTGTGTGTGTGTGTGTACTTACTGTCTTATTTTTTCCCGTTACTTTTCTCGTTTTCTCTTTTTCCCCACATGTCTTTGTTTAGTAAACCACAGATATGTTTGCCTTAGCTGATGGTTAACGCACGTCTGAGGCGTTTGTGCTGTAGTCATCAGAACGGCTCTTTACCAGCGCTGCTGTTATACAGAAACCATAATCACACATCAGCACCGCTGCCAACCGCAACTGTCAGCGGCCACAACAAAGCTGAACGCTGGCATTTCCTTCGGCCTTTAGTCTCTCCCTGGAAAAGCAAAGCCATCACCTCTTTGGCATTCAGCTCGGGTGGATTTGTGGTGCCCTTTTTCCAAAAGCAGCGTCTGAGACCATCTCCGCTGAAGCAGAGCTCCAATTAGAGCCGCCGGAGAGACACAAGAGCTTCAGCCGGCATGCAGAGACTATTCATGCTAAAAAATATATAACTATTAATTAGTATTTTTCTCAAGTTTTCCTGAAAATTACTTAAGATATTAGGAGTTATTTTCAGAGAATGAATTTTGAATTAAGTTGCATTTTGGCAAATTGCTGTTTTTTTTTCTAGTAACAAAAAAAGGATAACACAAATAGAAGGTTTGTGCTTATAACCAAGAAATTTGCATAGTAATGATGAAAGCACAAGCAAAATGCTGTACTATATATATACACACTGTTGCAATCAAAATTATTCAACCCCCATTGCAAATCGGGTTTAATGGCAAAATTTACACTTGTGTGCAATGAACAAATCAAACAAAAGTAATTGAAATAGCTCAACACAACAGATGTTTCCCCAAATTCAACTGAAAATGCAACTTTTAATGACTTCTGCAGCCTCAAAATGATTCAAGCCCTTCATTGCAAGCATCTTTAGTACTTCTTGACACCCTTTTGCTGTTATGAGCTGCTGTGAACGAGATTTAACCAGACACCCGCTTCTGGCAGCGTTTCTGAGGAATCTGAGCCCGTTCCTCATGAGCAACGGCCTCCAGTTCAGTAATATTCTTGGGTTTGCTTGCTGCAACCGCCTTCTTCAAATCCCACCAGAGATTTTCTATGGGGTTCAAGTCAGTGACTGCGATGGCCACTGTAAAATCTTGCAGGACTTCTTCTGAAACCAAGCCTTGGTGGAATCTGAGGTATGCTTGGGATCAATGTCCTGTTAGAAGATCCAGTGACTCCCAAGCTTCAGCTTCCTCACTGACGGCATGACGTTTTCTCCTAGGATTTCCTGATACTTCAATGAATCCATCTTGTCTTGCACACGCTGCAGGTTTCCAGTGCCAGAGGATATAAAGCGGCCGCAGAGCATCACGAGCGCCACCATGCTGAACTGTAGACGGTGTTCATTACAGCTAATGCTTCATTCTTCTTTCTCCAGACACACCGCTGATCCATAGGGCCGAAAAGTTCCAGTTTTGTTTCATCGCTCCACAGAACAGAATCCCAAAAATCTATTTTATTTTGAGCAAATTGGAGCCAACTTTTCTTGTGGTTTTGGGTCAGTAGTGGTGTACATCATGGAGTTCTGGCATGGGTTTATTACGTGCCTTACTTTTCAAGCTGAAACCTCAGTGCGTGTTGCCACCAAGTCTTGCTGCAGGTCTTTTACAGTCACTCGAGGGTTTTTCTGAACCTGCCTTCTCAGAAATCTGGTCGCAGCCGTTGATAGCTTCCTTTTTCTGCCCCGTCCAGGCAGTGTAACCACTGTTCCTTTAACTTGCAAGCTATGCTTCCAACGGTGTCTCTAGGAACATTTAGTATCTATCTTTTTGTATCCTGTTCCTTGTTTGTGAAGGGTGATGATACCTTCTCTTCACTTTTTGGACCATTCTTTAGACTTAGCCATATTTCTAACTTGCAGTCAAACATGACACTCAACAAACCTATCCAGTTCAGGTATTTCATGTGTTCTATCTCAAGCACACCTGGAGCTGCTAATGAAGCCCTTGATTAGTTGCATTGGGTGTGCTTGAGACAACACCTTTTTTGCAGATTTGTGCTGTTGTGAGGGATTCTAATATATATATATTAATACTGTACAATATATGTATTTATATATACATTATTTTAATCGTTTTTAAACACTCTTAATGCTCACCAAGGCTGCATTAATTTGTTAAAAAACATTGTGAAATATTATTACAATTTAAAATATCTGTTTTCTACTTGAATATATTTTAATATATAATTTATTCTTGTGATCAAAGCGGAATTTTCAGCATCATTACTCCAGTCTTCAGTGTCACATGATCCTTGAGAAATCATTCTAATATGCTGATTTGCTGCTTCAATTATTATCAGTATTTATTGGTGCTCAATTATTAATATTAAATAATTCTAATATATTATTAATCAATTAATAGAATTCTTAATATTAATTATTTTAAACTTTTGACCAGTAGTGTATAAAGCATTTAATTTGATTAGTTGAGCTGCTAAAGTCATTTTAATATTATTGAAAATGCTTTCATAATTATTATGCATTTTTTGCATAAGCTGATATGCTAAAGTCCATGTCTATATATGTCATATATGTACATATATGACCAATATAGACATGGACTTTAGCATATCAGTTAGTATATGTTAGTATATGGACTTTAGCATAAATTAATGTGTTTATGATCAAATTCCCTGACTTCAATTTTAATGACAATTGACCATTCAAATTCCTAAGCATTGGCGATGCTGAAGGACTCTCATCATGTCCAGGGCTCGTCCGAGCATCAGTCAGCCGGTGAGAACCTCGGCAGACGCTTCATGTGGTTTGGTAAATCTCAGAAATAGAAGCTGACAGTCTGCCTGACTCCAGCCTTTGTGCAGTCTTGTTAAAAGTGCTGCCGTCTTGAAAGCATTCGTCAGACGCCGGTGTGAGAGAAGGTGGAAGTGAAATGCTCTGGATGCATCTTGGCTAGAAGGGCATGATGGGAAAAAAATGCAATATTTCACTGCTCAGACTTCAACCAGGCCTCATACGACAGTTTTATGACAGTTTCTTCCATAAAAGTGCTGTGTGTATTTTATAGCACCACAACATCAGCATTTTCATTGTCAATGACTGAAAATAAACTAAAATGAAGGGTTTGATATATTCATGCCATGAGAACCTTTTAAAGTTCCATTACTAGATGTAGTAATAATAATAATGATAATAAATCAAAATGTTTAGTATTATATTATTTAAAAAATGTATTTTTATTATTATTATTTTATGGAACATTCTTATTCAATACTATTATTAAATAAATGATTATTATTCTATAACATTTTAATTAATAGTATATTATAATATGAACTGCCTTATTTTAACTATTATTAATATTATTAATGACAATGGCTACTATTAAAAATATTCATAAAAATACTATTTAATGATTAAAATTATTATTCCGTCATGTCATATAAATGTTTCTTTTATATGTAATATTTCTTATATATTCTTAACAATAATTATGGTCTTTTCCTTTCTGGTTCTGTTGTTTGTAAGAAACATCAGATCTCTTGTATTTAAATGAACTCTAGAAGTAAGAAAGCAATCGTTTTTGATTACCAATGCCAGCCCTCCATAAACAACTCTATTTAATGTGTTTTCCGTCGTCTTATATCCACATCATTAACGTCTTCTGAATCTGCTTCTGTTCCATCAGTATTAAATGGACAGTAGCGCCTAAATGACGTCCCAGGATCCTCTGCGTTCACCGTGCATGTATTCCGCTGATAAATGTGTGGGTTGCATCTGTCGCTGCTCGTTTACGGCTTTATCTTCCGCCGCTGTTTGTTTTCTGAGGTGCAGCCTCCAGTTTGATGGTTCGACAGCAAATGGCCTTTAAAAAGTCATCTGTGTCTCCTGAGCTGTGCGTAAGTGTCCTGTAATTAAGTTGAAAATGTCTCCTCTGCCGGTGCGCAGTCAACTACTGCACACGCTGATGATGCTCACCGAGGTCAAAGGTCACATGCGTATCAATGACCTTCCTCCTGAGGCGCGTGTTTGCTCTGATGAAAATTAAATATTAACTCGAGGCTAGAGTTACTTTGCCCATGTCTGTTCTTCTTTGCGATCTTCGCAATGTGTGTGCTAGAGAGGATTGTGTTCAGGCTAAAGTGAAATGTTCGTGCCGTCTGCTGCCATGCTGGATCAATACTGCAAATGTCCCACGACAATCAGGATCCTTGTATGTCAGATACCAATGCAATTAAAGGAATAGTTCAGCGGGAGTGAGATTTCTCTGTTGTTCATGCAGTTCTTCATACAGTGACAGATCTTATCAACTGTCAAGCTTCAAAAATGATCAAAATGCCGCACAATAGTCCATAAGGAATGCATTATGTTCGAAGTCTTCTGAGCTCATGTGGTAATTTTGTGCAAGGAACAAATTTAAATTTTAGATATAAAAAAAAAGATTTTTTTTTTTAAGTAAGTTTTGTCAGAAGGCTTTTAATACACTGAAAAAAAATGATTGTTCAAAGTTATAAATAAAATGCATGTTATTAAATGTAATGTAAGATACAGAAAGATTATCGGAGTAGGTTTTTACCATTTCAGTATTTCTACCTAAAAATGTCACGTTTAATACAATGTGTATTGCATAAATCATGCATTACTTTTATGATGCTTTAGTATCATTCTGGAGCCTTAAAGCATCTCAATATTAATTCAAATCTTTCCAAACTTCTCTGGAAGAAAGAAATGCATACTGTTTGGAACGACATGAATTAAAGAATTGTATTACTTGCTGCACTGTTGCTTTAATGTGTTGCTGTAGTGTGTATTGGCCTCGCTGTCCTGGCATGTGAAGCCTCACAGATGTGCTTCTGTCTGGGACGAGTGAGTCTCCAGCTATGGGTCATTAGTGATCTGTCTGATACGGCGGGCAGGGGGCCAATCAGCTTGTTCTCCTCATCTCAGCCCTCATCTCACTCCTGCACAGATGCATTAACCTGGAGATGTGCTGCCCTAGTTATAGCAGAGGGCACAGCGTGTCTCTCGAGAGCCCAGTGCATTCGGCCAAGTTTGACCTTTACTGGTGGCAATTACAGTGCACTCTTCCCATCAATACACACAAACTCATATTTATGTTCATATCATATTCATATTATAACTTGAGCACGTGTTTATATGATTATTTTATATATATATATATATATATATATATATATATATATATATATATATATATATATATATATATATATATATATATATATATATATTAGGGCTGTCAAAAGATTAATCTCGATTAATCGCATCCAAAATAAAAGTTTGTGTTTGCATAATATATGTGTGTCTGTGTTATATTTATTATTGTAAATAATATATAATTATTATTTATATTATTGTGTATAATTATTTTGTATAAATACACACACATTCATGTATATATTTAAGAAATAATTGCATTTATATACTGTATATGCATTTATATTGTATATAAATATTTTATATATAAATATAACCAATTTTTCTTAAATATACGATTGTGTGTGTTTTTATATATATATAAATAATTATACACAGTACACACACATATATTATGTAAACACAAACTTTTATTTTGGATGCGATTAATCGCGATTAATCTTTTGACAGCCCTAATATATATATATACACACATTTATTTATTATTTTATATAATAAAGGAAGTATGTGTACAGTATATGGGGGATTCTAACGATTAATCACCGATAAAAACTTGTCGATAACAACTTATCAATCATTGATCAAGCAAGGTCATGAACGCGCTGCTCGACCGTGAAACACGTAAAGCAGACACAAGGAAGCCAGAGTTATGTTTGTGACCATTTTACGTTAAAAGGCTTGAGTTGCACCTTCATGACTATACGTTTGCGTGTGCATTCATTCGCAGAATTTAGTTTTGTGCAAATGTAAGTTGTAATATGGTGTTTATTTTGCATAGGCCTATCTGATTTATTTCATACGGGATGCATTTGGGTAAGAATTAACTCTGTATAAAGTGCGCCGTGTTCATTTTCAGCGCATGCCACTCAAACAGCAATGCACGACTATTAATGACTATGATTGGGACTGTCATATTACATAATATAAAGAGAATAATATTGTAATAAAAGGTTGTGAATTCATTGGGTTTAGTTGCTGTGTTGTTCCAGGAAGAGCGCGTCCACAACAGCACGCATCTGAGGCAGCGTTGGTGACACGTTGTATTAGTTGTTATATTTAATTATTAAATAAGTAATTTAATAAATGATCAATCACATTCCTACTTGCCCTTTATTTAGATAAAAAATTTGGTGAGAAACATTGTTTTGAGCAGCGTTTGCAAACCCTGTCATGCTGTTGGATATATGCCACTGCTATAGACACATATTGCATTAAGACGATTAATCGACCAATTGATCGTTAATTTAAACGACAATCGATCATGGGAATTTGAGTAAATTGACATCCAGTGTATATATACACAGTGTTAGCTAATCAGTTGCTTAGGCTCATGACACACAGCAACACAGCTAAAAGTATTCTTAGGGGCCATTCACACAGAATATGTATTTGCTTTGAAAACCGTGAGACGCGGGCAGTGGAATGGGGGAAAACGCAAGGTCTCGAGACACATTTTTTTAAAAGTTGAACTTTTAAGTTGAGCACCGCGTTTTCCGAATGCCAGGTCATGCGCGAGACGCTGCTAAAGTCGCGAGTGCAACGGTTATACACGTCTCTTTACATTGAAAAACATGGAAAAATAGCGCATTGGAATGTAAAAATGCGTTCTGTGTGAACAGCCCTTTAATACGTTTGACCTTTTATTGAAAGTAGTCTATATTTACCTGTTGAGACATGCCTTCACAAGCACCTGTAAGAGCTGAGATTGTGATGTTTGAGTTCAGGGCGACGTACGAAAGGCCCGTTTGCAAAATATACATTATAATTTAGTTTTAGATAGATATATAATATGTTGAATGTCACTAAATGTGCATCCGTAACAACACAGTGTCATATGTACAATTAGTCAGTATTGATATTAACGCTTCATTTGAATACAGGCATCAATGAACATAATGGTAACTTGCAGTTCATTGATTGAGTCAAATGTTTATTTAGTTGCCACTCAATTCAACTCAGTGTCTCAGAGTATTTCCTATTCATTAAAAGAACCGACTCGTGAGAATCATTGATTCTGTAGTCAGACTGCACAGCTGAATGTTTTGATTGGCTATAAAGGACGGGCTCATAAGAATCGTCTGCTCGTCCTACATTATTGCTGTGTATGTTTCTTTATACATGCAGCCGTGAGAACAACTCAATAGAAAGATGTTTTCAGTCATTTTGCAGTACAGTATTATTTTATCACATTCAATACAGACTGCAAGCTCACATTCACAACTCGGGTAAATATGATTTATTCTGGCACTGAAGATCAGTGTTGTTGTTTTTTTACCATGATAAGTTGCCACCATGTTGCTAAGGCATTGTTGTGGTTTCCATGGCTTTCCTGTGCTGTTGCTAAGGTATTCTGCGTGGTTTGCTGTGTGGTTTTGCCGTATGAAAAAGAGTCCTGCACCTTTAAGTCTGTGTGATATTCTGGTCTGCTGCCTCTTTCAGTGTAAATCTATGGGATTTTTTTTTCACCGGTTTTATGGCCCACCAGGTGAAAATCATAAGTCTGGTTTGGGACGAGTTGCACATTGAAGTTTAATACTTAGATTTAGAGGTTTGTTCAAATCCCTAAACCTAAATCACAGCAATAATAGTGATGCTTGCCTTAGCAAGCACCACTAAAAAGAGCTTAGAGAGAAATATCTCTGTCCCCAACTGTATTTGCAGCCGTCTTACTTTGTGCAACTGCCGACATGAGCGTTAAAAACACATCTCGAGGTCTGCACACGTTCCATTCTGCTGCACCCTGTCTAGTTTAATTCACTTTTAAAGATGATGACCTTGTCACAGAAAAACTTGATTGTGTGGGTTCAAGGCAGTTTGAAGGTCCATTCAAATACAGAAGTTGCATTTGAAATATAAACTGTTGGCGAAGTGTTTTCTGCACCTCTACTAAAGGAAAAGCTTGAACACCCATATACCAGACAGCTAATACTTTTTTTTCTTCCTTTTTTGATCATTAAATAAAATACATTAAATATACAGTATGTGATGACTATATACTACAGTTTAGAATGTACAGTTTATCATTGCATATTTTGCATACTTAATCTATGTTTGGGGTTTGTAAGATTTCTAAAATGTTTTTCAACAAAGTTTCTTGTTTTATCAAGGCTGCATTTATTGGATAAAAAAATAAAACAAAATTATAATAATTTATTCCTGTGATCAAAGCTGAATTTTCAGCATCATTACTCCAGTCTTCAGTGTCACATGATTTTTCAGAAATCATTATAATATGATGGTTTTATGCTCAACAAAAATTTCAGATTTTTGTGGAAACCGTGATACTTTTTTCTTTTCAGGATACTTTGATGAATAGAAATTTTAAAAGAACATAATTTTTTTTTTTAAATAAATCTTTTGTAACATTATACAGTAAATGTCTTAACTGTCCCTTAAAACTGATAAAAGTATTAATTTCTGTCTCTAGCCGTTTTTACCATGTACTGTATCTAACTGTTTGGTGCAAAAAAAGAAAACTGGATAGCATGTGGAAAATGTGCCAAACGTTTCGAAAATGAGTCCTTTAAATGTGTGATTTTGAAGAGACACTTGCACAGATGTGTTTGCACCGACAAGATGTGTTAAGAGTTTTCTGTTGTTTTATCTTTCAGATATTTAAGCAGAAGGTGTTGGAGCTGGGCGAGAAGTTGTTACCCGCCTTCAACACGCCCACCGGCATTCCCCGAGGAGTCATTAACCTGGGCAGGTGAGCATCCCATGCAGCTTCTACCTGTCTGCGCACCGCCCCGTCTGTCGGCCCGGACCCGGCTAGACGCTTCCCTTCACAAAGCCATATGCCTCGAATATTAGCATTTCTTTCTTGTTTTCCGAGCGAAAGCTTTCTGGCACTCCTGTCGCCCACCTGGCTTCCATTAGTCCTCCGGCTCGCTCTGACAGCTGCAGGCAAATTTAATTAACTGATTCTCACGCTAATTCCAGTTAGATGAGTAACAGGAGCCGGTCCCACAGATGGGCTGGGAGAAAGCGGGTCCCGGTGTGGCGCTCAGGTTAGTCTTGGTGACACAGAGCGAACACACGTCACTACGCACACGCTCTTATTATGACATTCACAATACCGGTCAAAAGTTTCAAATTATTAACATTTTGTGATGTTTTTGGAGGAAGTCTCTTATACTCACCAAAGCTGCGTTTATTTGATAAAAAATACAGTAAAACTGTAATAATGTGATTGTAAATGTAATTTATTCCTGTGATCAAAGCTGAATTTTTAGCATCATTACTCCAGTCTTCAGTGTCACATGATCCTTCAGAAATCAGCATAATATGATTTGATGCTCAAGAAACATTTATTATTATCATCAATGTTGAAAACAATTGTGCTGCTTTTTTATTTTTGTAATAGTTGTATTATAAATGTAATCACACTTCACAATATTACTCTTTTTACTGTATTTTTTTATCAAATAAATGCAGTCTTGGTGGAGCATAAGAAGGCTTATTTTAAAATAAAAAAAACATAAATGAAAAACTTAATTATTCCAAACTGTGCAAGTCAATTCTGTGACAACATTAGTAAGTTGCCAGGCATCAAAACATTTATACCTCATTTTGTTCAAATTCCAGTGCAGCATCACATGCATATTTCAGGCAGAAGGCAATAATAAATATGCAATAATTGTCTTCAAAAAATTACTTTAAAATAAAGCATTGATTTTTTTTTAATATGAGCATCTATGCAGCGTCGTTCATGATCTGTTTCTTAATATTAAATCTGCTTTAAGCCATTTGTCCCACCGGACACTCTATCCACCTTTTATTTAACAAACACTTAGTTGTTTTGTGCTGCTTTGGGTTGATTTTTCCGACAAAAGTTTTCTCACTTTCCTCTTCCTCCCCAGACGTCAGCGCTATTGATCGTTCTTTCAGAAGGGAAGCGGTGCGTGGCTCGCTTTCACAATAAGAACCAGAAACAAATAATCTTGTGAATTAGTTCCACAGTTTCACCGAATGAATCCTGCAGGGAGGAGCGAAGCCCGAAATCTGGAGCGGTTAATTTCAGAGTTCATTCAGCATCTCGGTCTCTCTCTTTCTCTCTCTTTCTCTCTCTTTCCCTGTTTCCTCTGCTCAGTTTTTTTCCATGCCGCAGGAGTGAGTCCAGAAGCAGAACAGTTGAAATTTTAATGACATTTAATTATAATAAAGAAAAAAATGCTCTGGATGTACTGTTCGAACTGCTCTTAAAATATTCACATTGTTGCACTATTTCCAGATGGTCTATTACAGCTTTAAGTGTTTGAATCCCTGGCAAATGAACAGTTAAAGCACTGTTTGTTAGTTAATAATATCTTAAGTCAAACTTAATCCGGTTTTAGACAAGGACTATAACTGCTGAGATGTCACATTATTACTGCATTGGATGTTAGAAAATCATGTGTTGCACTTTATATTGATTTATCCAAAGCATTTAATTCTGTGGATCATGGTCTTCTTTTGCTTAGGCTCAAATGTATAGGTTTTAGTAATACAATGCTAAAGAATTTGACTGGAAAAACTCAGTGTGTAAAGGCAGGTGTTCCTCAAGGCTCTATTTTGGGACCAATTTTATTTTCTATTTCTATAAATTAACTTGGTGTAGGACTAGAGCCAGCAAATTAATACTTTTATGCAGATTATATAATATGGCTTCACCTCTAAAGTGGCAATGGACTCCTCACAGACTGCTTTTAATTTAATTCAGACTTCTCGTTAACCCTTAAATTAGTGCTAAATACCAAAAGACTTAAGGGGCCCTATCTTGCACCCAGCGCAATTGACTTTGAACACCGACGCATGTATCATTCCTCTTTTGCACCCGCGCACAGCGGACTTTTCCCTCCACAGACGCACGTCGGTAAATTAGGAAATGAACTTGCGCTCGCGGGGGCGGTTCAGCGCAAAGAGAAGGCGTGTTCCAGCGCAAAACTTTAATGGTGCTATTTTCCAGTTTTAGAAAGCAATTGCGCCACAGACCAGGAAAAAAACAGTCTAAAGACAGTGGCGCGTTGCGCGTTAGTGATATGGTATTTTAAGGGCGCGTGCTTGGCCATAATGTTAACGCGCATCCACTTTGATTCTCTAATATAAAAAGATGCAGCAGTTTTCATTTTTGCAAATCATACATTATTACAAGGAAAAATATTAACACACGAGGGAAATCATTGTTGTGTCCGTGAAGTTGTGAAAAAGATCTATCTAGATAAAAAAATAAAATAAAATAAAAATCTAGATTAGGCTACACATTTACTACCCAAATTATACGCCTGTTTAACCGAAGCTAATTTGGGTGGGTTTCTCCCATCATCCCCAGTGTCACTTCTCTGTGTTTTACGGCCCTGACGAGAACGTCGGTCTCCTCGCTGTGAACTGCTCCTGGCGTGCGCCGGCAAATCCGCCGTTATAATAGCGATCCGCCACGGAACAAGCGCGCCGGCTCTTAAAGGGAATGTGAGAGGACGCTCTGATTGGTTTATTTCACGTTACGCCCAAACCACACCTATGAATAATGAAGCTACTTCAGACCAACCCCTTTTAGATTTGCGTCGGGCGCAAGAGTCATTTATCGCGCTGGGAAAATAGCAACAGCGCCGGGATCCGCCCACAAAGTTACTTGCGCTTTGCACTTTGACACTTGCGTTTCAGATCGTCAAAATAGGGCTCAATATATGTTTTTACGTGCTCCAGATTAACACTTAATGATTTTATGATTCAAACTTTTGATAGCACTCATCTTGAGAGGGTTGCCTCTTATAAATATCAGTATTGTTTTGTGAAATATGTAAACATCCTTAAAAGATCAATTTGCATGAGAAGCCAAACTTTGTAGCATAAAATCTTTATTAAACACCTTAATAAAACAAATGCATCAGACCCATGCTAAACGTTATGTGTACATCACATAGCATCTGATATGTGGAACAGCTTATTCCGGACAGTATAAAAAATAACATGCACTCTTTATGATCCCTCTTATTTTGTTAAAACGATTAACATATTCTGCAAGTGTGTAAACTTATGAGCAGAACTGTAAATGCAACTTTTTGTGGTGTGCATGTCAATTCTGTGCAAACCATCTCTAGATGGAATAAATTTGAATGTTAAACCTTTTGTTATTGTTTATTCAATCCTCTTAAAAATTGCATCATTATTGATTTTGCATTAAGCATGCAATGTTCTCGTGTGGGATGAAGTGGAGGCTTTTAGCACGTCTGTGTTAAACAGTTCCTGCCGTTTCCACTGCGCTTATTCTCCCAGCAAATAACAAGTGCGCTGGCATCCGCTTTCCATGGTTTGGTGCTTTGTTGCCATGGCCGCACTGTTACCTGCCTGGTTGCCATGGCAGCGGTGTGGCGTGGGTGTTGGTGCTCACTGTGCCTGGTTTGCTCTCTGTTGCAGTGGCACCAGCTGGAGTTGGGGATGGGCATCGGCCGGGAGCAGTATCCTGGCAGAGTTCGGGACGCTGCACCTGGAGTTCGTTCACCTGTCCCAACTGTCCGGAAACCCAGTGTTCACTGAGAAGGCAAGAGTCATTTGTCTTCTGATGATTTACATTAATGTTGTTATCACCATACCAATATTTCAGTAGTCAGTGCCAGTAAAATTTCACGGTTCTCGGTGTTAAATATAATCATCATTAATAGCATTAAAATGAACGAATTTAATTTAATATAAGTAAATAATACATGAAATATAGTTCAGTTAAATAAACACTGCATTTAAAAAATCTATTGAAAAGTTAGTAATAAAATGAAGAAGAAAAAACACAGGTAACAGAACAAGTGGCAAGTCTATTCACTTACACTTTAAAGGGGCCATTACATGAATTGTTATAGTATTTTAATATGTGCACTTTGTTTGCACAAAAACAGCAAAAAACTAATATATTTGTGGGAAAGACGATTATTGCCGTTCTATGCCGTCTTTTTAAGTATAAATATTGTGAGTAGTGTGTTCACTAAACATGGCAAAAAGAAAAAGTGCACTCAAAGTACCCGGATGATGCACTTAATTAACCGAAAAATGATGTTTATGGTGCAATGATGTAAAACTATTGGTCGATGTCTTTTTCTGGAGCCGGTCATATGCTAATGAATTTGCCTTTATGATATCACAAATCCCACAATAATCAAACGTGCTGTTTTTGGAGCTTGATTAAATAAATGCTTTGTTTATAATGAGGTGGACGTTTTAAGCTGTGAAACTTGCAGGATGTTTTAATACAAAGATCAAGGCCATTTTAATTTCTGGATCTATTTTGACATATTCAAATTATGAGCAACCAAGTAAAAACTCCCATTATAATCAAAAGTTTGGTACTCTGTAAGTATCGACTTGGTACCAAAGTACTGGTACGTTTGACAACACTACGTTACACTGAGAGGACAGCATACGGGCATTGAATGAACTGTGGGTTTGTGTTTTTTATTAGGTGATGAACATCCGAAAGCTGTTGAACAAAATGGAGAAGCCTCATGGTCTGTATCCCAACTTCCTGAGTCCCGTCAGTGGAAATTGGGTGCAGCGTAAGTAATATCTCAGTGATGTTAAATCATTTGAAACTAACAGGTACTGCACTGTTATTGGTGGCATTATCAAATTAGCCGAACGATTTTTGTCTTGTTTCCCTGTAAAATATCTAAACATCCTTAAAAGATCATTTAGCATGAGAAGCAAAACTTTTTTGCATAAACCTTACTTATTCATGCTTTGAACAGTAAAAATTCCAATGAAGCAAGAAAAATAAACTTAATTTAAAATATTTTCCCAGACAACAAATCCTGATCTCTCGTGGAGTTTTGGTTTAAGAAGGATTTTCCTGGAAAACAAGACAAAAATAAGTCCACATCATTATACCACCAATGCATATTTAACACCTTAATAAAATAAGTGCACCATAGCCACATTCAACTTTTGTTGTCATGACGATCATTGTTTCCCATGATTGGAGGTATGTGTAAATGCAACTTTGGTGGTGTGCATGTCAATTCTGTGCAACTTTTATTGTAGAAAAATGCTTTGGATTGTTGGATTGGCGGCATTATCAAATTAGCCAATATTTAAAAAATGAATATGTGATAGATGGTAGAATTTCGCTAATTACAGCTGTTCCTATTCTCTGGAAAAAGCTTGTGTGTGCGCGTGTGTGTGCGTGCGTGTGTGCGTGCGTGTGTGTGCGTGCGTGCGTGTGTGTGCATTTTATTTGGGCCTTCCCATCATCCAACACTAAAAACCTTTTATTATTGAGACTATATTTATATTTTACTATATTGAGAAACACAAATATTTCCAAATATTCAAATGTACTGTATTTGTAGATTCCCGGCCTGTGCACGCCTAAGGCGATGTGCTTGAACAACGTAAAACAACGTTTCCCACAATATTCACACAGAGGTTGATGCCAAGTGTTTTGCCATTCTCATGCAATTCTCTCGCTCTAATGCAAAGAGTTAAAATATTCTAAGTAAAATATTTCAAACTTGTAAAGATGTAGTATGTAAAAAAGCATACATTTGGTGGAGTGTGTCCAAACGTTCTACTGGTGTGGTGTACATGACTTTGTTTATGTCAGTGTTTTTTTGTTCGTGATTTTTTTATTTCTGTGGTTTATCAGTGGCTGGTGCGCTGGGTCATGAGAGCGGCTCTCACAAGCTCCATCTTTGAGTTTCACAATGCAATTATTCTGGCATCCATGACATCAATTGAGCCAGTGCGGCTCTCCTGTCAAGCAGGGACATGAGCCCACGGCCAAGAGTTATTAAAATGATAATAAATCCCATTACCTTTTGGAAATTGAATCTTTCAGATTCACCTGAAAAACAGGGGAAACATTTTTTTTCTTTATTAGGGTGAATGTAATCTGCAACTGCAGCACTAATTGCTGTCGCTTGGGAATGTCTAATGAGTCTCCGAGATATCGAGAAGAGACCGCGCACGACACACTCATTCTGATTTGCATGTCAATAGAGCGGAGGGCGGATACAAACATTCCTGGCATTATGTTTGTTGATTCCGATTATAGTTCCAGGATCATCCCTGAACCGAACACAATGAAGGCTGTGCATATAAATAGAAACCATTCACTTCTAATCCTGGTATAAGAATAACAGAAATAACTGAATATCATGAAACCAGAGATCACGCCTGGGAGATATTTAACCTCAAAAACTAAATTTAATTTAATTATAAATAAAAATATATAAAATATATATATTATACGTAAAGTAAAATTATAAAGGTATAATTGTAAAATTATAAATCATTGTTTTACTCAAAATAAATATATGTGTGGGTGCGTGTGTGGTGTGTGTGTGTGTTTGCGCGTGTGTTTGCGTGTGTGTGTGTGTATGTGTGTCTGTTGTGCGTGTGTGTGTGTGTGTGTGTGTGTGGTGTGTGTGTGTTTGCGCGCGTTTGCGTGTGTGTGTGTGTGTGTGCATGTGTCCGTGGGTGTATGTCTGTCTGTTGTGGGTGTGTGCGTGTGTGTGTGTGTGTGTGTGTGTGTGTGTGTTGTGTGTGTGTGTGTGTGTGTGTGTGTGTGTGTGTGTGTGTGTGTGTGTGTGTGCGTGCGTGTGTGTGTGCGTGTGTGTGTGTGTGTGTGTGTGGTGTGTGTGTGTGTGTGTGTGTGTGTGTGTGTGTGTGTGTGTGTGTGTGTGTGTGTGTGTGTGTGTGTGTGTGTGTGTGTGTCCCCGTGTCCCCGTGTGTCCGGTGTGTGTTGTGTGGTGTGTGTGCTGGTGTGCTTGTGGTGTGTGTGCCGGTGTGCTTGTGGTGTGTGTGCACGTGTATGCGTGCGTGCGTGTGTGTGTGCGGGTGAGCTTGTGTGGTGTGTGTGCGTGCCGGTGTGCTTGTTGTGTGTGTGTGTGTGTGTGTTTGCGCGCGTGTGTGTGTGTGTGTGTGTGTGTGGTGTGTGTGTGTGTGTGTGTGTGTGTCCCCGTGTGTCCGTGTGTGTGGTGTGTGGTGTGTGTTGTGTGGTGTGTGTGCTGGTGTGCTTGTGGTGTGTGTGCCGGTGTGCTTGTGGTGTGTGTGCACGTGTATGCGTGCGTGCGTGTGTGTGTGCGGGTGAGCTTGTGTGGTGTGTGTGCCGGTGTGCTTGTGGTGTGTGTGCACGTGTATGCGTGCGTGCGTGTGTGTGTGCGGGTGAGCTTGTGTGGTGTATGTGTGTGCGTGCCGGTGTGCTTGTTGTGTGTGTGTGCGTGTGTGTGTGTGTGTGTGTGTGTGTGTGTGTGTGTGTGTGTGTGTGTGTGTGTCCCCGTGTCCCCGTGTGTCCGGTGTGTGTTGTGTGGTGTGTGTGCTGGTGTGCTTGTGGTGTGTGTGCCGGTGTGCTTGTGGTGTGTGTGCACGTGTATGCGTGCGTGCGTGTGTGTGTGCGGGTGAGCTTGTGTGGTGTGTGTGCGTGCCGGTGTGCTTGTTGTGTGTGTGTGTGTGTGTGTGTTTGCGCGCGTGTGTGTGTGTGTGTGTGGTGTGTGTGTGTGTGTGTGTGTGTGTCCCCGTGTGTCCGTGTGTGTGGTGTGTGGTGTGTGTTGTGTGGTGTGTGTGCTGGTGTGCTTGTGGTGTGTGTGCCGGTGTGCTTGTGGTGTGTGTGCACGTGTATGCGTGCGTGCGTGTGTGTGTGCGGGTGAGCTTGTGTGGTGTGTGTGCGTGCCGGTGTGCTTGTTGTGTGTGTGTGTGTGTGTGTGTGTGTGTGTGTGTGCGTGTGTGTGTGTGCGTGCGTGTGTGTGTGTGTGTGCCCCTAAAATAGGTTTGATTTTCTGCATTGAAAATATTTTGTATCATAATTTTGGGCACGTGTATGCGTGCGTGCGTGTGTGTGTGCGGGTGAGCTTGTGTGGTGTATGTGTGTGCGTGCCGGTGTGCTTGTTGTGTGTGTGTGCGTGCGTGCGTGCGTGCGTGTGTGTGTGAGTGTGTGTGTGCGTGCGTGTGCCCCTAAAAATAGGTTTGATTTTCTTCATTAAAAATATTTTGTATCATAATTTTGGGGTTGTAGAGTTCAGAGTTTTTGTCGTGTCCTGTTTTCCTCAGATCATGTCTCGATCGGAGGTCTCGGGGACAGTTTCTATGAGTACCTGATCAAATCCTTCCTGATGTCAGATAAGACGGATGAGGAGGCCAAGAAGATGTACTACAGCGCTATGGAGGTGCGCAAATATCATTCATAACCTTCTCTAAATATCATTCATCAGTCTAAACCTTACCAATGACATTTACAAAGCATTATTTTACTATGCTATTAATTATTTTTCTTGCATAACTGCATGTACTGTTTCTGGTCTTCAGTATGTTCAGTAAAAAAAAAAAAAAAAGTTTGCACATTTAAGCAAGTGTGTAAAATAGATTAGTTTAAGATTAGATCCGCCTCTCGACTCGCGCTCATCCTGATCCGAGAGGGATCTAACCGGGATACGGAGAGAGCGAACACATTCTCACTCATTATCAATTCATTTGCATATTAGCGTTTTCATTAGATAATGTTTCCCTTGAAAAATGTGGTCTGCCAAGATATTAATTACACTTATAATCAGAAAAGGGCACTTTCATCAGCCTAATGTTAAAAAATACAATATGTTTTCATGTGTACAATGCTTTTGATTTCAGAGGCGTTGTTGGTGAAATTGTTTTTAAAATTGATGTGAAATATTTGCTAGCCATAAATTGTGATGTTTAACTCTGTGTCTTGATCATGAATTTTGATTTCATGTTCACTGTAAGTGCGTTGTATACATTTGATGATGCAAAATGGAGAAAACCGATGACACAACCATGGAGAAAAACCTTGTGAAGAAGTTTTGTTTGGGACTTGGAGAGGAAGACGCAAAAAAAAGAGCAAAACAAAACGATGAGTCACTCGCTATTGATCGTCCATGATGGCTTGTGCTGTTCTGTGCTCGTCTTAAGAGGAGAAAACATAAAAACGCAGAGGGAAGAGACAGATTCCAGCAGACTCTCTGAAATAAACAGCACTGAGATCTTTTCCCATATAGTCTTTGGCAGATTTATACACCTTCAAGTGTCAAAGTCCCGATAGAATCTCAATGAGTTCGATTCACCACGCAGCATACTGTCTTACACTATACATAAAACATTTCATGCATAAACGTCGGCACCTAAGGCAATATATGCACGCTGTCCCAGTTTTATATGTGCATAGATTCAAGCTTTATTGAAATCCAGCGTCGCCTTGATTTCAAAGCACTTTACAAATCTAACGGATGTACACAAAACACGTCCATCCGTCTGTTGTTCATGGGAAGCGTGTTCGACTGCGATTAATAGCGGCGTTATCTTCAGCATGCATGTATTGTTTTGTATATGTAAAGCGCTGGTGTTTGAAATGTTGCCTCTGCTTTGTGTTTATCAATGTCCAGGCCATCGAGACGAACCTGGTGCAGAAGTCTCCGGGTGGATTGACGTACGTGGCCGAGTGGCGAGGAGGCATCCTGGACCATAAGATGGGGCATCTGGCCTGTTTCTCCGGCGGGATGATTGGCATCGGTGCCGATGACGGGCCGGTGGGACAGAAGCAGCACTATCTGGATCTGGCAGCTGAAATCACTCACACCTGCCACGAGTCCTACAGCCGCTCAGGTCGGTTCGCTGAGAGAGACGGGTTTATATCTGAACGGTCTCAGGAAACAATGTTAGTTGGACTAGGTGGAAATACTCATCAGGAACCGTACAGCAGCACTCCTAAATCGACTCTTTAAAATGCAGAAAGTGCATGCCAGTTTTATTTTAGTCTCAGTAACATACTATTATAGTATATTTATTAATAATAGGGCTGTGAACCGATTAATCGCGATTAATCGCATCCAAAATAAAAGTTTGTGCTTACATAATAAATGTGTGTGCACTGTGTATAATTATTTTGTATATATAAATACACACACGTGCATGTATATATTTAAGAAGAAAAATGTATTTATATATAAAATATTTATATTTATATATAATATCAATTATATATACATATATATACAGTATAAATGCAAATATTTCTTAAATATATACACAAGCATGTGTGTGTATTTATATATACAAAATAATGATACACAGTACACACATTTATTATCTAAATACAAACTTTTAGATTTTTGGATGTGATTTATATTTTGTTTTAATTTCAATTTAAGTTTACGGAAATTTGTTTCTGTTTGAAAATGTTATCCATTTTTGTAAATATATATATATAATTTTTTTTATGTGTACTTTCATTTTAGTAATTTTAGTGCTTAAATGAATACCCAAATTGATTACAAATAGTTTTAGTTAACTGAAATAAAGCTCTAAATAATGAAATCTAAATTTATGGAAGCTTGTTTCCACCACAGAATAAAACATTTTAAAAGATAATTGCGACTTTTTATCTCACAAATGTGAGTTTACATCTTGCAAGACTTTATTTCTCAGAATTTCAAGATATATAGTCAGAATTGCGAGATATAAACTCAAAATTCTGACTTTTTTTCTCGCAATTAGAGTTTATATATCGCAATTCTGACATCTTTTCTCAAAATTATGAGATATAAACTCTCAATTGCGTGTTATAAAGTCAGATTCTAAGGAAAAAAATACATTTTAAAAGATGCGACTTTATATAACAATTTTGACTTTATAGCAAAGTTATAATGCAATTGTGAGAAAAAAAGTTGCGGAAACGAGCTTCCTTAAAAATGACTGTACGCTATACAGAATTATAAAAAACTGGTAACACTTTAAAACAATGTACATTAGTTTTATTAGCATGAACTAACCATGAGTAATACACTTGTTACTGTATTTGTTCATCTTTGTTAATGTTAGTTAATAAAAATCCAGCTGTTCATGTTCACAGTGCATTAATGTTAACAAATACATGATGTTAATAGTGTATTAGTAAATATTGAAATTAACATTACCAAAAATGAATACATGCTGTAGAAGTGCTGTTCATTAAGATTTAATGTTAACTGAAGTAGTTCACTAATGTTACCTAATGAAACCTTATTGTAAAGTGTTACCAAAAAACTAATAAAAATGAAAAAAAGTGCATGCTAAAAATATAATAAAAGCTGATTTAAAATATGAATTAATAGTATGTAAACGCTTCTAAAATAAAGCTGGAATGATTGGAATGAGTGTTGCAGTTTAGTTAGTAAGGGATTTTGATTTGACTCCTGAAAAGCTCCTATGATCTGTGAGAAAACGTTGAAAGGCAGCTTCCCCAGAAATACCCTTTGTCTTATCTTTCTCTTCATGCTTCCAGCTTGTCTGTGTTACTGAAAATCCAATCTGTTGCCGCTCAGATAGAGGAAGGCCATTACTCTCCTGGATAATCACGAGCTCTTTTCTCAGACTGTGTTGCTTTCTCAGACATCAGAAGCAAACAAATGAGATGAAGTCCAACCTGGTTCAGATCAAAAGTAGCACAAATTGTGCTGGTCTTCACAGCGCTCTCATCAAGAGATATAGCGGGAGTGAAATAACATGTTTGATCTCGTCTCCGCGCGCAATTTCTGACCTCGCGTCTCTCTTCAAATATAACAGCGTATGAATCAATCTCACCAAACCTGTCGAGAACATTTAAAGACACAAATGATTTTAGGAACATCACCATTTCTTTCTTTGCATTGTGTTTATTATTTTAATGACAAAGATATTTTCAACCCCGAATTCTCATTATTGTGAGAATATTAATTTTGAAGGATTTATACATCATTGTAGTATTTCTTGTATCGCCTTTAAATAATTCATCATGTTATTACTGCACTACGGTAAAACAAAATTACCGTATTAAAATGTGAATCTAATGAGAATCACTTGTAAAAATAAAAGATAAAAGTGGGGAAAATGAGGAATGAGAGATGCAAATAAGATTTAATGAAAATACAAGTAATAACAAAAACCGCAAACAACACAAGGAGCAGAATTGAGACGCCAAATAAATAGCCATAAATTACGAGACCTGACAATCAATACAAGAAATACTGGGAAAAACTGTCTTGTGTTTTACTTTTATTAACATATTCTTTTCATTATAATATGCCCCAGTGTGCTGTGAAGCTCAGAAGCTGTTATATTAAACCGGTTTGGAGAAACGGCGTGCCATATATCGAGAAGTGTCATATTAATGTTGACGATAAATGCTTCCACGTGGGAGAAGCGGCATCACCGTAACAGAGCGGCTACGGCGTCATTCACTATAATCACGGCCATACTACACTTAAATACCCCCGCCACGCCATGCTAAATATTGTTCCAGGCTGAAGTGGTGTAATATTGCTAAAGAGACGAGGAGTTTAGACGAAGCAAACCGGAATCAGTATGCAAATTAAAATGTTTATTCAGAAGAGAGTGTTCTCTCAGACTGGAGCTGCTTGTAATTTTAGATTTAAGGGGCATAATGGGATACATTTGGGTTTGTTACGTTATGTTCTGCATTGTGTTTTCATAAAGACGTCCTCACAGACCGGCTGGTGATCATAGTTTGCACAAACCACACACACACGCTTGTGTTTACTACCTCAGGTTTCTCCATGCTGTAAAAACACAAAGCTCATCGCATCTGCTAGTGTTTACAGTATCTGAGGAACCGATTGAAGACTAGCATCTCTGTTTTCAGTGCATAATCCACTTTTAGTGAGAACAATAGACATGCTTTCTGTTTTCTCTGTAACACTGTACAATAAGGTTTCATTTGTTAACATACTTCCCTACATTAGTTAACATGATTAACTATGAACATTACTTCTACAGCATTTATTAAACTTATTTGATGTTAATCTGAAGTTCTTGTGTGGAATAAATTTGTAGCATGTGACTATCACAATATAAATGTTTATTTATTCTTGCTTAGCTTCATAAATTCATTCTATGAATGTGCTTTTCAAAAATTCACAGATCAATGGCATAAAGTCAACCAGCCGTAGTGACTTGCCATCCAGCGATTGACACGTTGTCAATGTGAATGTGCTTTAATGCATAGACACACACACACATGAAAACCACCTTAATTGGAAAGCAGTGACGCAAACTAAAATACTGTTATCGTTTTGCCAATGTTAAATATGTTTCACAACCCGTTTTATTGTAGTGTGACGGTGTAAAACCAATTGTATTGTGATTGGATTCTTAGTGTATCAGAACAGAACCAAGTTATTGGAGTTTCAGATGTTTTTATATTGCAATGAATTATTATCTATACATTATTTCCTTTAAAAGTTTTCGAGTCAGTATTTAAACGTTTTTCTATGTCAACAGCCACCAAACTTGGTCCAGAGGCTTTCCGTTTTGACGGAGGCGCGGAGGCCACTGCCACCCGACTGAGTGACCGCTACTACATCCTGAGGCCAGAGGTCATCGAGAGCTACATGTACATGTGGCGTCTGACCCATGACCCCAAGTACAGGGAGTGGGGCTGGGAGGCGGTGGAGGTGTGTGAGACATCTGTGAAATCAAACAATCACATATGCAAAATGTTATGTGAATATTTAGGAATATTTAGGCTATTGGTCAAAAAATATGCGTTTTCAACGGCTGAAAGTATCACCCCGATGTTAAAAATGTGGTTACAGAACACAGCATATTTTTTAAGTGATACTTCGTTGGATGGATGGATGGATGGATGGATGGATGGATGGATGGATGGATGGATGGATGGATGGATGGATGGATGGATGGATGGATGGATGGATGGATGGATGGATGGATGGATGGATGGATGGATGGATGGATGGATGGATGGAGGGATGGATGGAGGGATGGATGGAGGGATTCATAGACCGATATATTCAATAATACATGGATGGATGGATGGACCGATAGATTCAATAATACATACATATATGTATAGATAGATAGATAGATAGATAGATAGATAGATAGATAGATAGATAGATAGATAGATAGATAATGCAGCGAGAGGTTGAGGATCTCGAGGTCTTACATGGCACTTATTCGCATTAGCTTTGGTAAATGAATGGTTGGCTATGGCTGTTATATTAAATATAGCTCATGTTAAAGTGCTGCACTCCTCTAACAGACTGACATGTTAATTACTGGGTGCGGGAGGTGCAGGGGAACGCAAATGCATTTGTCAAATACATCTTCAAACCAACTCATGAGACAATCCTAATTATAGTCTAGATGTCTACCTTTGTTTGAGGTTAATAGATTATTCATTTGCCGTGTCAGCTCTTTTTTTATTCAGTGCTCAAATTTAGCGGTAAATCTTCTCCACTTTTGACGAAAAATAGCAGTTTTCATTTCATTAAAAAAAAATTCAGGATACTTTGATGAATAGTATAACTTTTTTTTTAAATAGAAATCTTCTGTATCATTATAAATGTCTTTACTGTCACTTATGATCAAATAATGCATTCTTTCTGAATAAAAGTATGAATGCAATGTTGCTTTATACTCAAAAAGTAAATCTTTGAAACAAAATTAATTTATTAATGATTTCTCTTCTCCAATTTAACAGTCTATTTTACTATCCTAACAATGCAGGATTATATAGTTATATGCAGTTTATTATTTACAATAACTTTTTGTCCTACTGTTGTGAACTGCTAATATAAGGTTACTGATACTGTAGAAGGAAGTGTCACATGATCTTTATTGTATCTTGGCATATTGTAATTATGAACATTGTGAATGTTTCCTCACGCTCAAGCGGTTTGTCTTTACAGGCGTTAGAGAAGCATTGTCGCGTAGACGCGGGTTTCTCAGGAATCCGAGATGTGTACGCCTCTACAGTCAGTCACGACAACATGCAGCAAAGCTTCTTCCTGTCCGAGACTCTCAAGTAAGTTCATTATCTCCCTCGTGTTCTCAATCAGACATCTCATCTGTAGTGTTTTATCTTTAATCTTTAATAATCCTTAATAATGAATCGTGGAATCACGGCAGTGAGTATTGTGGCTAAATGCCGTTCATGCAGAACTTCAGTTGAAACAATCAGGATGATCAATGCTTAAAAGACTTAAGATGCATCGATATCGTTTCTCTGCTGATATGATAAATTGGTGGTCATTTTTCGAGCTTTTTGTCAGAGATTTTCTTACCCTGTCAAATGCTTAGGACTACAGTATGGACAGTATGATAACTCTTTGAAAATATCACAGTATATGGGATTACTCAGTTTGATCTATTGTTGAATTATATGTAAAAATGTAATGTAGGCCTACATGTCTTTTTTTCTTAAAGGTGAAAAACTCTTCCAAATAATGAACAGTAAATATACTTATCTGTAGTGATTTTTATAACTAACAAATCAAATATGAACATAATAACCTTTCTGAGTTAAATGTAACGTTAAGTAACATGTTCACAAGCAGTTTTACTAACGTAGGAAACATTGATTGAGCGATTACAGCGATTCAATAAGGCTTTAGGGTTTTATGCTTTTTATATACATTTTTGGAGCTTGACAACATCCGTCCACGCTGACTTTAGTTGTATAGAAAACAGATAAGTCAAATGTCCTTTTGTGATTCATAGAAGCATACCAAACATAATAGTAGTGTTCAAGTGCCCCTATTATGATACTTTAAAGGTTCCTAATTGTGTTTTAGAGTCTCCTAAAAAAAGGTTTTCAAGCATCCAAGGTCAAAAAACAATTTAATTTTCTCAAAATATACATTTCAGCATCACCTCTTTTCTCACAGTGTCTAAACTGATCGATCAAGGATTATGTCTCTCTAAACCCCTCCTTTCTAAGAGCCTGCTCTGCTGTGATTGGTCGAATGGCCCAGTCTGCTGTGATTGGTCGACCACTTACAGTGCATGTCTGAAACCAAACGCCCATTAGCATATCTGAGTTTCATCTCTTGATAAACAGCGGTCTTACCTTATCAATGTCATCCTTTGCTTTCACAATGCAGAAAATACAAACCAAACTCCTCCAGTCTCAGCTACAACTACAGTGTTTGTGGGCGGGACAAAGCAGGCGTCGTTCACAGGCAGCCAATGAAGACCATAGTCTGGCATTATGCTAATTTGTTACAAACCTACATAGGTTTGTGCAGGAAGTAAGACTGGCAGTTCAGAATCGCTTCTTTCTTTTGGGAGACAATAACTCAATTGATCGTGCAGTTTGATCTTTGAAACTTTACAGATCTTTTACGTTCACAAACAGCTAAAGTATATTACACGCATGAAAGGTAATATCCAAAAAAAAGTATAATAGGGGCACTTTAAAGAATGTCATGCTGTATTTTTATGTTAAAGGGAAACGTCGACTTTTTGGGACTTTATCTTATTCCCCGTATCCCAAGAGTTAGATAAGTCCATAAATACCCTTTACATCTCCGTGCGTGCCGTAACTCTGTCTGACGCACCCACCGCTAGCCTAGCTTAGCACAAAGACTGAAGGTATTTTGTCACTTACTGGGAGCAGTATGCTAGCTGGAGCCGTTTACCTCCAGTCTTTGTGCTAAGCTAGGCTAGCGGTGTGTGCGTCAGACAGAGTTACGGCACGCACGGAGATGAGAAGGGTATGTATGGACTTATCTAACTCTGGGGGATACGGAGAATAAGCTAAAGTCCCAAAAAGTCAGCGTGTTCCTTTAATAAAACATGAGTTTTGTTAACTCCGTCCATATGCGATCACAGATACCTGTACCTGCTGTTCTCGGACGACGACCTGCTGTCTCTTGAGGACTGGGTGTTTAACACGGAGGCTCACCCGCTGCCCGTCGTACGCAAAACCTGCCTGCAGGAGCACAGCACCAGGCCAGACGACGGCCAGACGACCCTGGAGTAATATCCACCGTCACACACACAAACACACACATGAAACATGGATTCAAAGGCAGGGCCGCAACCTCACGGTCTTGACTTGGATTCTCAGCTCCTTTCCTGTAAAGGATCTCTTTATATATATATATATATATATACATATATATATACACACACACACGCTGTGATTGTATATCTCTGAGCCGAGACTTCCTGCTCTCCTCGGTGGGCAGAAGCCAGCGCAATTTTCCGTGGACAATCAGTGAAACGTGACTTTCATGAGAAGAGCACCTTTTTTCTTTGCTTCTTTCCTCTGTGAGGAAAAAAAACGAATAACTTGCAGCCCCGAATCTGTGGGAGGAGCACCGTATGATGGTGGGCCATGCTGAGCGAAAGAGAAAACCACTTTTCCTCACGTCTCACCTGTAATTTATCTTTTCTTTCATCCTTTCATTGTGTATTCCTTTCCCACCTCTTCTGCCAAAGCGTTTGCGGTCTTTTTTATTTCATTTTCTCTCCCCATCCGTGATATTTTGATTTTGGGTCCAATTTTGTGGCATTATTATTTTTTTATTTTTTATTATTTCAAGGCAAAGAAAAGACAGGGGTATTTACAAAGGTTCCTTTGCAAAATGTATTGTACAAAATCCTTTCGTTTAAACAGGATTGATGTCATTTGCAGGGCAGGATTGTTTTATGTGATTCTAGTGCTCATATTCTTTACACTCGTATTTTTTAATGCTTTGACTGCGTCGTGAGCCTCGGTGTTGTGCACAACATGTTTCAAAGACCAGCATCACGAGAGTGGAAAAACACACACTTGCACTGACACCGTATGGCCACTAGGGCTGGGCGATAATACAGTATATATGAAATATTGAATATTTACTATTTTTGCAATGATTTTTCCTGGAGATTGTGAACCACACAATTATTTTAATGCGCTTTTTTGTTTATTTGTCCATTAAGTTTCCTAAAGATTGTGTCGTCACACTAGTTTTATAATTCTTCTGTTTTAAAAACAGCATTTAAGTGTGATTTATTTCTATTAATCACTTCAAATTCAGTTCCATTTTGAAAACACTGAAAACAAAGATTATGATTATTGCATTATCACTCAGAAATGTTCTTGAAAGTCCCCCTTTGATGCTTTTTTATATTGTTTTAGTAGAAATATTTGTTTTATTGGTGCGTGTAAATGAAAATGATTCAGCTTTGAATAACATCAGTTTAACACAATGTATCTTGATTAAATCAGTCCTGCATATTTTAACCCACAAAAAAAAAAAAAAAGTGAAATTGCCTGTGATGTTAGCACTGTAGCCCAGCCCTACCGACCACAGCCGGCTCAAAGCATCGATGGTGAATGTGAAGTTTTTCTCCAGGGGTTTTCGTCCCCAAAGCAACGCCGTCAGACACAGTAATGGTGGAATAAGTCTTTACATGATGAATGTGCGTGATTCATGTCATTAATTGTTTCTATTTTCTCTCTCTTTCTCTTTTCTAATTTTTATGGACATTTATGAAAGACTCGTTCTTTTCGTTTTCCTCAGGTGTTTCTGTACAAGTTTTGATTACAGTTATTTGCACTATTCATTATGGTAGTGCTGATCATTGTTAATTTTAACATCTCTCATTGTTAAATATTTTCAAATACTGGTAAAAGATCTGTGCGATTTATACATTTAAAACGAGTGCACAAATGCTCCAAGTGTCTTCTTTTTTCATTCCCTGCATCTCCACCAGCTCACATTAGCTTTTAAAACATGTTATTAATCTTCGACCTGCGTTAAGTGCCACTTACATCCTCAAAATACTGCACACGATTCATAGGTTTGGGCATGAATAGTGTGTACTTTGGTGACCCCCATTAGGTTTTATAAAGCATTAGATCCACAAATCCCAGATAAACAATCACATCTATTACTTTACATCCTAGACATGCCCACATCACATTACTAATTATTGCTGTTACTCATCACTAGTTCTCACTGAAAATGAATGCCTTTTGGTTGCTTTACTGCAATTTCTGCATCACCAAAATAATGACAAAAATAATGACCGTTTTCAAACAGGTTTCCCTAAACATCCTGTCATTGGCCAGACAAAGCAGGTAGTCCCAAATTCACATCATTGGTTGAATCGATGTTGCATACTCAAAGAAATCAATGTTTTGAAAGTGTCACAGCGTTACACTTTTTCTATGATTGGTTATACTTCGTGTCTGCAAATCAAACTAAAAACTGCACACTACACCTTTAAAGTCCCCATGAAATCAAAATGTAATTGTTTTTTGGCTTTAAGAATGAATATGTTAGCCTTACTGTTATCTATAAGCTAGTGTGCTCCAAAACAATGACAGAATTCGCATTTAGAAGATATAAGTGTTCAAAACTTAGTCTTTCACTTCCGCCAATATGGATTAGTGTTTTTGATGACATCACTCTGCACTTCAGCTTCTCATCAGATTTTCTGTCCAATCAAAAGCTCTGAATCTGAAGCTCCGCCCCCTACATTATAAATAGTCGCTGAAGCTGCGGCTGAAATCAGTCACTTGTTCACACATTTACTGTTTTCTACATGGTGAATGGCACATTGTACACTATATAGGGGATAGGCAACGATTCAGACAGTGTAAATATGCTTTCCATTGGGGCGAATTAAGTCTGCTTTTACGCTAACCTTCCGCAGCTCCGGTCCAGAGACACGACAGCACAGAGCGAATCATATGCGCGTTTCGGCGCATACCACAAAAAAAATACATATCGGATCCATTTGAATTCTGCACAGAATGCTGTATTTTAAAGTGATATGGAGGAGATTAGGAGGAAATTGCGGCATTACCGAGCTCAGC
This sequence comes from Phoxinus phoxinus, assembly GCF_949152265.1. Taxonomy (NCBI): domain Eukaryota; kingdom Metazoa; phylum Chordata; class Actinopteri; order Cypriniformes; family Leuciscidae; genus Phoxinus; species Phoxinus phoxinus. The sequence goes on along the minus strand of NC_136885.1, from coordinate 33,395,674 downwards.
GGCTCTGGTCGAGCTGTGATATAAACTAAACGCTATTGGCTATTTAAAAATAGGGGCGGAGCTGTTCGATATGCCCCGCCCTGTCTTCCTGTTTCAGTGGAAATTGCATCAACAAACTGAATAATGCTGCACAATTCAAGGCACTTCAGCGGGCCTTCATGAGCTTTTATGAGACTCTGGACCTGCAGCTACACATGACTGAAGCATCATCAGCGCTGCCTTGCAGATCCAACAGCTCAACACAGCGCACCTCTCGGGCCCAACACAGCTCTGCAAGGTCAATTCTGGTAGTCATTGCATTTCAAATGATATTGCATTCACATTTGCCACTAAGGGCTCTGTAACTGCTCTCTTCCAGGCCTGCTTTCTCTTTCAGGTCAATTTCTGTCATGGAGAATCTGCATGCAGATCAATCTCAGCCATTCGATGAGCACGTTGAGTCCTGAAGTTTGTTACCGTTACAGTAACACAAGTGTGTTTACATTTGCATACATGATTCTCTCCTTACTGCACACCTTCCTCTTTCCTGTTGAAATGAACCTGAAAAGGCATAACCATTTCACTTCCACAATTTGACGCATTTCTTAGTGAGACTTAAGCCCTATTCGGATGGGACTAGTTTTCTAAACAATCTTTAGTTACAATCACCCAACATCTGTGATTTCATGTACCGTTTCATAATGGACTGACGAGTTTATTACTGGGAGTGTGTGTTTTAGATGATGGCGTTACAGAAGGTCATGTGCTGTGCTAAGTATCTTACCTGACGCTGATATTAAAATGGGTAGTTTCCTCTATTTGGCTCTATTTATTAATTTTATTATAAAAAATATTCGCCGGTTACCATCCATATTGAAATGAAATGAAAGCATCCCAAGGATTGGTGCACAAACGGTCACTCAGGTCAAAAGACACATGAGGAGGAGCATTAGTATCATACAATATCGGCTTCGGATTCGGAAGGGATTGCTGAAAAACTAAACAGTTGGTCATTTGCCCTGGAATTATTACTGAGTTTGTGTGAGATAAACACAGACAACATGTCAGTTTCGGACAGGATTACAATCACAAAGTGTGCCTGGGAAATATGAACCTCTCTAACATCCTCCATGAAAACTAGTCTCATCCGAATAGGGTTGAATGAGTAAAAAATAGTGTATGCTGGAAAAAATGGTGTAGGATTTACTTTTGAAAGAGTTTTCGCTCAGGAATTGCTAGTAAATTTCATAAATAATAACAAAGAAACAGCGAGTAACATTGAATTAAATATGACATTTTGAAGTAGCCTAGTTGTAAAAACTAATTTCAAATGGAAATATAAGAATTTGTGACATCAAGAAAGTTGAAAGTTATTATATTTTACTTATTATTATTATTATTATAAGAATTATTATTCTGTGGAATAGTGTGCACTGATAAATTGTTCACAATACGACTAGGAACATGAATTAAGAAAAGGCTTGATTTTGAACTTTAAAGTCATAGAAACAGCATTAAATTAACAATTTTAATATAAAATCTACAGTAATAAGCGCAAGTGTTAATGACGGCTGTGTGAGATGAGAGGTGTGTGTGTGTGTGTGTGTGTGTGTGTGTGTGTGTGTGTGTGTGTGTGTGTGTGTGTGTGTGTGTGTGTGTGTGTGTGTGTGTGTGTGTGTGTGTGTGTGTGTGTGTGTGTGTGTGTGTGTGTGTGTGTGTGTGTGTGTGTGTGTGTGTGTGTGTGTGTGTGTGTGTGTGTGTGTGTGTGTGTGTGTGTGTGTGTGTGTGTGTGTGTGTGTGTGTGTGTGTGTGTGTGTGTGTGTGTGTGTGTGTGTGTGTGTGTGTGTGTGTGTGTGAGACGAGAGGTGTGACTGAAATCTGCTCACGGGAGGTTGATTACGCCTGTAATTTATGGAGTCTGTCAGCGGGATAAACGTGTTGCCAGTAATTAGCACAGCAAAATGAATGGTGGGATTTTGTTATGCTACCTTTCATAAAGTTCTGTAAATGTATTGCTGCGTACAGTCATTCAATTTTCTTCAGCTCTCGGCTGATATCAGTTATATTAGTTACACATTTGTGAATATTAATTCTCAGTGATTTCCATTCGGGGTTGATCAATTATGTTTCCCTAGTTTGTCATCGCAATTACGTGAAAGGTCTCACTGAGAGCATGGATCAATTATACTTAATGAGTTTAATAAATTATACTTTCTATGTCCAAAGAGGACATTTATTGATACCAAGACTCGTTCTGAGTGTGATCCACATGTGTGATGTGGGGTTTTACCCAGAAACCACTAAGACTTACACAAAAATAATGATAATTTTTATAAATGATAAATGTGAAAAACAATTCACAGCAATAAAAACATTGAATTAAATGTGAACTTTTGAAGCAAAAAGACTGAAATAGTGTTTTCATAATCAATTCATAACATTTCATCATAAGGCATAATACAGCGGGTCAAACCAATGCATGAAAAATAATATAAGTAAAATATGCACAAAAAACGTGTTTGTTTTTTTACATTTTAGCTGCAAAAATAGATAAATCCTTTACTTTGTTGTGCTGCATGTTAAAGTGTTTCTTGTGGCTCTTTTCCGGATATCAGTCTGTGACACAAACGCTCCATTTTCCCACTTTGAAGTCTGTGAAAGGCATTCACGGTTAATAATAACAATATGGACACACATGAGCAAAAATATTAGTAATAAAAAGTCAGTTTCACCACTGTTTCTAGATCATTACATGAATAAGTCTGTACATAATGACAGTTTTCATTCTTTAGTGACCTGATGCTTTAATGCATTATACTCTTAGAGTAAAAATATCTTTGAGATGCATTACATAATATAATTTTGAATGCATGATAAAATGCTGGAAGTGAAGCTGGTGTGCAGTTGTTCAGTGTGCCGCACACACACACACACACCTCCTTCAGTTGCTGTTGTCACTGGCAGTGACCAGGGAAATATGAGCTGAATAATGCAGGACTGTTCCCGTCTCCTCCTGCGTTTGTTCCTGAGCCGTCATGCTCTGTGGCTTCTTATTCCTCTCTTTCTTCTCACACTGTGTCTGCTCGGTTTCATGGGTTGTTGAGCATCGCCTCTCAATTTTCTCTCAGGGTTGCTAGTTGGAAAAAATGGGTCACGAAAAAGAGTTTCTCATTTTTAGAACAACTCTCGCAGTTTGTGTAAGGGAATTGTTCACCTAAAATCAAAAGTGCAGCACGCTCATGTGTAGCTCGAGTCAGAAGAACTGCTTTCCTGATCTGGTGTGTTTGGAGCCAGACACTCATGGTTATTATGAACTATAATTGAAGATACTTACATAGAAAATAACACATGCAGGTTTGTAGTAAAAAAAAAAAAAAAATTCTTCAATCCTTAAAGGAACTTATGTGCACTTAATGTTGAGAAACATGTTTAAATCATGATTTGTGTTTGTTTGTGCGCTCGTGTTTCTCCAGAGGTCTTTCCTCATGATGCACTTTCATTATTCTCTATGATCTGTTTTTTCTACATACTTTGATCATAACGTATTTCTGAAATTCTCTTTTTTCAAGCACTTATGTTTGAGATTTTCATCAATTATGTGTATCTCCAGACAGAGATACAAATTTCCACACATATATTTGAGTACCAACATTTGAGCAACAGGAAAAATTCGACTTTTTGGACAATTCTGGCTGTCATATTCATGATGAATGCACCGTTCAAAAGTCTGGGTTCAGTATGATTTTTTTTAATGTTTTTGAAAGAAGTCTCTTCTGCTCACCAAGGCTGATTAAAAATACAGTAAAAACCAGTATAACCGTGTAACTGTGGAAACTAATAACTGTGAATATATTTCAAATTGTAGTTCCTGTGATCAAAGCTGTGTTTTCAGCATTAATTCCTCCAGTCTTCAGTGTCACATGATCCTCCAGAAAGCATTCTAATATGATGATTTTGCTGCTTAATATTATTGTGGAAACTGATCAATCATAAAAAAAATTAAACAGGATTCTTTAATGAATAGAAAGTTTTTTATTTGAAATGGAAATCTTTTGTAACATTATACATGGCTTTACTTACACGTCTGATCAATTTAATCCATCCTTGCTAAAAAAAAAATATTAATTTATTTTCTTTTTTTACTGCCCCCAAACTTGTAATGGTTGTGTAGATCAGACTATACAATATATAGCAATCGTACAATCTGTAATATTTACCGTTAGCAGTGTTGGGCAAGTTACTTTAAAAAAGTAATTAGTTATAGTTACTAGTTACTTCTCACAAAAAGTAACTCAGTTAGTAACTGATTTATATCATTACAAAAGTAACTAATTACCAGGCAAAGTAACTATTGCGTTACTTAAAATAAAATAAAAAATTAAATATGTGAAATATCTTGGATACCCCCAATATTAAATATGTTAAATTAATGAAATGGACACTAAATAGAACAAATTATTATTATAAAACATTGTACACTGATCTACACTAGTTTTATGTTTCTGTGGGACAATATGAGAAACATTACATATTAAAATATTATCATTACTATAGTGGAACAACTAAACACAATAGATGGTTTAGAACTTTTAATATATATTGCACAGACAGACCACAACTGGCCAACAAATCCAAAAATAAATTACCGGTATGCTTCTTAAGAAATGTACCAAAAATAAGTAATAAAAAATATAGGCCTACATACACATACACTCTTTGTAGTGCAAATTAAAATGACAAAACCTTTACAACTGGTAGACATACTGTATAGCCTACTTAAAGTATTTTCTTCCTCACAAAGTGTTCTCAATATAATACTGAACAATATACCAACATAAATAATAATAATAATAAAATATAATATTAGCTGCGTTTAAAGGTGCACTTGGTAACTTTTTCAACTTAATAAATCCATTTAGAAATCATTTGGATGGTTAAATAATCTGTTCTGGTGGGAATGGTTACTTTCCCCGCTCCCCCCAGCGTTCCCCGGCGGAAAACCAGCCTTGCAACATTGGGACTAACGTCCCGGTAAGTTGAAAATAGGAAGTCTCGTGAGAAGCGAGAAAGAGCGAGAAACACAAACTGCTTTATGATACTGTGTATGATGTATACCCACCTCGGTAGACATAGCTCCACACGATAAAGTTGGTGCGTCTGGGACTCATTTGTTACCACACCGGCTCCGACCATAACAAAAGCACATGAGCAGCGGTAGAAAGGGGGAGGAGTGCGCCGGCACGCCGCAAGTGACTTACGACAGTGATGTGAAAAATATACGCACCGCAGCTGTAGGGGGAGCTCGTTGAGAAAATCAGCAAAGCGGTGGCTAGAGTTACCGAGTGCCGCTTTAACTCCATTTTAGACGTACATTCGCAAACTTCCCTAAGCTTTTCCCCTCAGGGGAATCCCCACCGCCATTTTGAAGTGCATTCAACTTCGTCCAGTAGGCGAGACCCTCGACCCCTCGAGTTTGACCGAGAGAGCAAGTCTACTCCATAGACATGTATAGAAAGGCTAGATAGCTTACCGGCGCTGAGAGCCAATGGGACCCGACGACGTCACACGGCGGCCATCTTAGGACAGGACCGCTCGTCCAGTTATAACATTAAAGTCTATTGTGCATGTAATGCTGAAATAACTATATTTTGCTCAATTTTCAACCGATTTTCAAACGGCTTGGTGTGTCATAAACGTCAGGGATGCGGCTATACACAGCTACGCTGCAATGTTAAGCATTTCTCAAAACGTGAAGCTACAATTTAAACATCGGCATCAGCACAAATCATAGCCATGTTAATAAGGTTTGTAATAAACCAAACCGTTTGTAAATCTGTCAAGAATTCAGCAAGTTACGAGCATTTTAGTTGGCGTATGTCACTCACCTTCCGTCCACAGCAGCAGGGAGCAGCAGCGCAGTCTCCTGACCTAAGATGGCCGCCAAGTGACGACACAGCTGACTCCGCCTTGAGCCATCTAGCCTTTCTATACATGTCTATGGTCTACTCAATATGTACACTTCATGCAGAACCATAGACCACAATGCACATGATTGTGATGTCACATGATCGATCTTAATTTACTCTCTAGGTCAGATCGCCCTAAAAATTCATTGATTCTTGAGAGTTCAAAACATGGCCTTTACATGGACATTGATTTTGGGTCTGACACATGGAGTTTTATGACAAATTTAAGAAGCACGAGGTTACATAACATAACATAAATACTCCTGAACTCTACATGAACTTTCTCCTTTTCACAGTTTTGTTACAGCGCTCAAGAATCTTTGAAAATCCTTTATTGTAAACTTTTAGCTGACATTGTTAGGGTGATGGATTTTCAATATCGATCATTACTGTTATTTTTCTGTTTTGTTTCCTCATAACTTGCCGCTCCTTTGAATGCTAAACCATTTCCATTCATTTCATCACATCCCTGTAACTGATGCAACCTGTCGTCCCCGTGCACCGCAGCGCTGCAGGCGTCAGGAGGAGTGTGTTCAGAAAACTCTGATGCACAGACTGCAGTTTCCAGTGTCTGCTCGATCTGCGCTCAGGACTGATCAGACCTGCATGCAAACAAGAGGCATGAACAGACGGCAGACAGAGATCCTAACCGTTTCTGTTAAAACCATTTCATTTGCAGACATTTATTCTGCTTGTGTTTCATTGAGGCCCAAATGTGTCATTTCTGTGCCACTAAATAGAATTAAGATGATAATGCTTCTAAAGCATGCATAAAAAGGAATTAAATAAACTGTTTTGGCTAAAATAACAGTTGAAATAAAATAAACATTAACTGAAATAAAAAATATATATAAAAAATGGTTAAATCAGTTCATAGCCACATTTTCAATATAAAGTATAAAAATAACTCAAACTTAAGAAAAAATACGTATTTTAAAAAAACAAAAACTTACAGAAAATATTAAAACAAAATCTAATTAAAAATATTTAAAAACGTCTGTCTTGTTGAAAAGCATCAATAAGAAGAGTTAAACTTTTAAAAAAAAATAGTTCTATCATAAAATTAGTTGAATTTAAAGTCTATTTTAATGTTCAGTCACCATGATTTTGCCAAGTCAGACATGTTCCTGGATATATTTTGATAACATATTTAGTTGATCCCAGGACAATATTTCTGTTTAAAAATGTAGTCCTCCTAATCCTATCCCTACCCCTAAACTTAAACCTATAAGTTATATCAGTTCCAATTTATTTTACACTAAATGTAATTACCGAAGAAAGTATTGGGTAATATACTGCAAGCTATGGGTTAAGGTTATGTTTGGGGTAGGTTCAGAGGTATTACCAGTTATTGTAAGTAATATAATAAGTACATGCAGTAGTAAGTACATGGGGAACAGGACTGTAAAATAAAGTGCTACCCTTATCCCTAAAATCAGAGGGAAATGATCAGTAAATAACACTGATGTAGAAGCACTTAACCCTGATTTTAATCCTGAACTTGACAGAAACTGTAAACGTGTTCCTCAAACCTGATTGGTTGATTGGAATGTTATTCTAGGATCAACAAAGATGTTGATCTAGATCCATGTTGTACTTTTTGATATCATGATTAATCATCTTATACATGATTAAATGTGACCCTGGATCACAAAACCAGTCACACGTAGCACGGGTATATTTGTGGCAATAGCCAACAATACATTGTATGGGTCAAAATTATCCATTTTTCTTTTATGCCAAAAATCATTAGGACATTCCATGACGTTAGCAAATTTCCAACCGTAAATATATAAAACATTTATTTTTGTGAGTGAATGCAGCACAATCGTGAACATAAATGCACAACTTTAAAGTAGATTTTCTCAATGTTTCGATTTTTTGCACCCTCAGATTTTCAAATGTATCTCGGCCAAATATTGTCCTATCCTAACAAACCATACATCAATGGAAAGCTTATTGTATTGTTTGTATCCCGACAGGCCTGTGTACTGTTTGAATAACTGAAAACATGCTTCTCCATCTGGACCAGACAGCTCAGTTTGAGCTGTAAAATGAAGCGAGACACGTACAAACAGACGGGTCCCTCCAGCGGCACCTGATGTGGGTTTTGTGTCCGCAGGCTTCAGGACTGTAATGAGAGAACAGAACGATCTGGCTGCGGTTCTCATATCCTCCATATGAGTCTGCAGTGTTTCCTCTCCTGTGTTTCAGTCAAGCGCTCAAGAGCCTCTCCAAATGCTTTGGCTCTTAATGGTTTTGTTCACTTGAGTGATCCAGGGGCCGATGTTTGGCTCCGCACGGATCTCTGTGGGGTTTCAGAACCAGCCAGCCTCCAGCCTCCAGCCTCCAGTCTAAGTGCATTGTACTGGTGATGTTTTTTATTTAATATAAGTTTTTATGTAGAATTAAATAAAAAATGAGATAAATTTAGCCTATATTAATATATTTTATTATTGTTTTATTCTATTCATATATTTTTAAATACATATGAAATACAATTTAAACAAACTATAAACTTTATTTTATTCGTTTATTTTACGTATTAAATCAAAGTGCCATTTTTATATGAACACATGAAAAAAATGTTATTATTATTATTATTTTAGTGGAAGATTAATAACTTAAAGTCCCCCTGTAGTCAATAATTGTATATCTCATCTTTGATCACAAAAATTACATTAATAAAAGTTTTTTCCTGTGAAAATAATTTCCTCATGCCTTAAAACAGCTGGAATGTAACTCGACACCATTGCTTCATTTAGAGTACTCGGACCATGAATATGCAAATTAGTCTCCGCTTACATTCAATCCCACGAGCTCAGAATATCCAACGCTATCTCACGACCAATTTGTACGAGTGATTAAAAGTTGGCTAATTAGTACAAATTCATATGACCTCGCCCGTACAAATTCGTACGATTTGTCTAAACCCACGTGATGGGTAGGTTTAGGGGCGGAGTCAGGGGTGTCGGTCATTCGTACGAATTCATACGAATTTGGCAACTCGTAAAATTCGAAGGAATTTCCGTGAGATCGGGTTGGAATACCTGATCCACTCGCTCAACTTTACTGCAGTAAATGCTACACAATAGCAAGTGGAAATGCTGGTTTAATTCAGCCATATATGTTTGAACCAGAAAGTGAATTATACAAGTCCATGTATCAGAATGGTGATGCTTTTATGTATCGCTCTCTATGTCGGACACATAACGGTAACTAATATGATTAGCCGTTATCACACCGCTAATAATGTGTTGCTAATGTTACACAAACCATGTCCCCGTTTGCCATCTCAGAGTCAGACAGCTGCCTTTGACAATCTGCATCCTTACAAAGAGAAAGGCATAGAGTTCATCATAACATTGCACCGCGTCACATGACTTCAGAAGCCTTATAATATATATACATGGACAACTGTTATGGGCTATACGTCCGAAAACTTAATAGGCAGTGGCTTGACTTGACTTTGCAGGCAGTGTTTGCACATGAAGATACCTCACGAAACGTGATGGTTTCATGATCTACAGCAAAATAGAGAGTTTGAATGGTAGTGTATGTACTATAAAAGTTCTCAATCTCAATATTTAAGTATATTTAGACAATAAATTACTATAAATAATACAGGTGAAATTCTAAAAATTATAATATCGTGCAAAAGTTCATTTATTTCAGTAATTCAACTTAAAAGGTGAAACTAATATATTATATAGACTCATTACATGCAAAGTGAGATATTTCAAGCCTTTATTTGTTATAATTTTGATGATTATGGCGTACAGCTTATGAAAACCCCAAATTCAAAATTAGAATATTGTGAAAAGGTTTTCATAAGCTGTAATCATCAAAATGATAATAAATAAAGGCTTGAAATATCTCACTTTGCATGTAATGAGTCTATATTAGTTTCACCTTTTAAGTTGAATTACTGAAATATGCAGAAAAATAGTAAGCTGTTTTTTTTACTTTTATTGTCTGACTAAAAGTCATGTTGGAGGATGATCTGTGTTAGTATAATATATTAGTTTGATTCTGAGATGTCACTGGTAAAAGTATATCTGTGAGGTCATGTGGCAGCCTGAGGCTTATTGAGGGCAGAAGTTCTGGTCTTGTCGCACAAACTCTTATTAGAAAAGTGAATTGAATTTGCATATCTACACCACACAGCACTGGTAGTAATGGGATGGCGTGTCGAGCGGGGCACAGGTAATGACACTAATGACAAATCTGTGCTGGTAATTTGCATGTAAATAGCTGTCTTTATGGTGGGCGCACTGGTGCAGACTGTAACAATGTGATTACATCTCGCTTCCCGGCGTGAGCTGCTCTTTCTAATCTAATGAGTGGTATGTGGCGGACCTATGGGGCACAGTTATGGCACGAGATAGAGATGTGTGTGAGACATGACGTGGGCTAAACACACTGAGAAATCGGCCTCTGTGTGCTTTAGAGCACTTCACGCCAGGCTGCAATCTCATTTGGAAAGACGTCTGTTATGTTTCTGGTGTAATTTATGAGAAATTATTATTTGAGGTTTGAAAAGTCCGCTCAGAAAAAGTCTTCCGTATTAAATGTATAAAGATAAGTGTTTTTTGGGGGGTTGCGTGTTTATTATTTTGTATTTGTATTGAATCTTGCATGTGATGGTCTTCATCTTGCTTGATGCAACCAAATTAACATATTTAATTAAATATGAATGATGCATGATGAATGACTACATTTCAGACTGAGCTTTGCAAAAAGCACAGACTTAGGGAGAAATCAAGGTGTGCTCTACTGTTCAAAAGTTTGATGTCGGTAAGATTTTTGTTTAACGTTTTTGTAAAAAAGTACATTGAAATACAGTAAAAACGGTAACATTTTGAAATATTATTACAATTTAAAATAACTGATATGTTCTATATGTTAAAATGTAATTTATTCCTGTGATCAAAGCTGAATTTTCAGCATCATTACTCCAGTCTTCAGTGTCACATGATCCTTCAGAAATCATTCTATCATGATTTAATGCTCAAGAAACATTTATGATTATTATCAATGTTGAAAACAGTTGTGCTGCATATTTTTGTGGAAACCGTGATTCTTACTGTCTGAAAAGCCCATTCAGGATTAACTTTATAGGACGGTCGTCGGTAGCCTAATATACAGTACAGTGAACTAAATTATAAACGCAACACTTTTGTTTTTGCCCCCATTTTTCATGAGTTGAACCTTAAAGATCAAAGACTTTTTCTATGTACCGGTACACAAAATGTGCATATTTCTCTCAAATATTGTTTACAAATCTGTCTAAATCTGTGTTAGTGAGCACTTCTCCTTTGCCGAGATAATCCATCCACCTCATATCAAAGCATATCAAGATGCTGATTAGACAGCATGATTATTGCACAGGTGTGCCTTAGGCTAGCCACAATAAAATGCCACTCTAAAATGCGCACAAAGCTAGTGCAGGTCATGTGCTGAATTCGTCCAATCATACTAACACCGCAAATATGCAAAAAAGGACGTGAAGGTTTTAGGAATGTAGAGTGTGAAACTTCAGTTTATGAATTCCCAGGATTATTTGTTAAATTATGAACAGTGTGAAACGTGAAGCAAGATTACCGGGGTTTAGAATGACCCATGGTTAACTAGTTCCAATGAGAAAAGCCCTTTTGAGCACAACAATTAACTGAAGAAAGGTTTTTATAAGAACATGGTCTTTGTCTTGGATTATACTCTAATGAAACAGAATTCATTTTGTCCCTCACTAATGATCCCCGGTGTAAACTGTATATCACAGGCCCCAGCGCAGCTGCAGTCCAGCCAAGCAGGAGCACAACACCGTCGCTGCCTCAATTCAGCCTTTGTTCGGTTTAATGCGAGCGATTGCCGAGCCGTATAATCGGCGGCGCTAACCTTTCAGCAATACACAAGCCGCCAGAGAAATACTACGAGCAATAAGGCCCATTATACTGGCCGAGCGGCCGTTTGTCTGCTGGATGTGGGTTTGTGTTCTGCAATTAGAAGGCATTATGAAGACTCAATTAAACAATTATGAGCTCAGCTCGGGCCTCAGCGCTCACAATCCCCTGAAACTCAAGAATGAAAAGGTTTCGTGCATTCTTCATTGGATTTCACAGCTGTGGCGGGGTTTGATGTTGCGGTTTTGCAGTCAAAAAGCACTTGTTTACACTAAGTATTTTTCAAAAAATAATGACATGTCATTTTGCTTCTGTATCTTGATTTAAGAATGTTTTTTTTGTGATCAATTATTTATTTATTTTCTTACAATCATTATTTACACATTGGGGAGGAAACATCTTCACAAAAAGAAAAACCTTAGGTTGATTACATACAAAAAATACAGAGGCACAGTAAAGTGTTGCTTATTCTGATGCATGGTTTTCTTCTCCTTTTTACCTTATCTACATTATTTCATTTATTTTCTCTAATAGCTCTGACCAAGAATCAATATTAGAGGTTTTGGCATGATGTAAACGTGCTGTAGCAAGAAAGCTCTAGCTGAGCAATATCCCGGTAAGAAGAAAGCCAGTTCCTCACTCACTAATATGTGGTGGTTTCCAGCAACAAACTATCATTCTTTTGGCAGCTGTCAAACCAGCTAGAAGAAGACGCCTATTGTTAATAGTTAGCTTTAGAGACAATGTGTCATTGAGCAGAAGCAAGCATGGTAAGAAAGGGATGGGTCGTTTAATAATACTAGCCATGATAGATGAAACACTATACCAAAATCTATTGACCTCTGGACACTGCCACGCCATATGGTAAAAAGTAGCAATAGTATTGTCTGGACAAAAATCACAGTATGGGTTGTCTCTAAGTTTCATTTGCCGTAATCTTCGCGGGGTTAAGTAAGACCTTTGGATTAATCTATAATGTATCATTTGATGATCAGGGTTTCTAGATGATAAAGATGTTCGACCAAACCACGCTCCAGTCTGGATCCTGGGAAATGTTAATATCTGTCTTCCAGAGTCTGATAAATGATAAGGGCTTGTATGAAGCTTTAGTCATAAACGTCTATAACTCTGAGACAATACCATTAATTTTACCCTTAATGTCAAAGATTACATGAAGCGGATGATTCCCCAACTCGATACCCCAAGGAACGCATTGCTGTGCGTAACTGTGTGTAAATGAAAATAAAAAGTGCCCGGTAAATTCGCCTTTGGCTAAGCACGCCCTAGAATGTAGATTGACCAATCACAGCGCAGCCAAGAACGAGCTCCCACAGAGGTCCGACACTTTTTCACAGCGCTCCATTGACTTTTAACACAGGCGTCTCATATTTTTGGTCTCGGCTGGCTATTACCGTCGTAATTTTATAAAAAATATGGTTAAACGTTGTGCCTGGGGCATTTGTAACACAGATACGCGTTCCCCAGAGAGGTTGGAGGGGGGTGTCCGTTTTTTTCCCCTTCCCAAAACCAAAGTCAAATCCTGTCAAGTGTCGTTTTTGGATTAAACTGTGTGGAAGTCCTCAGTCAGCGAAACCCCTCAAGATCAACAAGCACACTTTTGTGCTCTAAGACACATTTTGCTTTTAACCTTACTGTGAAGTTACTGTATAACTGACTAGTTAGACAGTTTTAGGTTATGATTTCGGTTATCTACCCTAATTGTTGATACGCTAGCACACGCTGCTAATAAATACAACTTTATACTCACGTAGTCCGTTTGCTTTGTAATAACGATTATAGAAGTGAATAGAGACCTACCCAGCTTTGCATGAACAGTGTTGATACTTGATATTGTTAGTCCCAGCCTCCGTCTCGATTAGGATATGCGGTGGTTAATTTTTTGACTGTGACCGTTATGCTTTTGCCTCTATTTGGATGCCTTGTTGTTGCTTGCGTTTCACCGGTATGTCTTGAATAAAGCCTTTGAACACACACTGCAGCCCCTTTTGCCTACTTCTATCGGACACTTTATTTGCTGCTTTATAAAAGTTTTATAAAATTCCAGCAGGAAGAGCCGTCACAGCATAAGCCATGTTTATTGTTGATACCAAACCAGAGCCCAGATGAAGTTGACGGACGTAGCAACAGTAACTAAGGGGGGCGGGGCTTAGCCAAAGGTGAATTATACATTCTCTCTCGTCATGGAATGCATGAAGACCCTGTTCCCCTATGATGTCCTTGAGGACACAGACTCCTCTATTACTCCACTGAGGGTACCTAATTGGTTTCTTCTCAATTAAAAGAGAGTAATTGTTAAAAATAGGCGATTGAGCGAAGAATGTATTTGGAATTTTGGCAAATCGGTGAACTTAATGCCATACCGTGAAAAAATAAGAGATTATTGGCCCAAAATCACGGATATATTAGAATATACCAGACTAGACAGACAATATGGATATGTTAAACGTTCTTCAATGGGACGCCAAGATACCAAGATCTCTGGATTCAAGAATGTTTCGATATTTTGTACTGGAAAACTTTTTTTGTGTGTGTGTAGTGCATTATCAGCAACTTTTTTTTATCTTGCCTCTATTTTCACCATTTATTTTACTACACAAACACACAAATATAATGGGGGGGGAAATGTGCACGTTTACTGACTCTGATGCTCAAGAAATAGTTCAGTTTATTAATATTAATAATTGGATGAAACAATAGCTTCAGGCAGTTTAAAGGTGATTTATATGCAGTGTAACTGCTTGGCAACATTAAAATTTAAAGCATGTTTATCTGCATTTTACAACAACCTCATGCATCTCATTCAATCAGAATTTAAAGTTGAAAGTATCCATTTTATAATAAATATTACTAACACATTCTTATTCATTTAGTAACATGCACTGAATATTATTGTGGCTTTGACAGAACATTATAAGTCATATGTTGATCTTATGCAGCTGTAATCAGTATTATTGCTGTTATGATGAAGCGTTATGATTCTGCTGTGTGCTTCTGTATAAACGCTTATTTTTCAGAAACGTGTCCTTGGTCTTCCCGTGTGCTTGTGAAGGCCGCGGCGCAGAACATTTGTCGCATTTAATGTGACATCCAAGGTGAAATCTCACAAACACAATGCAGTCGTCATGTCGTTGGTTTCTAATGTGTGATGTTGATAATTCCAGTCCTGACAGCACAGCTCGTCTTCGTTAGACGCATGATAATTATGTATAATGAAGTGCTCAACGCAGTCAGCTTGCTTTTTATGTAGGTGACAGAACCATAATTGAGATGTTCAAATAGGCTACATGAATATTAAAAGGAAGCGTGTAAGCACAAATCACCTTGAGGAGGAACTTTTGCTCTTTACTAGTTACTAAGAAAAAAGAGAGGATTTCTATTTCAAATAAATACTGTTTTTTGACATTTCAATTCATCAAAGAACCCTGAATAAAACTGTATCACGGTTTTCATCAAAATATGAAGCAGTACAACTGTTTTCAACATTGATTATAGTCAGAAATGTTTCTTGAGCAGCAGATCATCATATTTGAATGATTTCTGAAGGATCATGTGACACTGAAGACTGGAGTAATGATGCTGTAAATTCACCTTTGATCAAGGAAATAAATGACATTTTAACATTATTCACATAGAAAACTGTTATTTTAAATTGCTAAAATTTCACCATCATATGTTAGATAGAGAGATTGGCTGTCATGTCCGTCAGGTATAGGAATAATTTATTGAGGTATTCAAAGCAGCACATCATTAGTGCTTCATCTCATCAGAGCAGATGGATCAGTAACATCTGCTGCAGAACCTGTCATGATTTCATTTACCTGATTGCTTGTTGCTTAATATTTGTTTTGTGTTGTTTTCCAGGGCGGTTGATCTTATCAAGGCTTATCCAGAAAACCGAATTACAGGTTGCCCATAGGTGGAGGAACAATGATCTTTCACCGAGCGTTAATGGGAAGGAATCGCATCATTGGAATGAACAACTGCTGTGATTGATGCATGTTGAAATTGGACATAATGAGACATTTCTTTCATGTATCTACCGCCCTGCTCGCTCCTGTCAGATAAGCAGCGTTTCTGTGATCAACACTGGTGTAAATGCAATGATCATGAGTGTCAGTGATAGTGATGAGACAGATGATGAGATCTCACCTTTAGAAGAGTCTGAGCAGGCAATCAATTCTACATAATGCCATCTTCACGTCGCCACATAAACATGCCTTTGACTCAATGAATGTCTCAGCTGATAAGATGTGGATGAGGGACATGTTCAAGTCGTATTTCATCCCAAAATGTATTGAACTATTTCCAGGACCATTTGCATTTTTTGCACTGTGACATTATTTGACATATATTTTATCCGCAAATTCTCATTACACACTTGCTATTTGCGTGTGTGTGTGTGTGTGTGTGTGTGTGTGTGTGTGTGTGTGTGTGTGTGTGTGTGTGTGTGTGCGTGCGTGCGTGTGTTTACATCTACTATTTTCATGGACTAAACACCTAATTCCACATAATGGGAAGTTTGGTAACACATAATTAGACGTTTACTTACCTAGAGTTTTATATCACCACTGAAAGCACACATGCTGTCCACAAGACTTAATATATTGAGTAATGAAGACAGACTGAAGACAGACAGAGAGCAGCATTAGAAAGACCCTTCAGCCTGTAGTAAATACATCCTGTCATGTGACATTCCGGGCGTCATTTAGCATTCACACAAAACCGCTGATGCATCAGCTTCGCGCAAGGTGGACTAGAACAGTCTGAGTCGAGCTCCATGATAAAGAATTATGATCGTTCAGCCTTTTAAAATAATGAAACGTTCGCTTTTTGTGTGCGTCGGCTTAAAAATGAAGCATGAGGCTCATTATTTTGTAAAAAAATTCAATTTGAGCAGCTTGCAAACCACGCATACTGATTCTCCAGATTGTGATTGGTGAAAAAGATTGATTCATGCATTATTGTGTTTGAATGCTTATAAACTACCAACATGAGAAATCCATGCCTGCAGGAAAACACTTAGTGAGATCATTTTTAAAGGATACTTTGTTTTCCATAGCCTATTTTGTTTTTATTTTTATCATGTTAATAGAGTTTGTCTGACAAATTGTGTAGCCTAGAGTATCCTGAGTGGTTCCTACAGGTTTACTGGCATACTAAATCACTTAAAAGTTAGTTAAAGTCATGACGTTTGTTTTGGTTTTTTATTATTTTAATATGTTCCTTCAGGTTCACTTATAATGTTAATAAAAAATTGCACATAAAAACATTTATGGAAAAGGAGAAAGGAGTTTTTAAAGGAGAACTCCGGTCAATTTTAACATTGAGCTCAATTTTTAGCTAATAACTAAGATGATTTTTTTTTTTACAAATATCCATCAGAGCTGATATTCCCAAAACACCATCCACTGTTGCTTAGTTACCTATGATCACGCGCGTGAACTCGACAATCGACTACTGTGGACTTCGACCGAAAACAGGAAGTAAATACAGGTATGTGCGCTTGTTGAATTAACATCATTTTTATTAATATCTTTCACATACTGCAGTCAGATTCACTCGTGTTCACTCTGAAGGAATCACTCAACATGGCTGGGCACTTGTATGACACATCAAGGATGTTAAGAGGATAAAAGCAGGTTTAAAACTTGCCCCATTCAAGTCAATAGGGTGCAAATTTTAAAAAGAGGATAACACGGTGTAGGCAACACCGATTTTTGTCGTTGTTCTCTGTATTGACAGCACTCCAAATTTACTAAAAATTGAGCTCAATGTTAAAATTGACCGGAGTTCTCCTTTAAGGCTGGTCAGTAAACGGCCTCTGTTATGAATGGCTAACATAATTGCATAGGAAACCGTATCAATGCCCACTCGCTATTGCATGTGTTTTGAAAACATTACCCATATAAAATCGTCATTTAAAGACAAAGCATTATGAAATCATTTACTCATGGTTTGTGATTCAGCTGCTGTCAGATAGATGTAACTTCATCTGTCACAAAAGTTTCTTTGCGAAGTCTCCATTAGGCTACACTGCGCCTCGATGACAAAACAAAACGCCCCGAACAAACATCCACCATAAAATAAACCATCCACTTGTTTTTTCAAAAGAGCTGTGTAAACTGGACGTGTCAAAACGAACGATATTTCACTTTTCCAGTTGTCGACAGACTCAAGCGCGTGGAGTGTCAGAAACTGAACACACATCTGTACACTGTGTCAATGTAGACAGCATCAGTGATTATAATTATAACGCACACATCCGGTGTAGGCAAACGTCAGCCGTTAAGTGACTGAAGGCCAATGGGCGGGGCCTGTGGTGCGATGATGTATAATTATTCGTCATGTCTTGCTCTGGAGGCGGGCATATGCAAATGTATTTGCCCTTGTGATGTCACAGATCCCGCAAGATCCAAACCAGCCATTTTGGAGCTTGATGAAATAAATGCTTTGTTTATAATGAGTTATAATTAAACTATAAAACTGGATGTTTTAATGATACAAAAAAAATGAACAGGCTGCTGTTATTAAACAATTTTTATTTTTGGTCAAGTATGGTGACAAATATTTGACAAATATCATAATTATAGATGTTTTGGCTCTATGCAGTATGATGTTTTGTTTTAAATGTTGTGTGATTAAAATAAAACGAATAAATAAAAATTAATAAATACTAAAATAAATATATAAAAAAAACTAATGAATTTGACAAAAACACAACAAAATTACTAAAGATTTAACTGAAATTAAAGTCAAAATATAAAACCTAATTTTAAATATGAACAAAAACTAAAACTATATCAATCAAACTGACAGAAGTTAGAGACAAACTAAGAAACTTTTACACGTTGAACTTATATCACAAGTTAAAAATAAAAATCATTCATTTTGAGTTCATAGAACATATTATATTATGTTAGCTGAAGGCACGGTCTTCAACTAAAAAAAAAATCCTGAAGTTTAAGTTTTCTGGGTTTTCTCAAATTTTTGAGAACACATCCAGGCCTACACAACTTTCAAACCCTTTTAAACTTTCTTTTAAACTGTCAAGTCAACATTTAGACTGTTAAACATTAATTTCTAAGTTATTCTTGTGACACAGGTCACTTTCAAACTTGATCAACTTGGACTGAATGTATTTTTGTAAATTATGTGCTCAAAAAGTCATTTCAGCACATCGACAGACCATAAACCTTCCCTCCTCCAAACTATATTTGACTTCATTATAGTCGGCCAGGCATGTATGAACTGAAGGGCAGGGACGAGATCTCCATCAAGGACGGCTAATAAATCAAAATGAGCGACAGCACGTGTTCATTCTCTCTAAGCTTGACGAATGCGCTCTAATCTGGTTTCATGTCTTTTTCTTATTCACATAAACCCCACATTCTGCCACCGCCATCTGCGATCCTACGGATAAAGAAAGGGCCAAATATAATTTCTAGAGGTTTATAAGCTTTTGGGATCTGCACTTCTAGTTGACACAAGCATGCTGGTCTTTTGATTGTCTTCACTGGAAGTGTGAAGATATGAAGAGATCTGCTCTCAAGGACGAAGAAAGTGCAGAGAACAGGCTTTCCAAACACGTCCTGCATTCATGTTCTGTGGAGCTGTGTTTTCTGTGTCTGTCACCCTGAGATAGCATGTAAAGAGACGATTCAGCCTGAAGGCGGTTTTTTATCTTTATTACAGGAGAGTTCTGCCAGATTCACTGTTTGTCTGCTTTGTCCTAATCGTCAAACAAAACAGTGTTGAATTGAAGCTCAGGGAAAGGTAACGGAGAATAAGTCTGGAGGAATCCACCAGAAACCGCAGGTCTTATTTCTAAAAGTGAGTTTGTGGTTTTGTCATATTCACTATGTCATTATATACTATATACTACACACACACACCATACACAATAGTGCCAAAGCAAAAAAACTGATTTGTGACACCTTTGCAAATGTATTAAAAAGGAAAACCTGCAAACGTACATTGCATAAGTATTTGTATACTTAACTCAGTACTTGAAGCGCCTTTACAGCCTCAAGTCTTTTTGTGTATTATGCGACAAGCTTTGCTCATCTGCATTTGGCGATTTTCTGCCAATCTCCTCAGATCCTCTCAAGCTCTGTCAGGATGGATGGGGACTGTCGGTGGACTGACATTTTCAGGTTTCTCCAGAGATGTTCGATTGGTTCAAGTTTCGGGCTCTGGCTGGACATAGTTGTCCATAAGCCACTCTTGCATTGTCTAATGCCTAGTTCACACTATAGGATTTTAAGCCCGATTTGCAAATCGTTGAGCTCGCCGACAGGTCGGGTTGTTATCGCGTGCAAATCGCGGGGGATTAGCGGCCGATGAACGCTCGCCAATCTGTTAGTATGAAAGAGCCAACAACGCATCAAAGATGCTCGCAGACGCCTCCCGAGCCCAGAAAAATATCTAGCATGCTAGATATCCGGAGCTGTCGCACGACTCAACCTCATGTGATGTCATGAGCTACAGCCAATCAGAGCAAGGCATGGGTTGAGGTCGCCGGGAAAATACGAGTTTTTTTTTTTCAGAGCAAATCATCGCGCAAACAGTGTGCAGCACTAATTTCTGTCTGACGTCCATATTCAAACAAAGACTCGCGCGTTGTGTACTTGTGTTCTTCTTCGCTGGGTAGTGGCGCGCGTGCTGTATTGCGTAATTTCCGGTTCGTTTTATCGCGTGATTTTTCGTGACAAAACGTGGTTTGTAGACAAGATATAATCGTTGGATGACAGAGTTGTTGTCTACTCGTGTAGTGAGTTACCTCCTGTTGCGGATCAATCACGTTGTGTCGTGTGGTGTGAACAGCTCAACAACTTGAACACTCCTGATTTTTACAGAGAGCAAGTCATGTGAACCGCACAGTTCAGCCCGACGTTTTAAAATCCTGTAGTGTGAACTTGTCTTTAGCTGCTTTTTTGCTAATTCCAAGTGGGTTTTTAATGTGTCTTCTTCACTGAGGAGAGGTTTTGCGTCTGGTTACTCTGCCATAAAGCCCTGATAAGGGGAGTTATGTAACAGTGATAGTCCTTCTGTATATGACTGGACGAAAAAAAACAGTCACATGGGTAAAAATTTTTGAAATTGAGATTTATACATCATCTGAAATCTGAATAAATAAGCTTTCTGTTGACAATATTTGGCCGAGATACAACTATTTGAAAATCTGGAATCTGAGGGTGCAAAAAAATCGAAACATTGAAAAAATCTCCTTTAAAGTTGTGCATTTATGTTCACGATTGTGCTGCATTCACTCACAAAAATACATGTTTTATATATTTACGTTAGGAAATTTACTAAATATCTTCATGGAACATGATCTTTACTTAATATCCTAATAATTTTTGGCATATAAAAAAAAAATCGATAATTTTGACCCATACAATGTATTGTTGGCTATTGCCACAAATATACCTGTGCTACTTATGACTGGTTTTGTGATCCAGGGTCAAATATATGATTGTGGATCTCAACCAGAGTGACCATCGGCTTCTTGATCTCCACTCTAACCAAGGCCCTTCTCCATCGATTGATCAGTTTGGCTCTAGGAAGAGTCCTGATTGCTCCAAGCTTCTTTCATTAAGGATTATGGAAGCTATGCTTCTGTTTGACCTTGTGGCTTTGTTATTCTCTGATATGCATTAGACCTTTTATTGAGAGGTGTGTGCCTTTCTGAATAATACCCATTCAATTGAATTTGTCACAGGTTAACTCCACTCGAAGTGTAGTAACATCTCCAATGCTCCCGAGCTAGATTTCAAGTGTCCCAGAAAAGGGCATGAATACTTATGCAATGTAATTATTTCAGTTTCCTATTTTTAATAAATTTGCAAAGTTGTCAAAAATCAGCTTTTGTCCCTATGGTGTATGGAATGTAGGTCCAGGGGAAAAAAAGCTATTTAAAGTCATTTAACAAGGCAGCAACATTTCAGACGAGACCACTTTGGCAAGTTTACTTGAGTTTATTGAACACAATTTATCTTTGGCGGTATGGTTCCTTATGGGGGTTCTTTCTCCATAATTAATCACGTACAGAGCTTTAGCATTAACCCCCCCATGAAACCATCAGCTTGAGTGATATACAGATGATTAAGACAGTTTAGTAATGTCTTTAAGCAAAACGGTTTTAACAGTTAGACGTAGCAGTAATTCCCGGGACGTCTAAACTGTAGCTTGGCTAGGAGGATGACGAACTCTCGGCGATGATGTCCATGACAGCTAGGACTTGAAGCCTTGGTAATCTGAAACAAAGAGATGACAGCCAGAAGGTGCTCAGAAAAAAGCTTGATACTTATAGTGGTGAGGGCGGGAGGGTTGCGAGCAGTTAGAGCATGCTTACCGAGCAGTAGTCCCGCGTATATATATATCCTCCCGTCTAATAGGAGAAAGGTAGTGGTTAGAGCGATTTGACAACTGATCACAGCCTATGCCTACGTGGCCTGTCTGAACTGACGCTGTGCTCGATAAAATGTGAAAAAAATGGGGTATGAATACTTTCGCAAGGCACTGTATATATACATCACATTTTTTGTCACATATGCAAATGATTAACCTGACAAATGATTCAAAGTCTAATTTTCTTTTTTCTTTATAACACAGACTGATGACTGAGCCTGTCCTTCCCACTCTGATGATCTAATAGTTTTGGTCATCATATTATTTTCTTGAAGTGAGTTTTGTGGTCCGAACCTCCCAATGAAGAGATTGTGAGCGCTGGTCCAACATGGCACCGGACCTTTGTCCATCTGGGGATTTAATGAAGCTGGAAGAGGCTTCGCCGACGCCTGCTTCCCACCTCGTGTCCCCGTCACTCTCCGGACGCCCATGATGACTCGGCAGCCCTCCTCACGAGACGTGATTGAGCTCATGCGGTGAGTTCAGATGAGACAGTCTGCCGCACACATGCTCAGATCTGAGAGTGCATTTCTGAATGGCATTGCTATTATTGATGTGAGTGTGCTTTTCTGGTAAAAGGGACTTTCCAGAGAAACTTTTACACTGTTCACAACTGACCACATAAAAAAAGTCACCCAGGTGGATCCTTGTCTAAGGATGTATTGTTTGCTTGGATTAAAGGAACACTCCACTTTTTTTGGAAATAGGCTCATTTTCCGTTTTTTACCGTTTTCTAATCCATTCAGCCGATCTCCGGGTCTGGCGGTAGCACTTTTAGCATAGCTTAGCATAGATCATTGAATCTGATTAGAGTGTTAGCATCTCTCTCAAAAAAATTACCAAAGAGTTTCGATATTTTTCCTATTTAAAACTTGACTCTTCTGTAGTTACACCGTGTACTAAGACCGACAGAAAATGAAAAGTTGCGATTTTCTAGGCCGATATAACTAGGAACTATACTCTCATTCCTGCGTAATAATCAAGGAACTGCTGCCGTACCAGCGGCGCAATGATATTACGCAGTGCCTGAAAATAGTCCCCAGCTCGGTAACTTCCAACGTGACCGGCACTAAGTTTGTAATATCATTGCGCTGCTGGTACGGCAGCAGTTCCCTGATTATTACGCAGGAATGAGAGTATAGTTCCTAGTCATATTGGCCTAGAAATCACAACTTTTTATTTTCTGTCGGTCTTAGTACACGGTGTACAGAAGAGTCAAGTTTTAAATAGGAAAAATATCGAAACTCTTTGGTCATTTTTTTGAGAGAGATGCTAACGGTCTAATCAGATTCAATGATCTATGCTAAGCTATGCTAAAAGTGCTACCGCCAGACCCGGAGATCGGCTGAATGTATTCGAAAACGGTAAAACTGTTTAACTCTAGGGGAGTTGGAAAATGAGCCTATATTTCCAAAAAATTAAGTGTTCCTTTAAAATGAACTCTGGTGCCATCGCTCTGTTAGTGCGGATCATTTGAATAAGTGTGAACGCTGCCATCTGAACCCTGGTGTCACCAAACAAGCGGACCGAGACGCTGAAAAGATGGGTCTCGATCCGCTTCTACACAAACTCTGGTGCGGTAAATGAACGCAACACAGACCAAAGACATGTAAACAAACCAAAAACAGAACATGATGTCTAAAGGGGAAGCCCTAAAAAAGACAGAATTCTCAATCATGCCTGTTTTTTCGCGTGATAGTCGTGATGTTGCCCATCACAGTTCAGTACAGGCATCAGAGCCGCGTCTCCTCGCACCAGATCTTCATTTGTGTGTGTGACGGGGGGATTCCTGCCGCTGTTTTGACTCCTTTTACACATTTTATAAGCTCTTCATGAGATCTCAGCTGGTCAAAATACCATCATATGTCGGCTACACACATTACAACGAGCGCATTTAGCCCAGAACACAGCATTGTTTTGGATGTTCGGTAAGTTTTGACTCAATACGTAATAAAAGCCTTCCAATCAGGTTGTGAACATATCCCTATTGTAACGGTGGCTGTCCCAAATCAAATTTGACTAGCACATTTTAAATTTAAATTGTTCGGGCGCCAGACAAGTCAAAACTTGTCAAGTAAAAAAAATATATATATGTAAAGAAATTTAGATTCCCAGATAGCTCAAACCACTGTTACAAAAAAATAAATTCCTAACAATACCCACAATAACATAGAATTAGGCGTGAAGACACATTCAGAGATTGAAGGGTTTTAGATCAAGAAAATATATATTTTAAGAAAAACATATTTTGCAAAAAAAAATAGACAGTTCAATTCACACAGAGTTTGTATTTGTTTCTTTTGCCTCACATGACAAATGACACAACAAATTAATGAAAACAGACAGTAAGGAGGTTGCGCAGTTCAAGATTTCCCAAACAAAACAAACAATTAAATAAACAAACAAAAATTCACGAGAGTCTTTGATCGATAATGTCCATAAGTTCGTTATTTTTTCAGACTCAGTTTTTCAAGTTCAATACCAACCAAAAGAAAATGTAAATAAAATAAAAAAACACACAAAGAAAAAATAAGTAATCCAAACGAGTGTTTGGTGTATGCGTGTGTGCGTAATGAGCGTGTGTGCGTAATGAGCGTGTGAGTGGGTGTGTGTCGGCTGCGTGGAGCAGTCTGTATAGCGGCCGCAAATCCAGGCCGGGGAAAGAGTTTGGAGACTTGGCGTGAGGTTAAAAGATGATGGACATCAACACTAGTACCTGAGGCAGGCGAACCAGGCTGGCTTGTGTAGCACCAGGCAGACGAACCATGCAGAGTTCAATTTCTCCGTCACTTCGGCGATCGCACCCAGTCAGCGCATGCACAGAGACTCCAGCAAACAATAGCAACGACAGCCTTCAGGTAGCGTGTGTCCCACTCCGATAAACTCCACGTTCGTTTAGTTTGTTTTTCCTTGCTCCTCCTCTTCCGTTTCTTGCTCTCTTTTATATTCACTTTCCTTATTGGTTTCCGCCCATTAGAAAGAATGAAAAGCTGATATGGATTTCTTCCATATCGCCACACTATGCCTTTAGGTTTGGTATCTTTAGGTGCGGTGTAAAATGCCAATGTGTCCACTAAGCAGAGCAGGTCTGGGCAAAACGAACCAAGTGAACCGAACTACAAGTGTGAACACACCCCAAGTGGGTGTTTCTTTAGCTATTATCGAGTCATAAGCATGCATGCTGTTTTCAGCCATTTAACACGTTTTACCATGTTAAAATCCAATGTTCTTGAATGTCACCGCTTTGATTTTAGCATGTCGATGATGAAGTGATCATAAGCGGTTAACTTGACTTGATAATTTCGTCACGTAGTTGTTCAGATGATGCATACAGTTTCTTCATGTGGTTTTTACAGTAAGTCCCAAACTGCCTAGAGGGCCATGAAATATTAATTACAGACAAAATGGTGCTGTTTGTATTAAATCTGCTCAGCATAATACATTTGCATATTAGAGACCTACATAGGGCCTTCACTGTCTACATGTGATTTATGTTTCTCTATTTAATCCACCTTCCCTCTTTATCGCATCACATGACATATGCAGCATCCATTACAGGAATATATAATGCATATTTGATAAAGCATATACATTTTTCAGTAAAATATGTCAGCAGCTGTAAGGTGTCTTTCTAAAGTGGGAATGCTTTGCTAAGTGAAGGAACCTCTGGTTTTGCGTAACATACTTTCTGTGAATTTGTAGAAGTCATCTCCATTTAAACAGTATTTTACTGATAATAACTTACTTCCATGTTGCTTCCTTTTGTCTTTGAGCATTTACCAAAGGTTTTTAAAAGTTTACGGGATGATTTTGCAGCTGAATTGTTGAATATTTTGACAGACATGCCAAACATTTACAATGATATATTGCTGCTGCTTATTTACTGAAGCTAAAAGAACAAAATTGCAGTAAATCTCTTTGAAACAGCAGTTCTCATGTTCAACAGGCTGAGCAGAAACACAGTCAGCAATGCAATGTCTCCAAATGATTTGATCATGTTTTGCCAATGCTAAGGGTTTTCACGTATGGACCAGGCCATTAAATTAAAACCCCCAAAATATTAAATTATTCTGTTGTAATTTCTAGCTGTCAAAAAAGTTATGAGACTGTGAACTTCGATCTCAATGCACTTTATAAGAGCCGCTCCATGCGTTTAAGTGTACATATTGATTGAACGAAATCGCAGCCTTTTGCGGTTTAATAATCACACTAGGCCGTATTGGGTTTTTTATTGCAAGTTGATGGAATAATCATTGGGTTTGCCAAAGATTGTGAGCTTTATGGAATAAATCTTGAGTTTGGTTTAATATCCAGAAGCTCTTTATTTTTCGAGTTATTTATGTGGAATAATCTGTACTTATTACATTTAGACAGACAGAAAGTTCAAAGAGACTGCTCTGCTGCAACATTATTCAGAGTTTTTTTCCACATCAGTCTATTGATAATAATAATACGTTTAACAGTCTAAATATATACTAAAATAGTTCATGAGCTCTTGACTTTGGCTGCCGTGATTCTTTTGAAAATCTCCATCAAATGTCACTCAGAAGGGGGCATGCACAAGCCCTTAATCAGATTAAAGCCATCTGTTGTTTGCGCACATTAAATATATTATTTGAATGTTATTGATAGCACTGATCCATTTAGCACAATATTTGAATCTTGTCATATTTGTGGGAGATTAGCTTTCACGCGCAGGAGTGCAAATGTTTGTCCTTTGTTGATGGAAGTAAAGCTGACACTCAAGCCGGTGACTCCTTGTGTAATGTCACCGAGTCCTTTCAGAGGAAAAAGCAATTAACATTTTAAATGGCAAACCGCATTAAAACCAAAAAGCAATTAATGTTTTAAATAACGGCGACCAGGGGGGCCTGAAATGGCACCTGCCAGTTCTTGTTAAGGGAGGCAGTCGTGCTGGGAGTCAAAGCTTCCTTGTTGTTGTTTAGTTGAAAGTGATTTTTGCTTCTGTCCTGAGGCATTGAGAGACCGCCGAGAATCAAACGGGTTTAAATCAAAGGCATTGAAGATCTGCAGCACGATAACATTGGAGAAGAGGACCAATAAATGTTCTGTCACCTTCAGAAAAAAGAGCCATGGTGGCTTGCAGCTACTTTTTATTTTGCGTCAATTTCCCAGGAAGTGACCATTTTGTTCTCTTGGACACATGGGATGGAAACACTGCTTTATTCACAAATGTTTTATGCGATATTCCACTTTTGCTTTTAAGTTATATCCGCAACTTTGAATGGAAACACAGCCGGTTTTGAGCCGCTCCAAACATTGTGTTAATCTGTGAATAAGCCCACTGGGTTTTGTTAGCCGTGTCACTGGTCTCTGGAGGGCTTGTGTGAGTGGGGTGGAGCGTTTTCCCATCGAGAGCCATGAACAGGGCTTTCCCCCCGGGTCGTCTCTTACTCGTACAGTGATACTCTGTCTTCTAAAACTGAGGAGAATTCATCAAAGGCTTCCCGCAGCACACAGCCGTTTAGATCCCGCTGCGGGGAATTGTTTTTAAGCTAATTCTGTTGAGGAAATACACGCCTCTTTCCCAGGACTGGAGGAGATGAACCGGGACTCAGCGTGGACAGATGGGGTTGATGAGGAAGCGTTATAGAAAGAGAGATTTGTGAGGAATTTATTTGATGAGGAAAATTGGTTCAGAGGTGGAGCAAATTATGAAGACATGAAGCCAATGGCTTTTACTTTACACAGTCCAGCAAAACAAATCAGCAAAACTCATCCGGTTGCATGATGAGGTGAGTGAGTCTTAAAGTCACCATGAAATCAAAATTGACAATTCTTATATTTACGTAGTTACTATAAATGATAATGGTAATTTTGAATCAAAATAGCTTCCGCTCCCTCTTGCAGTGACATCTCTTCTCTTCTCTGATGATGAGGGCGGGGCAAACCTGTCACTCACATGAGTTCCACCAATAGCAAACCATCACAATCATCCAATCAATTCCCCATGAACAAAATCAAGTCCCACACTACTTGTTCTTCTTTGAGAAGCCGTTTCAGTCTGATAGACGTCACAATAGGGAAGAAAAGACAATCGTAACGTCTGCTGACTTTAACTTCTGCCAGTCCAATCAAATATTAAGTCAGGAAATTGATGTTAAAAATAATGGTGAGATGAACATCTCATTACACACAGGTCAAATTGAGCCTGTTGCATTTGGGTCACTACAACTCTAGTCAAAGGTAACAATGCATACAGAAAATGTGTAGACTGTGTAGAGAATACAATATTCAGAGAAATATTAACAGTAATTTGATAGCATGCATTGAATACAATTTGATTATGGATTTTTTCATTGATTTATTAATTTATTGTCATATTCATTAATTATTTCCTCATTCATTTAAATTATTTATTTTCATATTAATTTATTTCCACTTTTTTTATAAATTTATTTTGTTTTCATGTTGTTTTTTAATATTTCATTGCATTTTAAGAGTCTTAAATGTGTGAAATTGGCATTGAGATGAATGGCAGTCTATTCTCCAGGTTTAGACCTCTTTGACATCCACATTGTGTGTTTTCGAAAAGAAAGCATGTACTAAAGGTTGGCTAAATGGCTAAAATGTATTCAAAAGTACAGATTCTTAATGGAGGTCATTTGACTGGTCAGATTAGTACCATAAATGAGGTCCATTTTACAAGTAGATTGCTTTAAGCGGCTTCTGATTTATAGTTCATTATGCATGGTTTAGGTATATGAACAGTCTTTGCACTTGTGCCTGTCCTGGGTATTATATCACTGATTAGAAAACAGAGAGTTAAGTGAAGCACTCGGGGCGAAGCCAAAACTCAGCACAAACATGACGCAACAAATGCATCACAGAGACGAATGTTAAGATTCAGGGCATGGAGAGACGGCTCAGCTGTGACCGAGACGAGACAGTGGCGAAATGACTTCGGCTAATCAAGCAACAGCAAACGGCCGATGATTCAGAGCAAAGTCGCTTTAAACTGTGAGAGGAACATTAAAAGTTTTTAGTGCACTACCAATGTGTCCTAGAGAGGCCAGAGCCCTGATTGCAGCGGTTATTGATGTACCAGCAGGTGTCAGCAAAGCAAATGCAAAGTAGGACACAATGTGTGGCGCCCCAGCAGCTGAATAATTCATCCGGAGCATTATTAGTCAGCCGAGGAGGAACTGTAGAAGTCTGCAGGGAGACATGAGCAATTGATTGCTGTGCAATACTTGGCTGCTTATAAACCGGTTAACTGTGTGAATGCGGTGTGTGTTTTGGATTGCCGAGGTTAAGCGGTGTAGTGTGAATAAACAGAGAGAGTGAGATCAACTGTTCAGAGTTTCAACCCTCCAGACACTCTTTCTCTCTCTCAATCACTGCAGTTTTGTCTTGGCTCGTTCTTTATCTCTCCATTCCTCCTCAGATCCTCGTTTCCATCAGATATTTAGCAGCTCTCTTTATAGCCAAGATAATGCCCACTAATGTTAATGGTATTCTTATACAATTCAACTCTTGTTTTTAGTGCCTGAATCCATGCTTTGCATTTTAAAGGGATAGTTCACCCCAAAAAAAGAACATTCTGTTATTATTATGCATGGCAAAACGATTATTTAACAAAACTATGAGTGGGCAATATGACCACAATCTTGTATACAAGTAATGTATTTCATGATAGTGATACTGTACATATCTGGTATATTTTTTCTATGATAACAACATGAGATCATACCATGCTAATGATACGAGTGACATTTCACAATCCTCAATACCAATTTATATACTACAGCAGAAACTAATACTAGACTAACTAATGTAGGTAAAATGTCCTTGAACAATTATTGAAGAAAAGTAAACGATACCATAAAAACAAAGCTGAATGCTTTTTTCATCTCTAAAAAATTACCTTTTTTTGCTCCAAGAAGAAAGAAAATCACAAATGTGGAACAAAGGTTAATAACCAATGCCAGAAGTTGTATTAATGCCAAAAGCTTTATTAATGCCAGAAGTATTCCATTATACACACTAAGCGGAATGTTTTTATGTCTATGTTCTCTAACAATAAAGGAAAACTCCTTTAGAATGTAATTCATATAATTGGACCGGTTAAGTCTACATGCTTGATAAGACTATATATTGGAAATCTAGCTCTGTCTTAAAGATGGTAGGCAAAAAGAGGCTAGCAATAGCAAGCTAGCTTTGAAAGCATATCTCACCCTCCTTCAGAGCGTCTCCAAATCCTCCTATGAAACACATGAATGCGTACAGCAGAGTATGCAACGACATACGATGTTAAATGACCTCATGCCTCAAGCACATACTGTACCATTACAATAATAATGAACGTGAACTTGCAGAGCTCTTGTACCATCTGACTGCTGCAGATTCATGTCGCCGTTGATTGTTGACAAAACGCATAAATCTGAGTCTGAGGACGTGAACGGCTCCGTGTGGATGATCATCCATCATGGCGTGAACGCAGCATAAGCTCATTGTTTGGGTTCAGGAGGAACTATAAAAGGCGGCTGCTGTTTGTTTGTGGCGCTCGGTGACTGACGTCTGTCTAACTCTGTATAGCATGAAACACACTGATGACGTGTGATGTCTTTCCGAGCAGGTGCGCGGAGGTATTGAAATAACAACCCGATCACACTAAATGCGTCTCTATAGCACGCAGTGTGTTTATTATGCAATGTATACGCGAAAATGAGTTTTTGCGTGCATATTACGCATGGGTTGGTTAGGGTAGGTTTAGTAGTGGTGTGGGGTGCGTGTGTATTATATGCACGTAAAAACTCATTTTCGCGTATAATTGCACGATAAACACACTGCGTGCTAGAGACGCATTTTCATGAGATCAGGCTGGAAATACATATACAGATATCATTGCATTCGGACCAAATTGGACTGATTGGACGAACATTTCTTGGTTCTGAGACTTCCACAGAAGATATATGTATGTTTAAAGTCCCCCTGTGGTGAAAATCAAGTTTTTAATGTTGTTTATATATCTATGTGGTGTTTTTAATATGATTTAACAGCATGCATTAAAGTTAAACCATGTGCAAATTCATGAGTCATGAAAAAACACGATTTGAAATCGCTGGTGTTTCTGACGTCACTACCTTGTAACCAATCAGATCAACGTGTGAAAGTCAACGAGTGGATCTCTGAGCTGCTGTGAGTGAGTGGAGGCGGGGCTCATTTGCATATCCAAATGAGTAATCTAAATTATGTGTAGAGTTACATTCAAGCTATTTTAAGGCATGACGATTTTTTTTCAAGGGAAAAACTTTTAAATATGTAGTTCTGGTGATCAAAGATGAGTTTTAAGGGATAAACTTATTGACTACTGAGGGACTTTAAATATTTTGACCACTTCTTTTATTGATTACTTTCCGTATGTGAACAGAGTTTCAACCAGTATAACAAAAATGTTTATAAAACAAATTACTTACCTTACCTTTAACACACTTACTGTACCTAATGCAGTTTACAGAACAAGGGTCAGAGAATGAAGCATTTAAATGAGCTTGTTTCAGTATTTGATTCATGTTTTAAAACGACTGAAGTAAGTCTACCTGTATGTCATATCCATAATGACATTTTAAACAGGTTTTTGGGAGAAACAAAGCATTCCCAGAGGCTCTAGAGTTACAGACATGTTTCATCCACTATCTGTAAGCCTTGCCTATCTCGCCTAGAGCTTTTCTCATCCCACAAACAGCCTCCGTCTTAATCTCTGAAGCAGCTGCGATGAGCCGCTATCAGTCTGCCAAATCTTATCACAGCCCGCTGAAGAAGAAGCACAAATGAAATTACGCCTATGTAAATGTTCCAGCATAAAGCGATATGAAAGGCTCACGCCGAGGCTCAGATTATTCTCCCATTGGAGTCGAGAAATTGGAGTTTGTACCTTGTCTTGCGTAACCAGACTTGAAGTCAGATCCACAGCTTTTTCTGCCCAAGAAAAAGCTAAACTAAACTAAAGATGAACTAAACTAAACTAAAGATCGTCTGACCGATATATAAACTGTGTTGTTTTGTGGCATGTGTAACTGAATTACAGTAGATGATATATTTTTTAATATCATCTCACATAATGACATTAATGAGGCTTCCACAGAAAGAAACTGAATACCTGAATAAACGTAGCTCAGCTGATGCTTTAAACCTCTTGAGTAAATATATGAGACCAGGCAATCTGGAGATATGAAGCCAATATTAACAGATGGCATCATGCAGAGGATGTACGCAGAACTGTTGTTAAGGAAAGCGGCATTGAATAATCAATCAAACTATCAGGCTGTGCCGGAGAAGAGCAAACTAACTACTTTTATTATTTCTGCAGTAGATTAACCCTCTGGTGTTTCTGGTCACACTTTTGTTTTATTAAATAAATGTACTATTTTTTCTTTCAATCATTTTTATTTTTAATAATTTGTATTTTGAGGGGATGTTATGCTATTGGACAATATTCACCTCTAAATTATGCACCAAAATATAAAATAAAATAAATAGAAAATTTTAATTAATACAATGTTTAAGTTACAAATAAAGTAAACGTATTTAAAATCCATTGCATGGAAGTTTTGTACACTGTAAAAAAAATTATCAATAAAAAGTTACTGCCTTATATTAAGTAGCCTACTATCAACTAATTTCAAGTTTTCAAATGACATAAAACTGACTTCAACTAAACTTTTTTCAACTAAAACAAGTTGAAAATTGATTAACTTATTTTGATGAGCAATGTAAAAACACATGCATTTTTTTAATACCATCGTTTGATTTTTAAATAAAAAATTGGGGGTTAAAAATGCAAAATATAAGATGTTAACTGGGTGAGCACTCATATGCAACTTCTATAACTTCCATATTCTGTAAAAAAGATTGCATCTCATCCGCTTCTGGTTTTTTGTACTGTACTGTATGTGCTTTGTTAAGTATAGATGTTTTATTCAAGATACCTTCAAAGGAGTGTGCAAAAATAAGCATAACCGATGTCCGTCACATATGCAGATTGATATCTGACGTTTTTTTATTTTTCTTCTTCTCTCTAACGTTTACATATTTCAATTGAATAAAACGGCAACAATAAAAATAACTGGCTTGGTTAGCTAATTACCTTAAAAGTCGAAGTTCACCATAAACCCTATTGCTGTTCTGTGCATGTCAAGTTTTGAGACAAAACATGTAAAAAGTGACGCAAGCAACATTTCCAATGCTGTTCTGGACATTGCCAGCGTTGTCTTGCTGAGTGATCGTGCCATCTTATTTGTGGGAAGTGGAGAATCAAGTGTTGGACAGACTTAATTCTTTGATGTCAAAATATCAAAACATGTTTTAAAAATATAAATATGATCTTCAAATTGACATCCTCATGTTAGCTAGCTGTCAATGACTAACCTTAACCCCTTTTTTTCTGTCCATTTGAGGAAGTATCATGAAGTTGAAGTGATTAGATTAGATTAGATTTCTGAAGGTCTGTTATTATAGAAATATTTGTGTTAAATAAAGTTGCAGATCTCAACATCTACTGCATTACAGAAACGACTCGTATCCTGACAGACAAAAGTGTTGCTGAGGACACGGAGATCTCATCCGCATCCGAGGCGTTGGGTGGGCCGAAGAGCTGTTGATGTCTCTATTGATATTGTTGCAGTTGGTTTAGTAAAGATCTAACTCTGTCCTTGTTATTTCATTGCCACGCTGTGACCTGAAGTGCATTCGCTGATCAATACAAGTCCAGGCTTGTGAAAGAGGTCACTTGAAATGTTAATGCGATTGCAATCTGGTACGAGATCCATTTTCTGAGGAGGATGCTAATTTCTCCAAGCAAGAGCGCTGTGACCTTACGGTCGTGCTGTAGGAGGAATATACTTCAAAATTAGCCATATTTCATGAGTCATCAGTTCATACTGATGTTGTCTTGTTGAGGACATGCAGTTCTACACTCAAAAAAGTTATGTCAGAGCATCTCAGGTCATGAGTGTTGGATTGTGGGGCATCTGAAGTGTGGAGGCTCAGATGAGCTGGTTATATAAGTAATTAGTAATCATGAGCCTTTATCATAGTAGGATTCATAAATTCAGATTCTAGATCGGTAAGGCCTTATAGACTCTCTTTTTGTTTTTTGCCTGTTTTTTGACACGACTATTTAAACACAGATTATTTGCATAAACATGCATAAATCTACATTTGAGGTTGAAAAAAGGTCTGCAAAGTCCCTCCAGCGGGAGTTACTGTTTCTGAACTCCCTGAAACGCCTCCATTTTAGTCTTAAGTTTTCTTCCGGGAACAAACACATCACAATATTCCTCATTTAAATAATTCATACGCAGAATAAAGGGGCGGAGCCTGGTTGAGTTAGTTAGTAGTGTGTTTAAACTGGTGGTTATGGTAAGGGGCGGGACATTTACTAAACACACTCGAAGCGCTCGACCAATCACAACACACTGCTCAAGCCACCCAATCAGAGCACATCGTGCTTTTCAGAAGGAGGGACTTCATAGAGACAGGAACTAAACAGAGCGTTACTGACAGACTGGGAAGAGAGGAGCCGCAACAATGACAAATATATGAAAAATAATGTGTTTTTTGAACATTTAAGCGTGAAAACCAGTAGGGCCTAAAAACAAAACCAAGACTTTGTAAAAGGGCTAGCATTGTTAGCATTGTCCTTGAGCCTTTGGGTGAAATGTTTCTTTTGTACTGTAAACGTCAAGCGGCCTCCACTATGATGCTATTTGAGGCAAGACAGGTGAATAGAATAAACATTTTATTATAGATATAACCATGCTTATCCCATTAATCACAGTGTGTTAAGACAATTGCTTTGTATTGCAAGTTTTCTAAAATTATATGCTTAAATATAAGATCATCTCTAATCAAATATGCACTAATTTGCAAAAATCCCCAGAACAGAAATCTGAAAATTGGATAAAGCCATGTAGGTTCAAAATTGCTCCATAAATCAGAAAATACTGTCAATAGTCACATTAAAAAAAAAAAATAATAGGAATAAAATCTGGTGAATGTTAAATGAACAAACACCTCTTTAAAACTCTTAAAAATATAGATATGAATACAACTGTAAAGTTTGGTTTCTGTAAAACTGCTGAAATTAGATTTCTGGGAAAAAGAGAAAAAAAAAGATTAAAGATACGTATTGAAATTGAAATCTACAGATGCAAATATTAAGTGTAATAAAACTTAAATGTGTATTTTGAAAAAAAAGATTCCACTAGTCTGAAAGAAGATATTATGGATACAAAATAGCCCATCTCAAAATTGACCATTGGTTTTGTCTGTTGTGTTTTTGTCTAATATTTGGGATTGTAAACACGTTATCAAATTGAATGTACGGGTCAAGAGGGATTGTTGACTTACAATCCATTAATGTGGAGAAACATTTCAAGGACAGTGCCTATTATTTTCTGCCACAAAGCTTAGATATATATCTTTACCCCTGTGTTTTATCACTTTTTTAAAAATAGTTTAAAGAGCTGCCACATCTTTACTTCATTTTCTGTTTCATAAAGCCGCTCAGAAAGTTTCCAGACAGCGCTTCTAAGCTGCCAAGCTCTGGAAAGGACGAAAACAAATCAATAAAACATAATCAAAGATGGACTTGAGCATAAATGTCCAAGGCTATAACATACGATAGCTTTGTGTGAGAAACAGACCGAGATAAGGCGTTGTTCAATGAAAGTTGTTATTCAATGAAACCTTCAGTCAGTGTAATAATTAAATGCTGCCTAATTTAAATACTCTCATTTGAAAGATGCACAGTTGATGATTGACAGTGGCGATAAAAAATCTGTGATGTTAGCGATCGTCATCATCGGCATACACAAATCTGGCCATTTTTCTAAAATGGCTTCAGTATCCCATTTATTCAGCCTTTGAGTTGAAAGCTTGTCAAAATAACTCTGATTTATGGAGGCGACATTCATATCTCAGCAGATGTGTTGGACACAATGCATAATTCATGTGAGTGCCAAAAAACGGCTCTCACTTCAAGCTTTGTGAACATCTCTAGTTGTGTGTCGGTGTGTAGCCTATGCTCAGGTCTTCTGATTGGTGTTAGAAGGGTATTTCGCAGGGGAGTTATGTTACTTGTTGCACCGAATGAGAAACATGAGGAATGAAAGATGAAACTTGAGGTCAGTGTGAGACTCGTTTTGGAAAGAATGCAAATGGCAAGCAAACTCATTGTGTGATCGGCCTGAAATTCAGTAACGCTACAATGACATTGTCCTGCTATTCTTGATAACCAGGGTGGAGCGCTGAAAAATGTAACACGGTATGAAGGATTGTTTTTCAAAGTCTGACAGTGTTTGTGCAGTGTCTCTCTGTTGACCTTCTGCAAACATTGCAGCATTTTTAATGAAAATTTTCGGATTTTATAAATTTTTTGACCATATTTGAGATTGAAGTCTCAATATATCTCTCATTGACTCATTGAGTAATTCGAAATGAGACCCACTGTGTGTGTGTGAGTGTGAGTGTGAGTGTGAGTGTGAGTGTGAGTGTGAGTGTGTGTGTGTGTGTGTGTGTGTGTGTGTGTGTGTGTGTGTGTGTGTGTGTGTGTGTGTGTGTGTGTGTGTGTGTGTGTGTGTGTTAAAAAGTAACACACTTTTTAGATGCAAGTTGATCATTTTATTTGCACAGAAACTAAAGATTCAACATTTGATGATCCACTGGAGGCAAGCTGGTTGAGAACCCAAATGCAACTTTAATTAAGAAAACGTGAACAAACATAAAACAAAGGCATGAAAACTCAAAACAAGAACCTGGCCTACACAAAACAATACTAGAGGGACACCTGTGAACAATTAAACAATGAACCAATGACAACATGACACAACAGACAAGGGAACACGTGGCAGGATCACATGACTAGAACAGGGGATCACATGACAGACAAGTAGGAACAAGAAACAAAACAAAATCCAAACCGTGACAACATTATCCTTCAGCTGCCTTGCAAACACTGCTTTTCCCTTTAGGAAATGCAAATCTATTCACACATAATATAATGTGACTGTGATATATACTTAACTTTCACTGTGAGAAATCTCAGAGACGCTGTCTGGCTTATAACATTAGCAGTAATGTAGATAAATGAGGGATTGCAGTGTCGGTGCCGGGCAGAAAACTCTTTCTCAAAGTTAAAAAATGTCTGTACTGTCTTTCTTTTTTTACTATTTGTATCCATGACATTGCCTTGACAGCAAGTAGTGTGGAATATTTTGTCTGATGTGTTTATTATTTTTATGATCTTTTTGTGATATGAGGCTTTTTATGTCAGTTTTCACAACGCTGCAGTGACGTGACCTTCTTCTGGACAGTGTGTCTGACATGCGGTGTAGGAAAGCACAGAAGAAACTCAATGGTTTAAACACTGTGCCTTCACTGAAGCATAAATACAGCAGCTGAACAATATAGACAAAACATGGAGTCTCTGTCAGTGTTAACTAAATATGGCTGGATTGTGGTCACTATTATTATTTGGTCAAAAACAGCAAACACCAACTGTTGCCATTTATGTTTCTTGTTTACAGGCGAGTGTGTATCAATACCACAAATGTTATTTCTCGTGCCATTATACGTCAAAAATGTGCATATGCTACACACTGAAAACCCTTAGGTAGGATTAGGGCTGGGGAGTGTGTGCGTATTACACGCCATAAAGTGTGTATCATATGCACGCAAAAAAATAAAACTTTGGGCGTATAAATGGCACGAGAAATAACATTCGTGATACGCGTATAGATACGCACTGTCATGAGAATGTATTGGTTTTCTACTTATAAAAGTTGTCTTGCCTTGCCTTAGTTTGCTACTTACTGTAGGCAAAAAAAAAAAAATTAAGTATCTGTACTTTATCAATATTTTTATTTTTGGGAAACTTGTACTTCATTATTCCAAAGCTTAATTTTGTACTTTTTTTTTTTTTGCTCCACTTCATTTTATAAAAACATTGCTATCATGAAGAAATTTCCACCTGATTCCCAAACCGAGAGCAATACTGATGTCCGATTAGCGAACGAGACGATTCTTTACAACAAACCTGTTAAATTGGTTCAAGTTAATAGATAATTTTAGTATTGATTGAATATTGTAAATTAAAATCGTGACTCTACATTTTTTTAGAACTAAATCGGCTGTAAAAGTGTATGAGTATAGTAAGTGTAATGTATGATAAGTTTTGTTAATAAAATATAACGTTTGCTTATTTGCAACTCAACACCTATTAAATGTCTGCCCTAATCTTTCTAATTACTGCTGACTAATAACTACTGGCTACAATATCGGCTAATAAACATGCTTCATCAATCAGCACTTTTAATCCTTAAGTACATTAAAATCAATATTTTACTCAAGTAATATTGAAAACGAGTTATTGTGCTTTTACTGGAGTAATATTTTATTTTCTGTATAAAGTACTTGATTTGCGTACTTCATCCACCACTGAAAACAATACATTTTAATTAGTCAGTTCACCAAAAATTGGGAATTTTGTAATTTACTCTAAAATGAGAAACATATATATATATATATATATATATATATATATATATATATATATATATAATAGAAAGAAAAAAATATATATATATATATTTCCCTGCACAGAAGAAAGTAAGTCATATTGGTTTTGAATGATGTAAGGTTGAGTAAATGAAATTTACCTTTTGGGGCTGTATTAAAAATTTTCTCATTGTATATTATGAATATTGTTGGCTTTTTGATGAATTGCTCTTGTTCCTCTTTGGATAAAAGCGCCTGACAAATGCATAAATGTGAAATGTCCCTTTTAGTTTATGGCAAATACTCAGATATACCGTGTACAAATATATGAGTAGTGTGAGGAGATTCACTCCTGCATTTGAATGCAGTGTGTCTGAAACGCAGCATATGTTTGTGATTTATTCATTTGCTGAGGGGAACTATGAGTATCTTTTCTCATTTATACATGTGTGTATTCAAGTTGCAGCACACAGAAGATAAAGTGCATGTGTGAGTGATCAAGATCTCTTTGTTTTCCCACAAGAAGGTTTCAGAAAGCTGCCGTCTTTTCTTACAAATGGCAACCCCAAAGCAATCTGTCATCCTCACATGAACTCTCGCCGCTTCTCTTCCTCTGAGTTTCTGCTCAGCTCGATGAATTTCAAAGACATTCCACCGAGCACAAAAGTGAAAGGACGAGGACAGTTAAGGTTAAGGTTTAGCGAATAGATTCCAGTGAATCGGTCCTCTCATTTCTCAGCGCCCATGCTAGGCTGCTCTCTGCTGAGGTTAGCAAATCTGAGAGAAGCTATCAGTGAAGTGAATGAACTTACAGATGAGCCACAGTCAGTACCAAGAACACATAAAAGGGTTCTAGGAAGGCAACAAAAGACACTGTTCTTGAAAGATTACAAAAACCTAGTGCACTTGTGTCTACTGCCTACACGTCTTAATAGGGAACTGAATTGGAAATGAATTTTGAACACTAGTATGTAGACGTCAACTCTGTAGAAATATCACTCATACGAGACTTATATATGTGCTCTATATTGCACACATACTGGTTAAAAAGTCAATTTTCCAATTAACAAAATTAATTAATTCTGCATGAATTGATATGATGACTGATCTGGTCATCACCCATATTAATTTAATGAAAGAGCAGCGTGAACATTCTTCTAATCATCGCCTTTTTTCTTCCACAGATTGTTAAAAAACAATAAGGCACTCAAAGCCGTAAAGTGATTTTACCCAAAATTATAATCTGGTCACCATCCAATTTCATGTAATGAAAGTGCAACGAGTGAAAATCCACTAATTTCCACTTTTATCTTCCACAGAAGAAAGAAAGGCATACAGGTTTGGGTTGACATGGTGGTGAGTACATAATTTTAGAGAGTAAAATATTCCTTTAATAAAAAATTTACTCATTGAGCATTGGTGTCTTTTAACATATTGCTGTTTTAAAACAATGAGCCTCTCGAGGCTGCGAGTTAAAGTGATTTTACCCAAATTAAAGTGTGTTGTTATGCACAATGTGAAGCGGATTACTGTAACAGCCTCGAGTGGCTTATTGTTTTATTAATGCAAATGTCTCAGTTTGTGCTGTGTACTCCAGAGGCGTGTTTGGACCACGCAGAGGGATGTTCACCTGTGTGTGTGTGTGCATTACAAACACACGCTGTGTTCCCGCATGCGACCTGCGTGTCTGCTTGTCTTCAGTCTTCCATGTTCTTGCCACATGTGTCTTGTCATTTAGGCTTAAATCGAGACTTATTCTAGAAGCGCTAGGAGAATAGAAACCCGCTGTTTCTGTCAAGGATGTTGATATTAGCTGGAGACTGTTGACATGGGTCAGGCTCACTGATTTCAGTAATCATTTGTTCTATGTTCTAGAGCTATTTAAACGCTTAATATCCCAGAATATCCCATAATACTACAGTAGGTGTTTCTATTAGCATGATGGACTGCACATGGGGTTAATTGTGTTTGTACAATGCTCTGCCCTTTATCGCCCCATTAATCTTAAAGATATTATATTCAGCGAGAAACACTGTTGGCATACTAATACAGTGTTAATCTTTCAGCACGAACCTTTTGGGTTTACTTAGTCATCGGAGTCACCATTTAAAAAAAAAAACATTTTAGTAACACTATAGTTTATGGTCCAATTCTCACTATGGTCTAGTTGCTTATTAGCATGCATATTACTAGGATATTGGCTGTTTATTAGTACTTATAAAGCACATATTCTGCATGACCATATTCTACATCCCTTAATCCTATTCCTACCCTAGACCTAAAAGTAACAACTACCTTACTAACCATTAATAAGAAGTAATTAGGAGTTTATTAAGGCAAAATTCGTAGTTAATAGTGAGAATTGGACCATAAACTATAGTGTGAATATATATAATTTTATTTCAGTTAATGGATATTTCAAGTTTATTTCAAGGAACAAAGGTCTCTCTATTAACTTGTTTATTAGCATGCATAGTATATTTTTCTGATAGATATCAAGTTACAACTTGATGAACTAAAATAACTAAAACTTAAACTATATACATTACTTCTTTTATTACACTTTGCATAATAGCATCTGTCAAATGCAGTTATTGTCAATTGTAATAATAATGCAATTTACCAATTTTGCTGTTAGCCTGTAGATTTTTGCCAACGGCTTTGAGCGAAGCACAGAATTTAGACTCATATCTGTGTGTGTAATAATAAGCGGTGTAAAAGCGGTGCATCAGGTCCACAATAGCAGTGTTTCTGGATGGCCTCGATCCCGTTGAGTTGATCGTATGTGAAGGACGTGTTTACTCTTGGGAAGAGAAGTAGAGCGCAGCAGTGAGTCCACGATTTCAACAGCTCTGGCTCCAGAAAGATTTCTCCCTTTCATTTTTCTTCATATGCACATCAGAAAAGGCTTAAATGCAGAATTCAAAGCCATGAACCGAACCAACCAGAGACGAATCACAACTTTGATTTAAAGTTAAAATAAAATAAAAATCATACACTAGACTGTGGGATAAATTCAATGAACTACTCCCATGATGCATTGCAAATGATGCAACTGAATCAAACAATTGACTATAAGTATAAATGGCATATTTAAAGCTTATTGCAAAACTCAATAACCTAATCTGCAATGCTTCATGGGACTGGCCCATCATTCTCATTTCCATTTTTGATACAACTAAAACCAGAGTAGCAGCAGTTTTGCACTATATCTTGCTAACTATCTAGTGCTTAATATATGTATATAGCATCTTTTTTAGATGTAATCAGACAACAACAACAAAACACTTATTAGGGAAGTTCATATATATGCACATGCACATTCTGGAGCGATTGTGCAGCTCTAACTATAAGATGTTGGTTTTATAAAGATGGATGCATTGCTTTCATTGAATATATCTGTGATGTGTGTTTTTAGTGCATTGTTAGCTGTAGGCTAAACATGAAACAACCATTGTTTGCTCACTGAAGCGTACCGCTGTAAAGTCTATGTTGGTTTCCTGCAGTGTTAAGTGGTTCGAGTGTTAAATTATCTCGTGATTTTTGAGTGTATATTATCTCTCACCACACAAAGTACTCAGTGTACACGGATTAGAGAAGTTAACTCTTCTCCTTTGTGTCATTAGAGAAGTGAACATACCAACAACAAACCACTCTGAAATCTGTGTGTGGCCTTTGTCAGTGATGTAACCACAGTGTGAACCAGCTTTAAAACATATACTCAGTGGAACCAGGATCACAGGAAGCTTCACTGTAAAAAATATTTTCATGATTTGTTATCACAACTTTTTATCTTTTGTCAAATCAACTTAATGTGATAACTAATGTGTGAAGATAACACACTATTTTGAGTTTCTGTTTATTAAACCATTCTTCTTGATTGTATTAACTCAAATTTGTAATTACAACAAACTCTAAATTTTAAGGCAACAAGGTAACTTACTTTAAGTTAAACCAAAAAAATTTTTTACAGTGTAGTTGAGGCTTTGTATGAAGAAAACACTGTTATTTATATGATTTATATACTGTAATATTACGTTTTTCATCTAATATTTAT
Organism: Phoxinus phoxinus; assembly: GCF_949152265.1. Classification (NCBI taxonomy): domain Eukaryota; kingdom Metazoa; phylum Chordata; class Actinopteri; order Cypriniformes; family Leuciscidae; genus Phoxinus; species Phoxinus phoxinus. The sequence continues at coordinate 33,352,817 of NC_136885.1, read as the reverse complement.
TTCATCATCATTTGAATTAACTATTTTTTAAATAGTTTAATTTGAGTTCATAATAATAACCCTGCAGTAAGTAAAAACAAAAATGCAAAATTTATTTAAGCTTTATTTAAATTAACAAATATGTCTTAATTTTTAGCTTTACAATAAGGTTCATTAGTTAACTTTATTTGATGTATTAACTAACATGTACTAACATGAGCAATACATTTGTTACTGTATTTGTCAATCTTTGATAACGTTAGTTAATAAAAAATACAGTGGGCGGGGCCTATGGTGCGATGATGTAAAACTATTGGTTGATGTCTTGCTTTGGAGGCGGGCATATGCAAATGTATTTGTCTGTGTGATGTCACATCTCACCCAATATCATAACGTGCTGTTTTTGGAGCTTAATTAAATAAATGCTTTGTTTATAATGAGGATGATGTTTTAAGCTCTGAAACTTCCAGCATGTTTTAATGATGCATGGACCTCTTATATATCAAAAGATCAAGGCAAATGTGATGTCTCATGTCATGACCCCTTTAACAAATATGTCTTAAAAGTTTTAGTCATCTCTTTGAGAAATGTTCATGACTGCATGGTCTACCGTTATTAATAATAAAGATAAACAAGAGATAGCCTGTGTGTGTGAAGGTCCACCTCTCTCATATCTTAGATCTGGTCTGCACTGATAGACTCATCTGTAGTCTCTGTGCAAGCCTGGCTTTGGGGCGGACCGTACACTTGCAAGGCTTTGGTTGACAGTGCGCCAGCTAAATCCTCCGGGACGCCTTCAAGGTGTGTTTTGCTTATTGAATTAAGCAGCTATGATGATCCAGAATTACACTGCGCTATTGATCTCCCATGTCCCCTGATGGAAAACATGCAATAACAGCTCTCGGGTGACTTCACCTTGAGTCGGTTTTAAACCGTTCAACTGAGGCTTTCTCTGCATAGCCTGGACTTCCCTGATGTTCGCTGACAAATGAAGTCCTGCAGCCATTTGTCTGAGTTGATGTTGGCACAGACTGTCTGAACTCTCTGAAGACTGAAGATGCTGACACTGATGTTGATTCATACTTGGTCTGCAACATCTACTGCACGCACGTTTAATGCATTGCAATGTTGAGTCAGAATGCCGAACTGTAGAAATGTGTAGTGACTGAAACTCATGACTGATAACTGAAAGCTTAAAGCCACACCGCGGAACTTTTGCGGAACGTCACGTCTAGCGCCCCTAGAGGCCACAAGCGCCGCAGCACTGTCGCAAAAGTCTAGAAGACATCCACTTAATAAATGGACGGCCGTAAAGCGATACGTTCTCCAGGTCACATGACCTGGCCAACGACGGTCCGTCTTCTCCAAACTTACATAGGCGGTATTTCAAGAGGGCAGCCCCGCTCGGAGCATTAATAGTGTCAAACGCTGTATATTGGCCTGAGGAATCATTTAAAATAACTCGTATGTGTCAACTCTTTAGGTCACAAAGTCCACAGTGTGGCTTTAAAGTGAGATAAGAGCAGGCCCAGTGCAAATCTGGGATTTTGTTTTTGTCATTGCATTGCATTTTATTGCTTTTTTGCATATTTTTGGGGGGGGGGGGGGGGGGGGGGCTATAAAATAAAAGCATCACAGTTTCTCCTCATAGTATTTGATTTTATTGAATATTTCTGCAGATAATAAATAAAAGGGATAAAATAAAAGCACCACAAATTGATTCAAATATTGTCTTTGGGCTGTGTTTTTATCTAACTTTTTTGTTGTTACTCCACTTTGGGCCTGAACTGTTGTTATATTAGAGTGGCATTCAAAATTTCTCTTTTTGTGCTCCACATACGGCTTGAATGACATGAGCGTGAGTACTTTACAGTTTTAGCGTTTTAATGCTCTCATATATGAGTGTCTAGACATGGGTTTCAGTGAATGTCCTCTTCAGTGGCAAAACGCTAAAATGCCTAAAAGTGTTTCATCTGTTTTTCAACACACATGCAATACAGTTGGAAAGAGGAAAGCTTTGTTTCTGAATGCCGTACGTTAGTCCATTTTATAAACTTTTGTAAACCCAGCCAGTATAATCACAATGAAAGCATCCAAACTGTAATTAACATATATAACAAAGTGTCCAATGCGTAAGCAATATGATTTACGCACTAAATCCTGCATAAACTACGGCACAACCTGCATTTCTGTCAGGACCACTATCGTCAAATATGATTGACAATTAGCATACAATTTGGATTGGCGGTGTGATTACGTTCTGGGCGAGAACTCCCTGCGCAACCATGCAGCCTAGCATGGATAAGAGCAGGGAGAGCATCAATACAGTACAATAAAGTACAACATAATTCGAGAATTTATTCTGATTCAAATCCTGACTGACGAGAGGTGGAGCTGGGGATGGAGGAGGGTAATTCGCTCCTGAGAAATGCTATAGCTGCTGATAATACTGAAGGAGCTTATGCTGTATATGTATACAGTGATAGGCGTCGTATTCCTATTGGTAGATCTGGATCAGCTGAGTGTCAGCTGATGCGAGCTTGACTAACGTGACCTGCCAGAACTGACGCTACGCTTGATATCTTTTAACACTCAAAACAGGCGTTAGAACCTGAAGCGAGCGATTGCTATTTGCATAAAATGGAGAACTGGCCAACATTTTGATGCTCTCGGACGCTGTCAATGCGTTCTCTGGTCTGCTGTCAATCACACAATTCACAGTGAAGCCCATGAATTGAAAACGCTCGCTCTGGTCCCAGTGGAAACACGCCATAGGCAAATCCACACACACAGACAAAAACCAACAAACACGTTTGTTGGGTTTTGTCTGATCAGTGTGTTACCTCTGTCGGCGTCTGTTGGTGTTGGTCAGGGTGTGTTTTCACCTGACCGACCATGTTCAATCAGTGTTTGTTAGTGGCAGTGTGAACATGACAGTTATTTTTCATAAAAGTCTAAATCCAACTTCCAACTTGTTTGCTGGTGTTTGTCTGTGCGGTGTGAAATGGCCTTTATGAATACGAAACAAATAAAACATTAAAATAATAACAGGACTGAAAGTATTAATGTTTTACTGCCAGCTAAATGATTGCAAATATATCATGCATATCTGATGTATGGCGCAGCTCCATACAGCATATGCCACAGCACGACAGACAGCACTGAGAATGCAGTCATTTCTCCAGAAAGCACAGAATCCGTGAGAGAGGCGTTCAGAGCGAGCCGTGTTTGATTGTGCTTCTGAGCTGCTTCTGGGCTCTGACTTTGGTGTTCAGGCGGATTTTGACATTGTTTAAAAGCTTTGCCATAGAGGATCTTAAGTGACTTGAAAGTTACGAGTGCTTTTACCTTGTTTTCTCTTTGTGTTCTGAAGTTTGACTCGCTCCAGCATAAAGGAGCAGAATTCCCCGAGGCCGTTCATCCTCTCTGTGCGGTGCTGAGCGGATCGGTGTACAGTATCTGAAGCAGCAGTTCACAGCATATTTTGATCATTTCACAGACCCTAAAGGGTAGCGATTTCACAGCCTTGCATTTAATGCATGCATCTTGCCTTTTCTCTGTCTAGCGGCGGTATTTCAATATCAAAGTCTTTTAGCGCCCAGATAGGCCTAATTGGCTTTTTTTTTGCATTTTACAGGAGCTATTGTTATATTCATCATGCTTTCCGTGTCGCCGTAATCAATAGTTAAGGGAAATGTCACTGCAAATGGAATTTGGAAAAATGTTTCTAGAGGTCAGTGGTTTGATCCGTCAGGCAGAGACACAATCGATCTAAGTGTAATCGAGCTGCCTGGATTGTGCCATGAGAAAAGAAAAATCACAAATGACATCTCAGGGATATCTCAATTGTTTCTCTTAGACAGCAGTGAGATTGAATGCAGAAGTAAACGAGAGTCCGTCTCATTCCATCCGTCATCCAGATGTTTCTCCTTAAAAAGACCCCAGTAATCGTGCTCATCTCCTGTAGAGTTTAGGAAAAGATCAACAATGTCTCAAACTGTGTTCAGAATGTCTCTGCTGGAGCTCAAAACACTTGTAAATGTTTTTGAAATCTCGAACATTTTTCAGGCTGGTCCGGCTAATATGCATCCATGTTTCACTTTCATGGAAAAACAGAAACTCTTTTGTGTGCTTCACGGAAGTCAGAAAATAGTCTCAGAAAAGTCAACATGAAGGTGAGTGTGATGATTTTTTTTTCTTTTTATAAATTAATGAAAAAAAATTCCCTCTGGTTACTAGGGTTATAAGTAGTATAGTTTACTAAATCTAAAACTAAAAGTGTAAACAAATATATATATATATATAATTACTGAAATAAAATACATTTTTAAACCTAAACTTTTATTTCAGCAAGATGTCAAGGAAACATTTCTCATTTTCATTTAGTATAACTTAGGTAACACTTTATTTATTTTTTCAATTGTCTTCTTTGGACATTTTACTAACTATAAGTAACTTTGCAGCTACATGTCAACTAACTGTCATTAGAGTATTAGTACTCTGTATGCTTAATATCTGCGAACACTTTATTTTGATGCTCCCAACAGACATTCTACTGACTATAAGCAACTATAAGTGACATTGCAAATAATTGAACCTGAACCCTAACAACTAGTTGACGTAGTTGCAGTTACAATCTTCATTTTCAGATTATTTTTGGAACTACTAATATACAGGTGAAACTTGAAAAATTAGAATATGGTGCAAAAATTCATTTATTTCAGTAATTCAACTTAAAAGGTGAAACTAATATATTATATAGACTCATTACATGCAAAGTGAGATATTTCAAGCCTTTATTTGTTATAATTTTGATGATTATGGCTTACAGCTTATGAAAACCCCAAATTCAAAATTAGAATATTGTGAAAAGGTTTTCATAAGCTGTGAGCCATAATCATCAAAATTATAACAAATAAAGGCTTGAAACATCTCACATTGCATGTAATGAGTTATATAATATATTAGTTTCACCTTTTAAGTTGAATTACTGAAATAAATGAACTTTTACACGATATTCAACTTTTTCGAGTTTCACCTGTAGAATGTCTACACTCTTAAAAATAAAGGTTCTTTATTGGAATCGATGTTTCCATGAAGAACCTTGGAGCCTTTCCCTTCCACAAAAGGTTCTTAATAGTGGAAGAGGGTTCTTAAGAATGTTTTTAATGTTCTTATTAATATTATTCTAGATTTAAGAACTGTTGACTGAAAGGTTCTTTGGGGAACCAACAATGGTTCTTCTATGACGTTGATGCTGAAAACACCCATTGGGAACCGGACTATCGAAATAAAGTCTAACCCTAAAATAACTGAAACTAAAAATGAATGATACATATATAAAACTTTAACTAAAAAAAACCTAATTAAAAATCTGAATAAAACCTATAGTAGTATCTCACTGATACTAAAACAAGTGGGTATGACTAGAGCAGTGTGAGGTTAGACGTGTCCTCCAATTATCACTGAGCTCTTGTGAGTGTGTGAGAGCTCATCTCTTCTCCAGCGCTGCAGGTGAGCTCCGTTTCCAAGGGATACGACGGTGCTATCGATCCCGCTGTCAGGGCTGTGTAATTACTTTCTTTTCTTCCATGGAGACAAAGAACACCTTGCATTTTATAGCGGTGTGATTTTGATAATGCTGCGTCGTCTCTCTCATTAAAGTCATCTCACATTCTCAGTGGTTCACACACAGGCGAACTCCGAATGATGTTTTTGCATCCCTGAAGGACATTGTGGGATGGGGGATGCTATCCGTAGGGATGTGTGACTGGATGTGAACAGTGTAATCGCTTGACAAAGGGTCCTTCCACAAGGTTGTTAGAAGAACCTCGGATGTTATTTATGGTCATGACATCATAGCTGGCTATTCTTTGAGATTTATTTTGAAACCTCAGGTAATTTATGTACGTTGCCTGGAATTTGAATTTCTAATTGCACAGTTGCCTCAAATACTATCAGAGTGAATCCCACAAAACATGTGCAGATCATATTTCACCCCAAAACCAACCGGAAACTTGGTTGGTCGTTCACTCAAACGAACAGATTGTAATTCTGGTGCTGAATTACACACTTGACCTTTAGACGTGATGCTTTGCAAAACATAATTTCCATACGACACAGTTCCTCAATCATGATGAGACGTAACCCTGCGGAAGATCTGCCTCATTTCTTCTTGACATGAACGTCTCGGCCGAGATCAAGGCACACAATAATGTGTGGTGTTGGAGAGGCGTGAGGTGTGTTTGGCTGTGACTGTCGCAGTGTGTTGGAGGAGAGTCAGCGATGGCTTTCCTGAGGCTGAGGAGCTCAGATCTGTCGTCTCCACCGATGGCTGACTTCAAAGCTGAGATCTGAGTCAGGACACACTCGCTTTGAATCGTCTCAGTGACGGGAGTGGGAAGACGGTCCACACAGCCAGAAGATGAAACTCAAACGCACCTTCAGAACAGTCTGAAGTCAAAACAGAAATGAGCCAATCAGTGGATGTTTGGTACTGTATATATCGCCCTACACATACGTACAATATGCATGCGGATAAAGTTGAACATATATATATATTGCTGTGCAATAATACATCACATATACAGTAAGTGTCCAATGCACTTCAATTAAATCTGCAATTACAAACATGCAATAGTTATATTTGTCTCCTTTTATGGTTATTCATGGTGCAATATAAGCACACCTGTATGTCCTCATAACTCGTCACAAGAACGCTATAGTGGACACTGCAAGGTCGATCAGCTGTCCTTTCTGTCTCTCTGTGTCTCCGGCGTCTTACATTACAGACACTGCAGTTTATTGCTCTGTTCACATCTCAGTCCTCATGTCTCCTGCAGGACTATGGCATGTTCTCAGATGATCAGGGACCCTGGGCTTTCTCCTGCTGTTTTTGTCTGAGACAGTAGAAAGGTCTTTAAACTGCGAGTGTCTACGGACTGTTCCACAGGTACATGTGCAATAATTGTTTATGGTTCACTATACAAGCATGAAAAACATTCCACTAAAGAGCTTATTTGAATTTTACTAAATTATCTTTAAGATTTGGTATCCTGAAAAGTGGAACTGGGTTTGTTCAGTGCATCATATTTCCTGTTCTGTGTGTTTCTGTCTCATCACTGAGAGTGTCAGATTATTATACACTCACTGTCTGGATTTTAGCCGTTATCCTCACTATCTGTTTGAGATTACAGGTGCTTGTGCTTTTATGGAATAGCTTGCCGAAAATGTCCTTCTGTCTGACAGATCTCTGTGAAGTTGTGAGGAATCACATCTGTCTCTGTGACAGAACTCGACCCAAACAGCAAATTATACAAGATACATTCTACAGTGAAAATATATTTCAATGCTTTTGCGTTCTCTCACAATTATACAGTTGGGTAATTATATTGTATATAACTTGCGAGCATCAGGGAGCTATATGCAAGGTATTGAAATCACTTTTCACTTTCGTTTACTCTGTGTATATGGAGCGGCGGTACTGACCACACATTATACAAGATAAGATATTGTCAGTGACGCTCAATATCTATGCGCACCAAATCCTCCAACATCATCCTGTCAGTCATCTCTCCTGTGTGATAAGTGAAATATGATGTACTGTAAAGTAACCGACCACCACAGCAAGCCTGTCCCAGTTTAGGGGCTCCGTATATGATTTTTAATTTTCGGTGCCATTCTGAATTCAGATTTAGGCTTTGGGCACATATAGCATTTATACCTTCTAGGCATATATATATATATATATACTGATTGGCATGCAAATACATCTAATCCTAGACAAGTATTGCACAAAGGTCAGGATGATCAGAGAGCATGTATTACAGCATGTGCACCTTTTTGTGGGTTTAACTTTTGTTTACTTTTGTTTGTCAGTCACACATTCTGTAACACATGATGTCATGCTGTAAAATGATTGTGTTTTGTGTCATTACAGGTAATACAGAGCCTCACGTGCCAACTGAACCTCCCACATCCCGGCCCGAAGGTGCGCTTCCTTTCTCCCACACCTTTCTGAGAAGTGCTTAATTTCCAGTTTCACTTTTTCAGCTGTTAAAACCTGAAATTCTAGATGTGGTTATAGACGCCCCTTAATGGGTGGAGGCCAACAGCAGAAAACAGGAAGGCGCTGATAAGACGCTCCAAAGTTCACAGGCACACCTGAGGATGGGTAGATCTTTCTTCAGACCGGTTACAGAGCGCGTGAAGCAAGCGACTGGATCCAATGATGTCCCACCATAACACTCGATGTGATTTTTCTTGTTTGTGGAAATGACAATTATTGGAAGCGTCTCAAGGAAGTAATGAGAGGACTGTGTCTCTGACCACTGGATCTTTATTTGATGTTTCTCAATTGGAGATATTCTCACACGTCTGGATATGTGGCCTCTGAGAGCTGCCATGTTTCTGCTCTGTTGTGCTGGTGAGTAAAATAAAAAAAGGAGTCTAAAAATAACTTTTCTTTTTTCTTTTCTTTTTTTCTTTCTTTGCTGATTAAATTGAGAAAATGTATGGGCTGAATATATCTCTATATAAAAATAAATATATAAATAAATATTTATAAATATTTTTTACTGGCCACAAAACTGTATTTTCCATTTTATTTATTTAATATATATATATATATATATACATGTTTTATGTTTTAGTTATTTTATTTAATGATTTAATAATTATTTAGCAGTTTTTTCCTTGCACATTTGTAACAATTAGTGCAAGTTTTGATTTTGTTTATTTTTATTTTTATATATAATTTGAGGAATATTTTGCATGTGAGATGCATATCTAATTTCTTCACGTTACACATATTAATTGTACAGGTCTGTATTATTATTTTATTACAGAATTTTCTATGGAAGCTTGTTTCCGCCACAGAATAAAACAATAAAAAAATGTAATTGTTATGAAGTGAGAATTGTGAGATATAAACAAAGTCACACGAGTGACTCACAATTATCTTTCAAATTGTTTTATCCTGTGGCGGATACAAGCTTCCATATTTTTCCCTTTTTTTAATCAAACAGCGACATGCAGATTTGCTGTAATTTAAAGTTGTACCATTAAAATTACAGGTAATTAGCCATAATTTAAGATTACATTATTATGTTTGTAAATGCATTTTATAGTATTTTTACAGATTCAGATATCTGTGCAAAATGAGATTAAAGTAAAAATACATAAATCAGTATATTCGAAGAGTTTTTCTCATAATTAAAGGTCACTAAGCATTCATGCTCTTTGTTGTTGGGGTTTTTTCTCTCTTTTTGGGGGGTTTATTAGTACTATTTGAGCAGGCACAAAAGTAATTTAAAATCTGTAACTTGAGCTTCATTAGTGTTATATTTCGGTTTCTAATCAAACACCAGACCACTTGGCAAGTTTTATCTACCCATTAAAACCTATTTTTATTCATATTTCTGTGAGTGTTGCACCGTCTCTAGGAGTTACATGGGCTTTGTCGTTACATGGGCAACACTTTCTGCAAAAGCCATAAACCTGCTGGTATGTTTGGAGCTGTTCAGTTTTCCTTGAGGGAAACCAAAACGTGAAGAGATTATTCATCAAGGCTTATGATCGATGGAGAACTGAGCACAACTCTATATCATCATCTTGCTGTCAGATACTCATCAAACTCTGTCCTTCAATTGCTGAAAGTAGAAAAGGAAAGTTGAGGTTTAAAGGTTATATAGCATTATGCTACAATGTATTGATTCCAACAGCCTGAAGAACTGGAGCAGGTTTGTGGATGTAACTCAAAAAGATGTTGTTTCCTCTCCTGTTAGTGTGTGTGGAATGATTATTATGGGAGCTCATGCTGTGTATGTGTGTGTATGTGGGTGCTGGTGTTTGTTATGATGTGTGTTATAAATGGAAAACCTCCCCGAGGGAGAAAGTGTCCACTTTACTTTTAGACAAAAGACATTAAGTCTAGAACATCTTTTCTAGATGTTTATTCTATCATCACATGGAAGATGTTTGAGTTTGGACTCGAGACCTGTGCAACCATCTCACTTTTATTTTCTCGTCTCCTGTTTGTGTGTAGGTTGTTGGTGCTGTAGTCTGACGAAGGCTTATGTCAAGTCCAAGAACTTCTTCAGTGTTCTCCATTGGGAAGCTGTTGACATTCAAGGTCAAACGGTTCTCTACAGTGTTCAGTACAACCTGTGAGTGACAGAGCCATGCAGGGAAACCTGGCTGGACCTTTTCTTTTGCTTTTCCTTTGTCTTTTCTTTGCAAATGTGTCCAGTACAGATCTTTTTACAGTACAGATTTTACAACAGCATTTATTAGGGAAGTGCCCCGAAACCAAATATGTTCGTAAAGGAAAAAAATGCTTTTGCGTTCTCTCACAATTATATAGTTGGGTAATTATATATAACTTGCGAGCATCAGGGAGCAACTATCAATATGCGAGGTATTGAAATCACTTTTCACTTTCATTTACTCTGTGTATATGGAGCGGCGGTACTGACCACACATTATACAAGATAAGATATTGTCAGTGACGCTCAATATCTATGCGCACCAAATCCTCCAACATCATCCTGTCAGTCATCTCTCCTGTGTGATAAGTGAAATATGATGCACTGTAAAGTAACCGACCACCACAGCAAGCCTAACCATGTCCCTTTAGGGGCTCCGTATATGATTTTTAATTTTCGGTGCCATTCTGAATTCAGATTTAGGCTTTGGGCACATATAGCATTTATACCTTCTAGGCATGTTTGTATCGGTATGCATAAATGTATTATTACACTCTAAAAAATGCTGGGTTGTTTCAACCCAAATTTGGGTCAAATATGGACAAACCCAGCCGTTGGGTTACATTTTTCAATTTAAAATGTTAACCCAGCGGTTGGGTTTGTCCATATTTGACCCAAATTTGGGTTAAAACAACCCAGCATTTTTACAGTGTATATTAATGATTATATTATATATACAGTATCTTGACCAAAATTGCTGCACCTCTTGATGGAAATAAATGTTGTGATGTTATTTTCATCAAGAGGTGCATCAGTTTTTGCTCAAGATCTTGTATTGACAATGCAAGAGTCCAGCACTCTATAAAGTCTCCTCCAAAGACTTTCAATGAGTTGAAGCTCTGGATTCATGTGTGAAAATATGGACATGATGTGTCTTCCTACATGGTTGTTTAAGAAATGAAAAGCTATACACTTCATTAATTAGGGTTAGAAGAACCGTTGCCAAACATATAAGATGCTATAAACATAATAATCACTGCAATAGTGATCCAATCATAGACTCTTGAGCATTTGCTTATTTAAATCCAAACAGCGATCTTTTTTCTTTGGCTGGCAGTGTGTATACAGTATAACTGAAGTAAAGGTTTAGTTGGCCATGGGTTTAATTCCTTCCTATGAGTCCTTCTGTTTTCTGTGAATAACAGCACAGAGTGTCGAGCTCATGCCTTTGCTTTGGTGAAGGACACGCTGTGGTCACCCGGCTGTGAATCTCGTCTCCAGTTTGTGAACCGCAATTAGAAACGGAGCAGGAAGAAGCTTGCGTCTGCGAAACGTTGCGGGCCCTCTCTGGCCTTGGCACCCAATCTTTTGCACCAGTCACAGTTACGCTTGGCAGAGAAACTGATGGGGAAAAATAAATCTGATGGGAACGGAGGGAGCAGCAGTGCATGCTGGGAGGGTCAGTGAGGCTGACGGGATGAGAGACGAAAGCTTCAGAAGCTCCAGATAATCCCACGACTGTAATGCAGAGCTGCTCGCCGGCACACATCAGTCCAACCTCTTAACCTCTCGTTCTTCCTCTCATCCGGCCATCGCTCCATACAGGAGCTTTCAATACTCTTTCAACAAAAGTTCAACAAAAAGAGATTTTACACATTGGAAATGCGCAATTAAAATAATTGCATTGATTATGAGCATTGGAATTAGCGTCTATTGAATGAAGGGTTGTTCCAAAGATAATAAACATGCAGTATCAGATACTCCTTATTACACATTATATGACACATGCACACAGTATACAGGGTGTGTAATGTGTAGAATAGTTATTCTGGTTGGTCTGGTCAATTAAAATGTATTTAGCGGGGATGCCAATAAACAAAAACTGTGTTTAACGGCTGCTGATTCACTTACTTGGGTAACACTTTATTTCGACATTTTACTATAACTATAAGTAACTTTGCAACTACAAAGTATTAGTCGACTGTATGCTTAATATATGCTACCACTTTATTTTGATGGTCCCTGTAAGACTGGAAAAACTGGTTGAGGAACGACCACTCCTCGAGGACAAAGGACCTTGCTGGAAATGACCATTTGAACTCACCATTTGAGACAAAAGTCTCACCTAATCTATATTTCTTCCCCTCATCTTCCTATCACCAAAACACACACAAGAATATATATGGTTTAATGTGAATGATTATCATTGAGTATAATACATGTTTAGTATCATTTGAAATGTCTCGGGTGTCTCAAATGTCTCATTCCCAAAGAGTAAAACAAAAGGTAATAAGGTTTTTCCGAGTTTAGAGATAACTGACACACAAATGAAGGTTTTGGACACACAAATGACACACAAATGGTCTCCTATTCTCAGAAGGTGTAATTCCCGAAAACATACTGACTATTAGTAACTTGGCAACTAAAAGTCAACTTATTCTACTAAACCGAACACCTAACCCTAACCTGACAGTCTACAGTCTACTAATACTCTAATGAGAGTTAGTTGACATGTAGTTGCAAAGTTAGCAGAATGTCTAAAGTGGACTATCAAAATACAGTGTAACCCTTGCTTGTGTTGTCTGTTACATGCAGCACATCTTTCTTTAATGTTAATACATTCAGTGTTGTTGTTCTTTTGACTGATGTCTGTTCTCTTGCAGTTATGGGAATCCATATCGTCCAGTGACGTGGTGCCAGAACATCTCCGCTCCTGTTTGTGACCTGACTGATGTGATGAGTAATGTGTTGTCCTCTATGACCGTTAAATATCATTTCAGAATCACTGTCGGTGGACTCTGCATGGGGGACGTGAATTTTGATCCATTCCGGCAAAGTAAGAAATTATAATCTAGACTTTCAAGTCTAGTCAATTCACCTTCATTTATATAGCACTTTTAACAATATAGATGGTTTTGAAAGCTCCAGAATAACGGTATTTTCCAGCTAAAGTTAGTTTTGATTGATTCGCTTCCGTTGCAACGATCATTAGTTATTAACTTAGGGGCCGCTAACACGACACCGTTCTAACAGAAAACCCTTAATGCCACAGTGTCTGATGGCTCGAGAACGCAAACCATGAAATAGGTTCCAAAGTACAAGCCGTGAATAATGTATAATACAGAATTTTTTATCACTTCCGCATAGCCACGTGAACCAGAATTATCCCGACAACGTTTTATCTGTACAGAGGTGAAGGGAAGGGAAGTAGGCCTTCACAGGGGAGAGACTAGTGTAGACTTCAGGACTGCGTTGTCGTCATATCCAGGCGCAGGTCCTTCATCAGATCTGGATACGGCCTGGATCCGGCGGATTGCGGTAAACCTCGGGATAAACAGAGAGACTAATATTAGCGTAGACGCCATCCTTCTTATGATGTACCGAGTACATGAGGATTTATGGGATGTGTTCCTGGTTCCGGCTGACCTAATCTACTCTCATTTGAATTATATTTGTGATCATGTTTAGATCAGTAGTTCCCTGATGGATTTAATGCTCTGATTGACCTATTTATAACTATTAAAACTATTTATCTGTTTATCAAAACCATAATAAAAAGAAAAATTGCTTGATTTGCATGATGGTTTCTCAACATCACTGTTCTGTTTCACTCATTTTAGCCACATTGGCAGCACCACAGCTGTCAGTAGCGTCAAACAAAACTCATCTGAATGTGACGGTTTCCCCGCCGATGATCCCTTGGAATCGCTCCATTGAGACTGTCGCGTCCCGGGGAGGCGTCAAGTACACAGTTCATCTGACACATCCCAAGTCAGTGGATGGAAAGGTTATTATTCTTGATTCTCCTTCAGTCATATGCATCCAGTTCAATTGGGATTGCGTGCGTGCGTGTGTGTGTGTGTGTGTGTACGTGCGGGCGTGCGTGTCTACATTTATTGTCCCTTGACGTTTAACTACACGTCTTAAATGTGTCTTGTTTTTGAAGGTATTTGAGGACACGTCTCGCTCAGTGTTGATATGGCTTGTGGAAACAGACGTGCAGTACTGTGGTGATGTGGTTTACACACTCACACACCCCGCCTGGTCCAATCACAGTGAAAGCGCCTCCTTTTGTGTGGATGTCTCGGGTAATTGAACAGTTGTGCTTTGATTGATGTGTAGAAAACTACCTTCAGTTTTCAGTGTTTTATTATTTCCTTTCATTACTTTAACGGGGTCCAATAATGATATTTAACATGTTCAGCTTTCTTTAGTGTGTAATGTTGCTGTTTGAAGCATTTTAAAGAAAGTTGCGAAGCATAAAGTCATTCTCTATCAGTGTCACTGTTTCTGAACTCCCTGAAACGCCTCCATTGTAGTCTTGAGTTTTCTTCCGAACAATATTCCTCATTATAATAACTCCCGCCCAAGCCGTAGGCCTATGCAAAAAAAAAAAGTTCAATGATCGCAATGATGATTCGGGTTGATCAGTTTGTTCTTCTTGACTATCATTATCAGACTGTAGCTCAAACTGATATGGCAAAACATAGTTACAGTAATGTTTGCAGTGTCTCAGCCTCCAGAGTTGATGCTTTCTGGTTATGGCGTTACGTTTCTGACACGAGTGTTAGTGGTAGACCAATGACAACAGACTGACCAATCAGAGCAGACTGGGCGGGTTTTAAAGAAACTGAAACTAAAACAGATCGTTCAGACAGGAGGTGAAAACAGGTGCTGCAACAATGGAAATTATAAGAAAAATAAGTAGGTATTTTGAACATTAAATGATGTAAACATACAGTGAAAAAAATGATGAGCCCATAAATCAGCATAATTGGACCCCTTTAAATCCCAACTCAACATGCAATTGAATTATTTTATTTGTTTGTTTTTAATGTATGTATGTAGGCCTATGTATGTATTAATGAATTAGTTAATTTTATTTATGTTTTTAATGATCAGTTATATTTTAAAATGCAAAAAAAAATGATATCAAATGAGACAAATTGCTGAAAATAAATGAAACCCTAATATGTGCACTATTTACAGACTAAACTCTTTTCTATTTATATTCATCTGGAATCTCTGTGTCTTTCAGCTCCTAATTCCAGGTTTCATATATTAATGTGGCCCGGTCTGCTGGTTCTGCTGGTGTTGATCATTCTACCCATCACGCTCTGCCAGCTGTCTGTAAAGTCAAAGCGTCCGTTACCCAAAGTGCTGGTAAGCGATAGTGTCATATTCGCACTGTGAATTTCCTGGTTAACATACTTGGAATTGACTCCTTTACCATCTTTACTGGCAGTGAAAAGTCCTGTTTGACAAGAGCGCTGCGTTTCTCTTAAGCCTCCTGAAGGAATGTGTCTTATCTGCACATTGCTCTCGGCAGCACAAAATGAGTTTATCATGTCGATTACGGTTAGCCAGATCAGCAGCCGCA
This sequence comes from Phoxinus phoxinus, assembly GCF_949152265.1. NCBI lineage: Eukaryota > Metazoa > Chordata > Actinopteri > Cypriniformes > Leuciscidae > Phoxinus > Phoxinus phoxinus. The sequence goes on along the minus strand of NC_136885.1, from coordinate 33,337,253 downwards.
GATTTCCCTTAGAGCACTTCAGAGCTTTCATAGATTATTTACCCTGTTTTGGTATTTGAAGTATTATAAAAAGTCTTATTCATTCGTGATATGAAAATATAAATCATGCATGTTGATATTTGTTCAGTTAACTAGCTCAGCTTGGGTTTTTGTGTAACCTCATGTTGATTAATCAAGTCAATATTTGGCTTCATTGACAAACATCTTTGACTTTTAAACTTCCTTGTGGGCCGCTGCTCGTTTGATGAAACCATTCTCTTTCAAATACATGGAGAATCAATCTGACCGTACATAAGGCAGGGATTCAGCCGAATCCATTTGACCTACAATATTTACTTGAAATATCTTTGGAGTAAATACATCAATTATTTAACAACACATTTGCATGTTTACGGTTCTCTGATGTTGATGAATGGTCATGTGACATGCAGGTAAACAAATCAAATAGTTCATATTTATTTTTTATTAAGTGTTTCGATTAATTAAATTTGACATTTTTTTGGATTTAATAGATTTTTAGTAAGAGTTTAATTTAATTGCATAGTTTACCATTTTTAATTTAATTGTATATGTTTATGATTCAACTATACTTTTTAGTAAGGGTTTACTTTTTATGATTTAATTGATTTTTAGTAAATGTTTTATTTTGATTGTAAAATTAAAATAAAAGAGTCCTTTTAGAATAAATCAAAGTAAACAAAGTGAACCCTTACTAAAAAAAATCAGTCATTTTAAAAGAAAAACATTTTATTATTTAACTGATTTTTATTCACTTATTATTATTATTATTTTACTTTTTTATGATTTAAATGATTAGCTCTTCATCAACTCATGATTTTGGGAAATCGTTTTATAAGTGAATGAAGTGACCAAACGTTCTGATTGTATCTGATTGGCTTAATGACTTTAAACTAAGTATGAAAGAAACAACATGTAATTTGCATCCAATTCTGTTAAAACTGAGAGGGGGAAACTGAAACAAAAAAATTATTTTGGTATAGAACATATAAATTTCAATGAATAAATAGCTTCTTTTGAAACTACCCGCAGTAGACTAAATTATGATGCTTTTTCTCTTCTCTCTGTAAAACAGAAGCTGTCAAAGAACACCAGTCGTCCATTTTGTTCAAATCCCCGGGACGACATATCTAAAGTGGAAGTGTGGTCTGGATTATTTGGGAACTATGATCCACAGGCCATTTCTCCCTGGCAGAAGTCAGAGATCGTGGGTAATGTGAATCCTTATGCATCCCAGGCGCCCTACAGATGTCAACAGGACGTCCCGGTCCCTGACAGCGCAGGGTCTTCAGTGCATTACAGCTTCTGTTTGCCTGTCCAGAGCTTCAGAGAACCATCATCCGACGGCGGAGCAGATGAGACCAGCTCGGATTCGATTGGTCCGGAGCCCGTCCAGAGCATTTCCGACACTGAACTCTGCAGCGAGACCCTGGTGGTACCAGTTAGGCCCGCTAAAAATGGTGCGCTGCAGTTTCAGGACTGCTTATTTCAGTTTGCCGCTGATCCAAGTTCTCCAGCTGCGGATCAGGAATCAGAAGGTTTAACTGGAGAACAAGCGCCTTTACTAACTGACCTAGTTCAGAGTTGTAACTCATACCTGCCTGTACATGTTCCTCACGTGGTGACGTCAAACTACAGGCAGAACTGGGTGCCGGGGATTCCTCTGGAGGGAAAACAAGACCAGAGGACTTATATTCTGAGGACAGACGTAACTGAACCCGAGGAGGACTTCAGAGATGGAGAGGAGCCTAGAGTTGGTGTGGTTATTCTGGACAGATGGACGTGATTGTCTTTGTCTTGCAATTAACTGGCGGAGCGTCTTGCTCTTTAGTGCTCATCTGAGTAAGAGATGTTTCATCTAGAGGACAGAACATCTTCGGTTGGTTCTCTCCAGCTCGTTGCATAGATAGACAGTGTCCTGTCTAAAGCAAGTTTCACCGGCAACACTGAAGGGAATTTCAAAAGCAAGTGTTTTCAAACTGGTTGTGCACTTTGACTGAAACTAAGCTTATCTGTAGCATTGCCGTATTCACAAGTGTTATCCCGTTTCATTTCCCCACATGTCCGTGTTTAACTTATTAAATGAATGCATGATGCATGATTCATAATGCATGAGTCAAATTTGTAGGCAAACCTGAAATACATGGTGACTGTTTTGGCAGTATTTGTTGCGCTAAACTGAATAACGTGAAAGTCAGCATTAAATTCTGTTCAAAACCTGTTTAAGAGCGATACAGGATTATCAATGGCAACGTTTACTTATCCGTTTACATTCGAGTTGATGGCTCAACCAGACTGAAAAATCTTCATGTAAACAACTCAATGGATCAGAAATGGTGTTGACCTGAAATGATCCGATTAACTGGAAAAAATTAAGCATGTAAAACATATGAAATGGATTCAATACCTTGTGGTAATGTGTTTACATCATGAACGTGCATCTCATGTCTTGCGAAATGCTCATTGAACGAGACTGAATATTTACTAAATATTTGCTTTAAAGCTCTTGTGTCATGCATTTCTGCTTTCAGTCATCAAAGCAAAACATTTAACAATTACTTTGAAGGATTTGACTTAACTTTTAATCTGTTGCTCAATACAATCAATTACAGAGCTGTTCCGTAAAAGCACCTCTTAAACATAAAGCTGGAAATTTCCAGTCGTGAATTATATATTTGCATACCAGAGAAAAGTATCATGTTCCTTGGAGTTTGTGTGAAAGGCTTCATGGGGATTTCACAGTCAGCTACAGTATGAGGAAGTGCTGAAGTGTGTTCAGAGACAAAAGCTCTTTGTTATGGAGGAAACAAATGATGTCACTGCAGTAATTCAGTCAATTTGGGTTTGTTGTGGAGAAGAAAATCTAATAGTCAAAATCTTCAGCTAATCCTACAGCAAGTTTTGCAGATGTTTGTCCCCCAAACATGTCACTGTTATATTATCTACTGTACTGTCCATCTTGTGTCAGACATTTGACTATAGTGTATTGATTTTATTGGTTCAGTAAAGTTGTCTAAATGTCTATCTTGTCACTTTATTCTTTGTTGAGTCGTTATCAGTACAGTTTATTGATGTTCAACTGTAAATTCTGGTATTGTAAACTGCTTTTGCACGAAACTCGTCACCTGTTTCGCAGGTTTAAACATTTAAAGACTGTACAGAGAGCAAACATTGCAAAGGTCAGAGTCATTTTTCTTTCCACGGTCATAAACCGTTCACAGTGATAATACATGAGTTGATGATTGTCTAAAGGTGCCACGCTTTTTCTGCTCTTGCTTGACAAATAAGGGCGAAACTCACAAAACAGGTCACAATTCACCCCAAAATAAAAAATAAAAAAAATAAATAAAAAAAAATTTGAAAAGTAAAATTTGAAAAGTTGGGTCCAACTTAAGTTCAGGCTATTGCAGTGTTAATTCCCCTCCTGATCCACAGCATTCTTTCTTCTGCAACTTCATATTTATCACGTCTACTCTGTTCCCCGCCTCTATTGTCTGCCTTCGGGTTCGAACTTGAGCGGAGCTAACTGGTAGATTGCCATATCCGGTCGGCAAAACAGCAAAAATGTCCTTCTTGCAAAGGAACGATTCGAGCGAACGAATCTTTCATTGTAGTGCCCAAAGCCGTTTCAAACAATTGATGTTCATCTATAGCCATCCACTAATGACTAATATCATCTCGCCTCTGGCCCGCCTACATCAGATAACCGATGTGATTGGTGCAGCTCAGATAGAGGGGCATTTTTAATGAGCATTATTACTCGACACCAGAGTGAACTCACTGAGCAAATTCAAATTGTGCTCTCGCGAGAACTCTGGATTTCCAGGGTAACAGCTCTCAGTCAATAAATGGGAAAACAAAGTAACTTCAGTGCTTATTTGAAAAAGTAACTGATATTTTGTTGGACATTTAGAAGTAATGTGTTACTTAAATACAGTAGTTACTTGAAAAGAAGTAATCTGATTATAATGCGTTTCCCCCCCAACACTGGCGACCAGTGCATCGAGAGCACACACACACACACGGTTTGTTTGCGCATCAGTAATAACAGACTTACTGGTACGTCCTGATTTTGCCGAGTTATGCCTTCTGTACACCTAAAGACTTTGAAAAGATTTAGAAAAGACTTTATAAGATTATCAGCTCACATCTAAAGACTTGGTTTCACAGACTCACAGTCTCAGACTAAAGATTTTACAAACACTGAATCTTGTAGTGACACTATTTACAAGACTACAACAATTTTTTCCCTCCATTAAAATAGGCATTTTTATGCATATTTTTTGTTTGATGAGTAAAAATATGTTAATTTATATTGTTTAATTACAATAAATCACTTTCTTTTCCTGGAATGAAAAAAATCAAATTAGACATTGTTATGTGAACATCTCTTAATAAAGAGTTGACTAGCCTATTTAATGGGATGACCTAACTTTTTCACATGACTGTATATGGGGGTTATGAATCTATATCATTATATGATGAGAACAATAGTTTGAACTAAATGTCTTGAAAGGGTATACTTTTAAATGCAGGCATGTCGATGGCTTCGGCAATATCGGTCCACTTCTTTTCTTTTTCCACTCTGTCGTGGTATAAATGGCAGTTTACATAAAAAAGACACGGCTGCTCTGCCCTACCCGATCACACCAAATGCGTCTATATAGCACGCAGTGTGTTTATCGTGTAATATATACGCGAAAATTAGTTTTTACGTGCATAGTATACGCATGGATAGCACATTGGGAAGGTTTAGGGTGGGGTGCGTGTGTATTATACGCTTGGGTAGGATTAGTGGTGTGGGGTGCGTGTGTATATCACGCAATTTGTGCGTATCATATGCACGCGCAAAACTGCGTATCATATCCACGTAAAAACTCATTGTCGCGTATAAATTGCACGATAAACACACTGCGTGCTATAGAGACGCATTTGCGTGCTCGACAAGGCGCTCCTCTTTATCCACGGTCCATTTTCGCCTACTTGGCGCCATTGGCGCTCGTTGTGTTTCCACGTCCGTTGACATGTTTCTTTGTTGTGACTGATGGCTTCCTGTTTCCGGTTTTCTGAGAACAAATGTATTGGTTGTTGATTGTTTTACGTCACTATGACAACGCTAGGACTTGCGATAATATCAAACATGTTTGATATGAAAGACTAGAGAAAGACTGGCATTAATCGGGTCGCCGACTGCAGATTATCCCCTCACATTTAACGATCGAGACGACGGGAGCGCGCCGAGACTCCAGTAAGATTCCTAAAAACTGCCAGTCTTTAGTCTGGGACTGTTAAAATCCTTTGGTGTACGCCCAGCATTAGACGTGTTCCTCGGTCAACATTCCTATCCAAATATTTAGTCCTATCCCTACCCTTAAACCTAACCCTGCTCATACGTAACAGGGAACTGATTGGTGACTAACACTGGTGAAGTACCCAAACCTGATTGTAAACCTATAAACTTGACAGAAACTGTAAACTTGTCCCTAAAACCTGATTGGTTGATTGGAATGTTGTTCAGGAACAGGAACATGTTGTACTTTGTGTAATCCGGTTCTGCTTACTATACAATTTCTGTACGTCACAGCAATCATCTAGCCTGGGAAAACCCAGACCACTCTCAGTTGTAACTGAGTTAGGGTCTGGCAAAGCTCCATAGACAATTCATTTCCACAGGGGCGTCACCAACGGACGTCGCTCAAATGGCTCTGGGCGCAATTGGATAGATCTAAAACCAATCAGAGCGACGGAGAAACATCTGAGACTCTCAGCAATTCTCTGTGTTTTTCAGGAAGATGTAGCAATGGCTTCTGACGACTTTTGCCGTTTTTGTAAATGACAATTTTAAATCGCTTGAAACAGATGCGATAGCTGATTCGAACGAGTGATGTTCCACGGCGGCATCCATCTCTGTAATGTACAAAATCTGCGTCACTGTCGCTGCTCTGTCGTTATCGTGTAAAGTCCACCCCAACGTTTCTGATTGGTGCCGCAATTTCGACGGATTGGAAATGGGTTTCAACGGGCTCTTTGCCAGACCCACTTGCAGAGCAAATCTAAATTTGCCGGAAGTGGTCTGGGTTTTCCCAGACTAGCAATCATCTTTACCTTCATTGCAATCCTCATCCATCAAAATGTTACTAGTGAGACGCTGGTTTGCTTTATCCAGCCGAGCAACACAGTTTGCTTATAATCCGGCCATAAAGCGATGGGATGTTTTCTGCACATTAGCACTGTTTTGGACTGATTGTTTAAATTAATTTGCTTACTGGGTCATTGGACTGGAAAGTTTCCCGGAGTCCAGCGGCTTAAAATGATCTGATCGGACACAGAGAAGTGAAATTCGTGTTAAAGGGTCAAAATAGAAATGTAGATGCAAAATCCCAAATCATCTAACTGTCTGACGTAAAATATGTTGATGCAATCTCTGCTTTAGGAATGAATTTGCATTATTTGCTTTAACGGAATATTTGTATGTTTGCAACTTTGACAGCCCTAATATACCATGTATGGTATGTTTTATTTTTATTAACAAAATTGATTATTTTTGTGGGGTCATCTAAAGCCATTGCACTGTGACATTGTTCACAGCAATTAAGCACATTTGTATTATATAATGTCTCAATATATTGTATTTTTAATTCTTATTCTTATTATAGATTCTTATACATTTTTATATTGTTTGTTTTACCTATTCTCTTGTACAGCACTTTGTGATTTTATCTGTGAAAAGCGCTTTATAAATAAACTTACTTATTATTATAATGCAGTCATTTTGCATGTTTGTAATGCATGTCAATGCAAAAAGTGTTTTTGATAAAGAACATATGCTTTCTTTCTTTTGAAGCTGGAATAAAATATAACATGTTTTATGGGTTTCATGAGATTCAACCATACACTTTTTTTGTAAACAAGATCTACACATGCAATGTCATTGTAAAGTTCTCGATTTTCTTTAATGATGTTAAAGATCTCTCATCAGTTCATTATCTTCAGTGTCTCTTATAACGAGGCATAATTAATTCAGATCTGTTCCAGTGCTGACAATTTATTTGGTTCAATAGATCTCCTTTTTATTCCAAACGAAATGCACTCATTAGATATATTTTTGGATTTTCATAGCTTATTATGAAGTTAGTGCTTGTTAATTAGTTAATGTGCGTAATCCGGTTCAGTTCATTAATTGTGAAGGGGTTTGTATTTTGCATTCTGACTCATTTTGTGCTGGCTTGAGACAGGTAATTAACTTAATGTGTGTTTAATGAGCAATAATTAAATCATAGAACAGGTGAATCACCCCATAAGTTTGTTTTTCTTAACAGCCCTGTTAAGTTTGGGATGTTAATTTTTTGGGTTGGTGTAGGTTAGTAACTTTTAAAGTCGGCATGAAATGGAAGTTGCAATCAATTTTCTTCCCTATTGTGACATATGCCTGAATGAAATGGCAACCTGTCAATCACATGAGATCAACCAATAGCAAACCATCCAATCAATTCCCTATGAACAAAAAATCAAGTCCTGCCCATAGACTGAAATACTGAAATGGCTCCTCGAACAAGATCAAATGTAGGGCAAAACCCAAGGGGGTAATCCATCCACCGGAAACTGAAGCCTCCCCGGGGGCCGCCATTGTTGCAGAGCATCACCTGCTGTTAGGATTACATTGACTTCCATTCATTTTGGCGTCACTTTGACAGCGAATAACTTTAAATCTGAGGCGTTTAAAGACTCCATTTGTCCATTATTTATTTCTAAAGAAACACGACAATGTATAAAAGGCACCATTACTTTGTATCTTACGTTATGGCCCCGTAGAAGCAGTTTTTTGTAAAAATAGGCTAACTATTGCGTCATAACCACGCGACTCTCTGTCGCACAGTAGAGAAATTACCGTATAGACAGGCGGAGAAGCTCACAAGCAATCTTTTACTGTCTATGAGGCAATCGGGGGGACATGGAGGCATAAAGTCAAGGGAGAAGCCCATAGAATCCATAAAAGAATCCATAAAAGCAACTGGACAAAAATATTTCAACAACATTTTTGAGGAATTGGAAATACTTCGGTATGTGGCAAGTGAATACATATGAAGTAACATTTAACCACACATAATTTATCTACTTCATTAAATAATAAAGTATGGGTAACGGGGTATACGGGGGATGGGGAAAATATCAGGAAATTTGTGGTTATATTCGGCGACCATTAACCATGCCATTAACGTTATACAACATCATGTGCATCAAGTAATCATGTTAATTATGTGCCCAGCAAGCATGTTATCTTCAATGCCTAATTTCACCGTGCTTAAATTATATTTAAAATATGCACTCCCTGGGCGGTTAAATAAAATGACTCTTACATTCGACTTACATTAGCTGTTTAAAGGGGTGGTAAAATGCCATTTTCACAAGATGTAAAATAAATCTCTGATGTCCCCAGAATGTGTGTGTGTGAAGTTTTAGCACAAAATACCCCACAAAAATTTGTATATAGCATGTTAAAGCTGTCACTTTGTGAGTGTTTGCAAAAACGCACCGTTTGGTGCCTGGCCATTTAAATGCAATGAGCTGCTGCAGAGGGTGGGGTTTCAAGAGCTTGTGTGTGTTAGCAGCTGCGATTACCTCACGCAGACACACTAAAGTGACAGAAACTGTTCTGCCTTTAATGTTAAAACGGAGTCAGACAAAGATGGAGAGACTCAAGAAGAAGTGACAACATGTAGAAGCAACAGGACGTCTCTGAATGGTTAGTTGATGAATTTATGTGGCTGATGTGGAGTTAACTATCTTCAATTAGCATATTCTGTCATGGTAATCTATAACTCGCTCGTATAGGAACTGTTGTGAGATGCACACAGAGTGACTTTCTATTGCATGTGAAAAGATGGATGCTAAAGTTTGAGCTGACTCACAAATGTACTCGACTACAACAACTCTTCCTCTTCTCAACATGGACTGTGTGTTCAGGGGGCGGGGCTTATGTACATTTTAGGGTTGGTGATGTCAGGAATGTCGAATGTCGAGGAATGTCGTGTAGTCCCTACCAGCCGTTTGTTGTAGTCCTTTTCTTTAAAAGCAAATATCTTCCTTTACTTTGAACTTTGAGTGTTGTAACTTTGCAGATGTTGTTTATGCTCAAACAGCAACATTACACACTAACTACAGTTAGAAAAGTCACATCATAGTCAACCACCCCTTTAAGTTTAATTACTAATGTTAACTAGTATTTAGTTTGCAATAATTAGCCTGTGCCTAATATGTTATCTCCTTACCTATTGGGTATGAATTCATATCACAAGGTCTTGAATATCATTCTACATAACTTTTTAATATTATGCATTAACTTACACTCTAAAAAATGCTGGGTTGTTTCAACCCAATTTTGGGTCAAATATGGACAAACCCAAACGTTAGGTTAAAAATGTAATTTAAAAATGTAACCCAACGGCTGGGTTTGTCCATATTTGACCCAAAATTGGGTTGAAACCACCCAGCATTTTTTAGAGTGTAATATGGCGTACTGTCATTACATTTTAAAATAAATAAATACTATGCAAAATTACAAAATACTTAATCAGAATATTTACCAAAAGTTGCTCCTGCTCGCCGGCTCTGCAAGATTAGGTGATTCAGATTTCTCTCGGCACATCTACTAGAAGACTGACAGCTGTCAGACACGTTGCTCACGTCACATCTACGTCATCAAGCTCAGTTTGAGGCTGCGCAGTTCGCCTGGCGATCAGGAAGTGAGTGCTTCAAATGGGCTTCACTTTTCTCTGTTGAAATCTATGGGGTCACTGTGTCCATCTTATACTGTCTATGGGCAGGACTTGATTTTTTGTTCATGGGGAATTGATTGGATGGTTGTGATAGTTTGCTATTGGTTGATCTCATGTGATTGACAGGTTGCCAGTAAACGTCATCCGAGGCGAGAAGAGATGAGCTGCAAGAGGGGGGGGAAGTTATTTTTATTCAAGATTACGAGGCACATGATTTTTTTTTTTATATATATATATATATAAATAAAATAAAATAATTTCTGCAATACTGCACAGCGTTCGTGGCTCGACTACTCGAGACTGTTTTCCAAGATGGCTCCTGCCTGCCTGTATACGCGTAATGTACTGTCTTTATAAAGTATCTTCTTATTAAACTGTCTGTACACTTACAAAGTTTTCAATGCTTCAGTTTGCATGTAGGGACCCTCATTATGCTACCGTGTTAGTGTGAGGCTATTTTGAGTATTAACTAGCGATTTACTTTTACCTATTATATGCCCCATATACTAGCGTTATAAGCTAATCAGTTTTTAGAGATAAAACGCTTTACATTCGATTATCATGAAAACGCATCCCAGAGATCGATCGACTCGGTAACCATGTGTTACTGTAATTACCCCTAGGTTCATTTTTCACCGGAATTGTCTTTTAAGGCATTTTAAGTGTGACTTTTTGAGACGCCTTTTCTAAGGCAGCACCACATTACTATGACAAACTCTGTAAATATAGGCAAATTTCTTCAATCAGGTTGAATGTCACAAAACTGAGACATTTTTCATCTTAAAAGCAAACAATAAAGAAAACAGAACCGAACCTTCTTAATGATTCTAGAAAATAGACTTCACTGTCTTTAGCAAAATATAATTTATTTATTTATTTTTAATCTTTTGATCTTGGTCGGCCCGGACGTGTTTTCAGAGATTCATCCAGAGATTTCTTTATCAGACACATGAGATGGACACTGCCTTGAACACTGATCCTATCTGACAGACAGATCTGATATGACCGGAGAATGATCTTTCCAAAGAACGTCAGTCCATTGTAAAGAGCAGTGCATTGTGGGCATTAATGTGTGATCAGTGAATAAAACATTCACTGCTCACAGGTGTGTAAAAGAGAGGTGAAAGAAAGGTGTGTGTGTGTGTGTGTGTGTGTGTGTGTGTGTGTGTGTGTGTGTGTGTGTGTGTGTGTGTGTGTGTGTGTGTGTGTGTGTCAGAGGAGGATGATTTCACCGATGGTATACAGCAAAAGTACAGCATATATGACTGTAGTGTACTCATCTTTAATATGGTGGACATTGGAAACTTGAATGTTTTATTCATCTAATAGAGATCTGTAAGAATGGCCATGACACTGATTATTTCCCAGCTCTATGAGTGATGTTCTTTGTCCGGTGTACTCACGTGAAAAATGTCTGCGTCTCATGAATAAGCGAGTAGTAACAGATGCCGTCTCCTCCTGCACTGTGAAACACATTTAATTAGCATGTGGGCAGATTTGCTTTCTCTCTCTCCCGTGCACCCTTTCGCTATATCGCCAAACAGCTTGATAGATGCAACGTTCGAGTTAATTGGATGCACACACACACTCACACACACATTTTTGCATATTAATGTGATCTTTATGACTTGCTGTTTAAAAGGGAAAAAAGAAAACTGCTGCATGCAAAAATGAAAATGTCATTATTTCCTCAACCTCATGTTGATCCAGACCTGTGTGCTGTTTTCCCCGAGTAGAACACAGGAGAATTGGTGTAGGCCAACACCAGCTTATTGAACTGCACACAAAAAAAGGACACAAAAAAATATAAAAGTCGTTTGTTTGACTCTATGCACAATATCCCAAGTCTTTGTTGAAGTCATGTGATGCTTTGTGTGAGAAACAGATCTTTCCCTCCACTAAAGCTTTCACATGTGTTGCATTTCAAAAGTACTGCAACAATACACCAGATTTGATTGCATGCTTTGCAACCTAGATTGTTATCAAATAAACAGGGTTATTATTGTTAACTAAAACTAAAACCACAAAAAAAAAATCTTTAGGCGACTTGAAATGAAATATATTTTTAATAAAAAATCTAAAACTAAAAAATATTGTAATTAAAAAACTAATAAAAATAACAATACTAAAACTTTTTAATTAAATTTAAAACAGAAAAAATATATATATATATATAAACAAAAACACTAATGGCGCTTTTCCACTGCATGGTACGGTTCGACTCGGCGCGGAACGGTTCGGCTCGCTTCGCTTTTCCACTGCGTGGCACGACTCGACTCGGTACGGCACGGCACGGTTCGGTTCGCTTTAGCTCGGTTGCTTTTCCACTGCAGTTAGTACCGCTTCAAAGTGGGTGGGACTGATCGTTAATAGTTGTAGGTCCGGTGGTAGCCGTGTGCGGCTAAGAGCTGTGCTACTTCCGCTCCTCGGTAACCAACGAGAGGAACGTCTGCACCTCGTCCACTGACCACGATTCAGCCATTTCTTGTTTGATTTTTTTTTACTTTTTTGTCAAGTAAATACTCTAAAAACAGGTGCTACCGCGTTGGTTGTTGTCTGGCTATTTAAATCTAGCGGGTTTAGTGTCTCGTTTTGCAAATACAATGACACTGAAGTGACGATTCTGTCTGACCCATCAGTAATCTGCAGTGTTTTCACGTCACATTATAGTATTGGTACGGTATGGAATCAAAAATCAAAATCAAACAAGAAATGGCTGAATCGTGGTCAGTGGACCATTCCATCTGACAGCTTTCAGAGGTGTGGTTCAGAGGTGTGTCAGAACATTGCTATATTGCCTTTGATGGTTTAGGTTTATTGATTTGATTGATGAAAAAACAGAGAAACTCACATGTACACACAATTGTTAGTTCAAATGTGGGTGCAAAAAATCCATTAAAACTCTAGCAGAGGTTTGTCAGAGCGTTGCCATTGTGCTATTGCCTTGTGGGCAAGTGCGAAATGTTAAATAAAGCAACGTGGTAAAAAGATGAAAATTACTTGATTTTACTTTCAATTCCTTTTACATTCTCCAAGGTATTAACATTTTTCATAACTCCATGTAGGACGTTTCTGTACATAAATGTAAGCACTGTGGCAGTAGTAATGCAATATTTAGAAAATGTACTCTTGTACTCTTGATACTTTTAAAAACAAGTACTTCAGTACTTTTACTTGAGTAGACATCTGACTGTAGTACTTTTACTTGAGTAGACATCTGACTGTAGTACTTTTACTTGAGTAGACATCTGACTGTAGTACTTTTACTTGAGTAGACATCTGACTGTAGTACTTTTACTTGAGTAGACATCTGACTGTAGTACTTTTACTTGAGTAGACATCTGACTGTAGTACTTTTACTTGAGTAGACATCTGACTGTAGTACTTTTACTTGAGTAGACATCTGACTGTAGTACTTTTACTTGAGTAGACATCTGACTGTAGTACTTTTACTTGTACTTGAGTAAAATTTAGCAAGGGGTATCTGTACTTTTACTCAAGTAATGAAGCTGTGTACTGTGTCCGCCTCTGGAGATCTCTGGGTTCGGGCCAAATTCAGAGATCTGAGCCCTTCCCTCGGAGTTGGACAGCACGCGAAATACGCATAACCTTATCTGTATATACAGTAAGCATGAACTCGTGAATTTTGTCACATGACGACTTTAATGCTGCTTTTATGTTTGTTTTTATTGTGTTTGTTTTTGCCCTTGACAGTTATTGTGGCATGTTTGAAACCACAGAAGGATTAGTAAATAAAGTCAGTGCTTACATTTTTTTGTTAAACTAATGTCAGTGTGATTTTGTGTATCAGCGGCAGGCCGTATTATCAGACACAGTCAGACATTCGAATCAAGCGTCTCTCAACAGGACAGGTCTGAGTGCATGTGTTTCGGCCTGTGCAGGCCTGCGGGAATGCTTGCATTTGTCACAATGGAAGCAGACAAAGCTCGCCTGCTGTTGTTCTATTCGTGCCGTTTATTCTTAGTCTCAATGTCACATATGAAACTGTAGAAGTGGCCAGGCTCCTCCTCACCGCATTGTTTACTGTGGTATTTGAGCGGCAGGTGTGGTAATAAATGCTTATAAATAACCTTGCCACACAAAGCCCTCCCTCAACATTACCTGAGTCACGTACACTCAAACACAACTGTGGATAGTGTTGGGGTAACGCATTTGGAGTTAAGAAGGGGGAAAAGTAAGGCAAAAGTATACAGTAGCGCATTACTTTAAAGTAACACAATAAGTTACCTTTTTAGGGAGTAACGCAATATTGTAATGCATTACTTTTAAAAGAAACTTTCCCCAGCACTGGTTGTGAACGGCAGCATCTGGTCGCCGTCATGCATGTGACACTCGTTACATGACAACTATAAAGTCAAAGGTCCATGAGATGCATTTATAGCCGTTGTAAAATGCAGCATTTATGACAGGCTTGTGATGTTCCTCATTTGAAAGTTCATTTTGGGTTATTTTTTTTTATTTTTAAAATGTTAAATTTAGCTATGCTAAATTATTTCATGTAAATGTGCTTTTTGTATTATTTATATACAATTACAGTATTTATTCATATTTTGAATTAGCTTTCATTTTTGTATTCTTAGGTTTTTTTATGTTTTTGTCCGTTTTTAGTAGTTTTGTTTTTATTTTGGTTTTAGTTTTAGTAATTTCAATACTTCAACATAAACATATTTTATTTCAGTTAGTTGAACGTAATAATATTTATATTGAATGTTATGTCAGATTTATTTAAAAAGTGTTTGTTTTAGTTAAAATAACAACACTGTGACATATATTAAAACACTAATTTGATGTCGCTTGACAGTCTCACATTAATGAACTTTTGGTAACACTTTATTTTACAGTCTTTGTTATATGTTACATTAATTTTCTGAATAGTAATGACAGTAAATTATGCATACATGCAACCAACCCTAAACCAAACCCTAACCCTAATTAGATAGTAAGTACAAGTTGTTAATTAATATTACTGAGTACTTAAATGTTACATGTATATATAGTTACACTGTAACATTGACAACTTAAAATAAAGTAACCAAACTTTTGAACTAATAAACTTTAAATAATTAGTATTCATACAGTGTGAACGCTGGTGTGTTTTACCATATAGTTTTTAATAACTAATAATATTTAAGCAATAATCCACTCAATGCTGTGCTTTATAATGATTTTAACACGGTTAAGGCATTCCACGTCATGCTTTATGTTGCGCTTTCATTTATTTGGAGATGTTTCATTCAAGTGTCCACTTTGCCTTAGAAGTCAGTTAGAAGAATAAAAAATAGCTACAAATGAGTCAAAAACTGCCAAGTAGAAATTTGGTGTTGGGATGTTGAGATCTTTGATTGCAGTCTTGCACTGTATCTTGAGCACAGTTTGAGAGGTTTGAATCATTATTGAGATATGTGGATTTGTGGTCATTTCTAAATCAAGTGATGATGCGATCGCTGAGATCTCGATGCATTGTTTCCATAGATCTCTTTTCCCACAGCTCCTCTATCCCACAATGCATTGTCCCGTTGTGTCATTCCAGGTCTTCTGTCTTTTGATCTCACTGTAAGTCTATCTGGATGCTTTGAATTGATCAGTGGTCTTGCTGTGGGTCTATATTTACCACCTTGAGGAGGAGGAGTGAGTGTGTGTGTGTGTGTGTGTGTGTGTGTGCTGCTGGAGGTCATCCTCACCCGCAGAGACTGGGAGGCCAGAGGAGAAGCTGAGAGAATTACAGAAGGTGAGACAGCAGGAGACAATAAGGAGAGTTTAACAGAAGAGGGTGAGACAGGTGAAGGTCGAGGAGGAGGAGAGACGGAGACACGTCGTCCCGCTGATCATCTGAAGGGCCTGTAGAACGTGAGTGGATTTACAATGGAAAAAATCTGTTTGCAATTTTCCTGTGCTCTTCAAGAGACTCTGCTCTAGTGTGTGCTTGAAGATGCTTATTAGCTTTTAAATCGGTGGCTCTCGATCGGCGTCTGGTCTGAAAAACACTGCCAAATACTGAGGGTCTAAACTATTTTGCTGCAGATACGTTGCTTTGAATAAAAGAGTCTGAAACACTCATTGTTCTTTTCTTTTCTACAATATTATGTTGGGTTACGAATTGATGTCCAATGTAAAACCTGGATCCTGAAGCAAAACTAGTCAAGAACTGCTGATTTGAATGATAACCCACGTTCAATGTCATAGAAAAATGCTGATAAATGCCATTTTACTTAAATGTCTTGGTTTTCAATCATGATATTTAATGCCAATAACACACTTGAATTTTAATAATGCAAGCATCAGTATTTATATTGCTCATACTTCAAGTTGAAGTAGTAAAATAACTATAACTAAAACTGAAATGTGATAAAACTGTATAGACATATTTTACAAAAATACTTAAACTTTAACTAAAATTATAATGAGACATAAAATAGTCAAAATATTATATTATATTAATAACACAGAGGCCATTATTTATTTTGCATTGCGACATTGTTTTCATGTTAAGCTCATTTTACTCCCAAATTTGTATTAGGCCAAAAAAAAAAAAAAAATAGCATAAAATATGAAATAATATTAACAAAAAAAATCCAACAAACCAATTATCTCTTGACTTGAGTCAGTATCCGCTTCCACTCACATTTTGTTCATAAATTGCAGAAATAACATTTAGTCGTGCTTCTTTGCATTCCCGTTTCTCAAAACCGCTGGCATTGTAAACCAAGCGCCTGGAAAGCAAAGATGAAAAATCCTGCCGTTTGGAGTTTGTGGAGTTATTTCTCATAAGCCCGTTCATCCATCGCCTCCAGAGAGTTTTTCTCCACAACAGTGTGTTTTCATTGGCCTAGATGCGATCTCTCTCTGGAGGGGCGACGGGTTGCTGTTCGGCTGATGACAGATCAATTTTAATATGCTGCAAAGTGACCTTTTGTACTCGGTCTTCAAACAAAGTCCCTGACACGGACACTAGGATCTGGTTTGAGAGGAAACGTCTGGGACAGGAGCCACTGTCATTCGGAGAGCTTTGCCTCAGATTTAATCTGGTTAAACCTGAGGGGAAACGCATTTCTCCGGCTATGATGGTAACGCAGGTGGTTGTTGCAACTTTCGGGTAAATGAAGCCATCCTTCAAACGCGACCTGATTCTGTTAGGTTCGGCGAGGGCCGCGTGTGCCATCGCGGCTGATTTATGACTGCGGGACTCTCGTGGGCTGCATTGAGCCTCACAACTAATGAATTATTATCCTCACAATAGCTCACAAAGGGACTTTTACCAGGATTCTGACACAATGGACGTCCCTCTTCTCCGTTCAGCTCTTAGCCTACCTGATGATGTGATTGGGTGAAACTCATGAAAACAGGTCACATATTTCACACGATCTCATGAAAGTGCGTATCTATACCACGAATGTTATTTCTCGGGCCATTTATACGCCTTTTTTTTTTTTTTTTTTTTTTTTTTTTTTTTTTGCGTGCATATGATAGGTTACGCACTGAAAACCCTTGGTTAGGATTAGGGGGGGGGGGGGGGGAGTGTGTGCGTGTATTACAGGCCATAAAGTGTATCATATGCATGCAAAAACTATTTTTGGCGTATAAATGGCACGATTTTGCATTTCAAAGACTTTTACATCACAGTCATTTTGGTTTGACTTTATAGATATTTTTAATATTATCTCATATTAGGCTGCTGTCACTTTAAAGGGATCGTTCACTTTAAAATGAAAATTCTGTCATCATATACTCACCCTCAAGTTGTTTCAAACCTGTATGAATTTCTTTCTTCTGCTGAACACAAAGGAAGATATTTTGAAGAATGTCGGTAAGCAAACAGTTAACTGGTCCCATTGACTGCCATAGTAACTTTTTTATTTTGTTCCTACTATGGAAGTCAATGGGACCAGTTAACTGGTTGTTTAGCAGAAGAAAGAAATTCATACAGGTTTGAAACAACTTGAGGGTGAGTAATGACAGAATTTTCATTTTAAAGTGAACTATCCCTTTAAGACCTGATTCATGGATCCATTATTCTGTTACACATGCGTTTTCTTTCTCAACCGTTTATATTCACTTAAAACATAACTGACTGTGTTTACGTAAATACTTGCTAAACCGGCGTTTTGTTTTTATTTTGTGTGTATTTGACTATTTAAGTGCAGTAAGCAGCGAAGAGGCGGCTGTGTCCGTACACTTTGGGTGTGAGCACAAAATCTGCTAGTTGTAGTTACTTATAGATAGTAGAATGTCTTGTGGACCATTAAAATAGTGTTAGCTTAATTTTTTTTTTTTTAAATAATTTATATATATTATAATTTATTTATTATACATATATATATTATTACATGTAAAACAATTTATAATTTTTTTTAAATAGGCCTATATTAATAACATATATTCATGATTCATATATAAAATAATATAAAAATAT
Organism: Phoxinus phoxinus; assembly: GCF_949152265.1. NCBI lineage: Eukaryota > Metazoa > Chordata > Actinopteri > Cypriniformes > Leuciscidae > Phoxinus > Phoxinus phoxinus. The sequence goes on along the minus strand of NC_136885.1, from coordinate 33,319,028 downwards.
ATATTATAATTTTTACTTAATTTTTGGAAGAAAAAAAATCTCCATATGGTTTTTATTAAGTTTATTTAGTTTTAGTTATTTTAGTGCTTCAGATTCAACTAAACATGAGAAATGTTGACTTGACTTGGTAATTTTTTATTTTATTTCAAGTAATGATAATGGGTTTTTTTAATGGTTTTAGCTTTAGTTGTTAACAATAAGAACGCTGAATGGCCTGAAAACTGGCTTCAAATCTATGCAAAATATTTTTAAATAAAAAAAAACAGCAAAACTGGACATGAGATTCACTCTTTTACTGTGTTGGCAAGCCCACATTTAGATTGAGTAGTGAGACATCATGTTTTGCATAAGTCCTTCATATTGCGGGTGTTCTGTAGAAGTATGATTTTAGTTTTTCTGTTTTTCTGGAGGGGGGGGTGTAAATGGGCCGTGACTTCCCGTGTACCGTCACTGGGCCGTGTCTGGTGTTGTGGATATGACAGATCGCTATCTGTCGGTGTGCAACGGACTGGTGTGATTCTCTTTCTCTAAGTGCTTCTGTCCTTTTGACAGCTGTGTCGTTCTGCTCTGATGCAGGTGCCGCTGAGAGCTTCGCCATGGCAACCAAAATAGTAACACAGCGTTGCCAGGAGGAGCAGATGGACCAGATGTCACACAGCATGGAGATGTCCTCCCAGATCAAGAAGAGAAAGTTCAAATCCAGGTAGAGCCGCACTGACCCTCAAAGCACGCCGTGAACATTCCCCTGCGTCACGCCACTGGATGCCATGAACATTCACACGCTTCCCAACTTTAGGAAACAAGTGTAAATCACCAGCTGAAGTAGCAGAATTAATTAGTGAATCTCATTGACACGCGCTCGGTTTGCTGTCCTTTCAGAGAGCAGCTGTGCAAACATACGAGGTCTTATTGGCTCCAGTTCAGCTCCTCTAATGGGACGGGTGTCTTGAAAGGAAGGATCAGCAAAACATGAATGTGTTTTTATCATTTACTCATATTTACTTTCTTCCATGAAACACGAAAGATATATATTTTTATAGTAATGCATAATAATACATAAAAAGATAATATTCTGCAAGTCTGAGCTGCTTTACATGTAGTGAAAGTTAAATATTTAGACCTAAATTTAAGATTTATGTATTGGAATTGCATATAAAATTTCCATTCATTTGAAAAACACAGTTTTAACATAAACTAATAACTTAATGTGATGCATATTTGTCAGTCATATATGAATGAAACGGGTAAGTTTATGCTGATAATGTGATTGTTTAAAGAAAATCAAATAGATGCAAATAATAGTTAATAATAAACTATGCCATTATTTTTTTGGGTGCAGAAAATGGGTTTCATTCATATGACTGACAAATATGCTTTGCATTAAAGGTTATTGGTATAAAAATGTGATGGAAATTGTAAATAAAATTAAAATACATAATCGTCAAAAAGGTAGTTGCGTAGCTGTCAATGGAGGGATCAAAAATATCTTTATTTGTGTCCTGATGATGAACAAAAGCGACATGAGGACAACATGAGGGTGAATAAACAATGACGTAATTTTAATTTTTGGATGAACTAACCCTTTAATTAATAACAATGATTCATTACTGTGCCACTTGTTTGGGATCATGTGTGTGATGGTCTGTGGAGATTACATGACAATTACTGATGGGGAAGGCAACTGTGTTTCACCCTGACATGTGCTGGAGTTATTCTGAGCTCACTGAGGCATCGCAGCCATGCAAACTCCCAGGTGTACGCTAGTGTTGCTGACAGACACATTTACAACAATAGACACACACACACAAGTTCTTTCCCAAATCCTCCTGGGGTTAAACCCGTTAAGGACATGTACCCATGCATCATGGTTGCATTTGTTTGTACCTTGTACTATAATTTATTGTGTTTTAAAAATGCATGTTAATACAGCAAACCTAATTTTATTTATGCAATTTATTTTTATTTTTTTAAGGCCAAATATGACCTGGACTGATTATTTTATGAGATTCCCACCTTTTAATGCATATTATGTTCACTCCTGATGCCTTGTTTTGGCCACATTTATATTTATGCATTTAAGTGACTTACAGCAGGTTTTCCAGACAAATTCAAAGGCTTTTTTTGTGGAGAATACAATGGCAAAATGCATTGCAAGTTTGCAACACACAGTGAAATAATGTTTATTGGAGTATCTTAGCAACATGATACCACATAACTATTAAAATCAAGTTAAGTGGACGCATCGCAAAGGCCGTTAACTGACAAAAAGCTTTGTTTACACTTCACACATTAGTTTAATAATGTTCCCAAAGTTTGCTTCAGTTACTTTAACTTCTCTTCTGGCTTATTTGACAGTCAAAGCGAACATCAACAGTGTTGGTATATGCTATAGGCCCATTGGCCATTCTTCACTGGAGCTTATATTACACAATTACTTTAAATAACTTCCTTCTTTTCTTTTGTTGGCCTGTCGGAGGGCATTTTAGATCCGCAAACATACAGATGAACTTCTGCTTTTCACATGTGTTCCTCTGTAAGCGAGAGGTTCGTTGAATAATGCAGCTGAATCTGAGTCGCTGTTTAAATAGACACTGATCCACTTTCCATTGTGTCCCACTGGATTGACTGACTGACTATTTCTGCCTTGAATCCTGTTGGAATTATCTTTTTTACGAGATGAGCGCACGAGCGTGTTGTGAATATCAGTGAGGAACTCCAGATTTTCTTTGAGCTCCAGCTGTCCGTATTGAAGCGTGTTAATTAAAGAATCATGCAAAGATCAATATGTTGGTGTAATTTATGAATATTGAATTTGTACTCATACTTTTGATGAAGTGTAGCAATAAAATTTGAGAGAAAATATACTACTCTGTCATTTATCCAGAGAAATATCAAATAAGACACAATTTTCTAAACAGGTTTGATTGAATTTGCATCTCATAATGATATTGATGCCCTCTGGAAACAAGCACATCTCTTAAAAATATA
>NC_136885.1:33091040-33311040 GCF_949152265.1 Phoxinus phoxinus | reverse complement strand
TGTCCGTCCGTCTATCAATCTATCTACAGTAGCTATATATCTGTCTTATCTATCTACAGTGTCTGTCTGTCTGTCTGTCTGTCTGTCTGTCTGTCTGTCTGTCTGTCTGTCTGTCTGTCTGTAGTACTGGTCATGTTCCTGACATGTTTTGTGAGATTCATTTGTGTTAAACGAACTAAAGCACCTCTCACATTTTTTCTTTGACACTTCTGTTTTTCTCATCCTTTCTGCGCTGTCGCTTTCCCGCCGCTTAGCATGATGGGACAGGCACATCCCCTATATTCACCTCTCACACTTAACAGGTTTACCTGCAATTCACAGCGCGCCGGCAGCCGCTTTAGTTTTCAGGCTGGTAATCCTGTTCCGAGGGAGACATTAACACCGTCACGCCTCTTCCGCCGGAGGGTTACGGCTCGAGGACGAGTCTGGGAAAAAAGGTTCGAGTTATAGGATAAAAAGGTCGCTTCAGTAAATCAAGCTTCAAATGCAGGATGGATGATTCGAGGATGAGTGATAAAGCCCGTCAGGACTGGATCTGGCCTCACATGGTTCGGATGAAGGTCAGGCAGGAGAGTCACTGTAGTTTTGTGTTTTAAGTGAAGGTGAGGTGAGAGAGAAGAGCAAGATCGAGATCAAGTGGATAGATGTGTTCATCTCATAATCTCTGCTGTATTTGTTGCTCATATGAAGTAGTGTCACGCTCTATGGCTTTTTCTCTCTGCTGTATCTCATATTCACACACACACACGGCAGCTAAATACGGTTGTCAGTCCTCGTGTGAGTGTTTAATCCTGTTCCCGCTGTTTGGCAGCACGACACCAGACGGGTTCAGCTGTTGGCCTCTGTTTTTATTATTTACACCGCAACATTGCAATGTTTTCTGATATGTAAAACTCTCTGGATGAGACTGAAAGTCAGTTCAGACTGATGCTCTCAGCACTGAGATAAAGGAAGAACATGGATCTAATCAAAGTGAATCCTTTATCACCTTGTCAGAAGGATGAAAGTCCCAATCTTCACGTCAGGTCACGGCTCTGGGACCAATGCGTCTGATGTTGCTCCAGTACAGACAGAAAACAAGTCTGGAAAAGCGGCTAGTCTGACTTAAATGAACAGATGCTATCAACACATCCGGTGATTGAACTAGAACTGAAGCTTGTCTATAAATAAACAATAAAAAAATAGATAATAAAAAAAATAGATACTATATAGCCAACATATATGAATGATATAAAAATGTATATAAATATAAAAATGTATAATATATATATATATATTTATATATATATATATATATATATATATATATAAATGAATATATATATGTATATATATATATATTATACATTTTTATATTTATATATGCATGCATAATTTTCAGACAATATAATTAATTTATCTTGTTTTCTCTTTTTTTATATTTATTATTGCATTGCATTACATTTATGTCTTTTAATATTAATTTCAGACAATTATTTGATCTTTTGTTTTATCTTATTTTTGTTGTGATCTCGACATAGCAAAAGTCACACCAAATCAAATGGAAAAAGTAATGCATAATCTCTAAATTACCAACATTTACAGTATTAACTATCATCCTAAAGTTGTACTTTTTTCTAATATTTCTAGCTTTAATTCTTTTCTCTTTTTTTTCAGTTTTAGTAATTTTAGTACTTCAATCTATTTTTATTTCAGTTATAGTTGCCAAGGCAAAATATCTCTTTTTATTTTACATTTTTAAGTTTTTATTGGATTATTATATTTGATTTAAGCTTTGTTTTAATTATTTAAAATTATTTCTAATAGTTTTAGTTTTAGTTTTGGTTAACAGTAACAACACTGATGATATACAGAGGGGTTCAGAAGTCAGGGACCTCAACTAAAAATGCATTTTTTTCATAATTTAATACCTTTTTTTTAATCAAAATAACAGTTTCTGTGCATCTCTCGAGCTTTAATGCCAGCAGTAACTGAACAAAACCTGTTTCTCCTGAATCCAAAAGCATCTTGAGCTTTAATGGAAGAAGGAACATGATCATCTGAACAGTCACATGATCAATGACACTCAATGACATTAGTCACAAAATAATGCACTGAATATTTGAGTAGAAAATCAAAAAACCTTCATTTTATTTCCATGTTTAATTAGGATTACGTAATGATCTGCTGAATAGAAAAGAGCAAAAATGAGAGGGAATGTCGTCTGGGGCTCTCCATCTGAATCTGGATTAATCCTTTTCACATTCATGTGTAAATAAGTTGGACCATTATGGCGTTTTTCACATCAGAAACGTCTTTCTTTCAGACGTATAGTCTTTTAGACTCTCTCTACATAAGTGCATTCATTTGAGTCAGTCATCAGTCTGGCGGCGCTGCACTAAACCGCTCCAAAGCAGAACCGCAAAGTGTCAAAGCGAAGAATGGCAACTTCTAATTGCACTGAGACATTTTAAATCACCTGATATCGACCCTGAGGATAACTGGCATTTTTATTTGTCTCATCTGCCATCTGGATTCATAGCATGATGCTCGGCCAGTGTTTCTGCTGACCTCCTCTAAAGCGCTGACATGACAGCCAGTTAAATGTCATGAGCATCGTGCACCTCTTCAAATGAGTTCTGACTTCAGTGAAAGTTCACGCCGGTCAAATCATCCTTAGTTGCTTTCAAACCTTTCAGAAAAAGTTTTAATACTGCTTTTGACAAAACGGTTTAAAATGATGTTCACTCCAGGGTTATTATAGTTAACTCAAATCATAAAATAGTCCTACATTTCCATTACTTGAAATAAATAATTGAAATAAAATCAAATAAAAAAACTTAAATGTAAGAATTTTCATGTAGCCTATTCAATTTTTTATTTTGCAATGTGTTAACAGCTTTCTACGAAGCTTAAAGGATAATTCCGGTATTTAACACCTTGAGTCTATATTGTAGTTTGTTTTGGATGAACAAGAGTAGTGGACAAAATTTTTTTGACAATGGTTCCTCTCTCGAGTTTTTGACTATAATAGAATTGGCCATGGATCCATTTAACATTGGAGTCAATGGGCATGTCCGAAAATGTCATTAAAACAGCCAATAATGTTCGTTTACAAAACTGTTAAACTCACCGAGTGGTTAGTGGTGTTCGTTGATGATTATAAACAATATATCGTCGCAATATATGATTCCAATCCGTTTATTTTGCTATAGTGGAACTATTTTTTCAGACACTTCACAACCGTGTAACTTCCACTCAATATTTGAATCTGAAGCGTTAGCACACTCCCGACCACTTGATGGCGATAACCGATGTTTATGTCTCGCGGGACACTCGCGGTCACAGTCGAGTTCAACTTCATATTGCACTGGTCAGTGGTCACGTCTTTCAATATTTTCAAGGTTTTGTTTGTTTATTTCGCTTACTCTCCCGGAGCACAGTTGCTCTGCTCGCTAGCCTTATGAGAAACGGAAGCGAGCAAAAAGACTACATCGACCAAATGTAAACAGCCCCCTTTCCGTTTCCGTCAGCGCATTTATATTAACGAGCACTCAGTCCTTCAACAGAATTCAATGGGATTTTACAAAATGACGAATAAAACACGACAGAAACTGTATTTCGCAACACTTTTTGTTTCTGGAACATCAACGAACACCACTAACCACTCGGTGAGTTTAACAGTTTTGTAAACTAACATTATTGGCTGTTTTAATGACATTTTCGGACATGCCCATTGACTCCAATGTTAAATGGGTCCATGGCCAATTCTATTATAGTCAAAAACTCGAGAGAGGAACCATTGTCAAAAAAATGTTGTCCACTACTCTTGTTCATTCAAAACAAACTACAATATAGACTCAAGGTGTTAAATACCGGAATTATCCTTTAAAGAACGAGACCTTCCCTGATTTCGTAGTCTATGAAGTGTTGAGTGATTTTTATGTAAAAAATGATAAGACTGTGACATTTATGCGCTCTCGTTCTCTCCTCTCTTCTGTTCTATGACCCATGAAACGAATGCTTATACAATATTTAGGATGATGCCACAAGAGCCATTCTGTACTGTAATGTCAATGTGTCTTGCCATTAATTCAAACTATAGTCTCACCTAGCAATATCTATATAGTCTATATCTCTACTACACTTTATAATCCAACTATCATGAGTGTAATTTTAATGACCTCATCTGTGGACGACATGATGCCGGTGAATCTCAGATCTGCTGCAAACATCCACATCGCTTTGATCAGATGCTTTCTGAACGGCTGTTTTCTCACCGCTGTCATTTGTGTTGTGTGTTTATTTTGTTATTGAGAGGAAAGCGTGCAGCACATATTTACATATTCATATCGTGGCAGCGTGGACGGCGTCGGGATGTCCTGAACAGTATATCGCTGTAAAGCAGGTTTAGACTTTTTACTTCTAAGCAAAGGCTGAAAAATAACTTCATCGTATATCAGGGCCTTGAATCACGTTCAGTCTCTTGTACATTACGTGATCGCGAGCACGAGCAGTGAGACGCTGGCTGCAGTTCTCTTAACGGCCACCGGTGTCGCTAATAACAAGGGTTTCTGAATTCTACACATCATACATAGACAATTTAAACCTAAAATCGATTTCAGCTAGTTGGCTAGCTATTTAGTTTAACTTTTTTTAAACTAAACTAACTAAAATAACTAAAAATAAAACTGAAATAAAACATTTTAAAAATATATATATAGAGACGATAGGCTATATAAACAAACAACACAATTATTTTACAAATTCAAATGAAAGCAGAGAATAGAGAAAAACTGATTCTAAATATAAAAAAACAATGATGTTATAACTAGTTCACTCCACTCATATCAGTGGATTCATAAGCGTCATGCAAATAAAAAAATGTCTGACCTTTGACCTCAGGGAGGCCCTGAGAGAGACCATGTCCAGCGACGAGCTGCGTGAGAGAGACCAGTGGACTCTGTTCGGCAACGAGGCTGAGAAACTGGAGATCGGGGTGATCAGAAACCAGCATGTTGTCCGTGAGCGTGTGGATCGATTCGCGCTGCGGCGGGAGGTGAGTGATCCACACACACACCAAACACTACAGCCTACTGAGAGAAGAGTGTTAAAATACAACACCTCTCAACACACCTGCATTCTGTCACTGCTTAGTTCGAAAGAAAAAGTGTATCCCAATAAATGATCTGTCTATCGCTTTCTCTCTCTATCTTTCTCTCTGTCTATCGCTTTCTCTCTCTATCTTTCTCTCTGTCTATCACTCTATCTATCATTCTCTCTGTCTATCGCTCTATTACAGCTATATAGTTGCCAAAGCAAAATTTATATTTTTAACCTGATTTATTACAATAACTAAGACTAAAACTGAAATAAAAATTAATAAAAAATATATTTAGACATATTTAAAAAACAAAAAATAAAATATTATTTAAATTATTAAATTATAAAAATAATAATAAAAAAACTGAAAATAGAAACAGACTGAAATGTAACCGGGTTAATGCTTTTTTTGAAAAAGCATTTAAAAATATTTAAAAAAAAAAATTTATATTAATCAAAATAAAATAGACAACAACTGAAATAAAATTAAACATTAAAAACTTTTTATTTTTTATTTCAGCTAGTTGCCAAGGCAAAAATGTAGCTTGATGTACAAGAATATCTAAAAAATTAAAAAACAGAAAATAGAAAGCTTTGTGTGAGAAAATGTAAACCGTAAATCTGAAAAGTGAATAAAATCTATATAAAAAATAAAAATAAAGCTACTAAAAAACAATGACAAAAACACAGCAAATGTATTAAAACTTTAAATAAAATTAAAATATTTAGAAAAAAGAAAAACTAATTCAAAATATTAATAAAAACTATAATAATATTTCAGTGATACTAAAATAATGCTGATGTTGTTTTAAATGTAAGTGTAAACATCAAAAATCAATGTAACTTTTTATGCTTTGGAATATCTTGATTCCTCATTTTCGCACACAGGCCGAGAGAAAAGCTTCAGTGCACATGAAGTTCATTGAGGATCTGAGCATGAAGGCTCCAGACTTCCCCGTCCCGCTGCGATCGCACACGGTGTGGGCCGGCATGGATGTCAAACTCTCCTGTACGGTTCAGGGCTGCCCGATTCCCAGCATCACATGGTGAGAGTCTCAACAAGCCTGTGTCTGGACAACAAAAGAGCCTAAATCTCCAAAGGATCTCATGAAAATGTGTCTCTATAGCACGCAATGTTTTTATCGTGCAATTTATATGCGAAAATTAGTTTTTACGTGCATATGATACGCATTTTTCACATGCATATTATACGCACTTCATTGCGTGTAATACACACACCACTAATCCTAACCAAACGTATAATACACACTACACTGAACCTACCCTAACCAACCCATGCGTATCCTATGCACGTACAAAACTAATTTCGTCATATTAGTGTGAATCTCGTCGACAGGTATAAGGATGACGTTCCTCTCCGAGGATCCCTGCCCTGGAACTACAAGCTGATGCAGAAGTTCGGCCTCAACGTGTTGGAGATCAGAAGGTGAACTTCAAAACCTCAATATTACATTGACTTCAATCAAACCAGCTGTTATTTTAGTATCATTATTATTCTAGTTTTTATGGGAACACTTTACAGGTGAAACTCGAAAAATTTGAATACCGTGCAAAAGTTCATTTATTTCAGAAATTCAACTTAAAAGGTGAAACTAATATATTATATAGACTCATTACATGCAAAGTGAGATATTTCAAGACTTTATTTGATATAATTTTGATGATTATGGCTTACAGCTTATGAAAACCTTTATAATAACCGAAAAAATTATAATTTTGAATTTAGAAAGCTTTAAGCCATAATCATCAAAATTATTACAAATAAAGGCTTGAAATATCTCACTTTGCATGTAATGAGTCTATATAATATATTAGTTTCACCTTTTAAGTTGAATTTCTGAAATAAATGAACTTTTGCACGGTATTCAAATTTTTCGAGTTTCACCTGTGTGTATAATATGGTCTCATTTGTTTATGCATTAACTAAAGTGAAATAACAAGGATCAATATGTTTACTGCATTTATTAACCTTTCTTAATGTTAGTTATAAAAAATGTTCATGTTTATGTTCACATGCATTAACTAATGTTTACAGGTACAACTTTTAATCTTAAAAATGTATTAGTAAATGCTGAGAATAATTAATTTACAAAGATTAATAAATGCTGAAGAAGTGTTGTTAATTGTCTGTTAACTAATGAAACCTTATAGTAAAGTGTTACAGTTTTTATTAATATTTTGAACACATTTTTATTTTTAGATTTTCCATTTTTATAGTTGAAATTTTTGTGTAATTTTAGTGTTTTTGTCACTGTAGTTTTTTTTTTTGCGCTGTCAAATCAATTAATCGCGATTAATCACATCTACATAAAAGTATGTATATATACACACACACATGCACATATATTATATTTGCGAACTTTTATGTTAGATGCGATTAATCGATTTGACAGTGCTAGTTTTTGTGTCTATATCGTTTTTTTTGTCATTTTTATTTCAGTCATAGTTAAAACTTTAAGTTAAACTAAACGAAAACTAAAAATCTGAAATAAAATGCGTACGCTTTTTTAAGTCCATACATTATTTTCAGATTTGATAGGTTACAGCTTTTGTTATGTTGAAATCGCAACAAAAATTCGATAAAATAAGAGAGAGAAAAAAACAGTTATATTATTGTCATGATTAGTGTTCCCTGTCTTGTCTATTAGTTTTCCCAGGTGTCTCTTATTTTCCCACGCCCCCTTGTTATCCTGTTTAGCTCGTTTGTCTCTGATTATTTAAGACCTGTGTTTCTGTCCTGTCCTTGTGAGTTCTTGTTTAATGTTTAACGTTGATGTTGGTTGTTCTCGTTCCCGAGTCCCGTTATCCTGTTTTCTAGTGTGTTAATAAAACGTGTGCTGCATCTGGATCCTGCCTCTTCTCTGCTTCAGCCGCACCGGCGTTACAGAAGAACTCAACGCAACGTGATCCAGCAGCCATGCCTTCCTGGAATCCAGACGTGCAGATTCTCCGTCTCCATCAGGAGAATCGCTCCATAGAGGAGTACGTCGCGGAGTTCATGAGACTGGCGCCTCTCGCGCAAATGAGCACCCAGTGCTTGAAGATATTCTTCCACGGGGGATTATCAGACCCACTTCGGTCACAGATGCCCGGACCTGATCCTTCCGTGACTCTGATCCAGTATGTCGAGTGGGCTCTTTCTATGAGCGGTTCGTCGTCCGCAGTGGGCTTAGCGGAGGAGGTACGGGTGCTTCACGTGGGCTACATTCAACCGGTGCTTCTCACGTGCTCGGCCAAGCCTACGCCGCGGGAGGTTCCCACCGAGTCCGCGCTGCACGTCAGCCCAGCCGAACCCGCGCTGCACGTCAGCCCAGCCGAACCCGCGCTGCACGTCAACCCAGCCGAGACCGCGCTCGACGGACCAGAGCTTTACGTCAGTCTCGACGAACCCAGTGAGCCGACTGAGTCAAGTGCATCCTGTGAGTCTACTGAGTCAAGTGCATCCCGTGAGTCTACTGAGTCAAGTGCATCCCGTGAGTCTACGGAGTCAAGTGCATCCCGTGAGTCTACGGAGTCAAGTGCATCCCGTGAGTCTACTGAGTCAAGTGCATCCCGTGAGTCTACTGAGTCAAGTGCATCCCGTGAGTCTACTGAGTCAAGTGCATCCCGTGAGTCTACTGAGTCAAGTGCATCCCGTGAGTCTACTGAGTCAAGTGCATCCCGTGAGTCTACTGAGTCAAGTGCATCCTGTGAGTCTACTGAGTCAAGTGCATCCTGTGAGTCTACTGAGTCAAGTGCATCCTGTGAGTCTACTGAGTCAAGTGCATCCTGTGAGTCTACTGAGTCAAGTGCATCCTGTGAGTCTACTGAGTCAAGTGCATCCTGTGAGTCTACTGAGTCAAGTGCATCCTGTGAGTCTACTGAGTCAAGTGCATCCTGTGAGTCTACTGAGTCAAGTGCATCCTGTGAGTCTACTGAGTCAAGTGCATCCTGTGAGTCTACTGAGTCAAGTGCATCCTGTGAGTCTACTGAGTCAAGTGCATCCTGTGAGTCTACTGAGTCAAGTGCATCCTGTGAGTCTACTGAGTCTACTGCATCCTGTAATGAATCAAGCCCAGTGAAGCGCCGTCGCAGAAGGAGGAGGAGGACTCGTTGGGCTCGCCAGGCTCCGGAGGGCGTTCCCAGGCGCCTCGCCCTGCCGGCCCCGCCTCTGCGCCTCGCCCTGCCGGCCCCGCCTCTGCGCCTCGCCCTGCCGGCCCCGCCTCTGCGCCTCGCCCTGCCGGCCCCGCCTCTGCGCCTCGCCCTGCCGGCCCCGCCTCTGCGCCTCGCCCTGCCGGCCCCGCCTCTGCGCCTCGCCCTGCCGGCCCCGCCTCTGCGCCTCGCCCTGCCGGCCCCGCCTCTGCGCCTCGCCCTGCCGGCCCCGCCTCTGCGCCTCGCCCTGCCGGCCCCACCTCTGCGTCTTGCCTTACCTGCGCATCTCGGGCTTCGGGAGCCTTTTCCGGTGGCGGTTCCCAGCCTGGAGGTCTTGGATTTCCCCAAGTATTTTTTGGGGGGGGGCAGGAGGTGCCCTGTGAGGGCCATGAAGGATGCTTCGCCCTGGAGGGCCATGAAGGATGCTTCGCCCTGGCCGCCGTCACGTCATGCTCCGCCCTGGCCGCCGTCACGTCATGCTCCGCCCTGGCCGCCGTCACGTCTTGCTCCGCCCTGGCCGCCGTCACGTCTTGCTCCGCCCTGGCCGCCGTCACGTCTTGCTCCGCCCTGGCCGCCGTCACGTCATGCTCCGCCCTGGCCGCCGTCACGTCTTGCTCCGCCCTGGCCGCCGTCACGTCATGCTCCGCCCTGGCCGCCGTCACGTCATGCTCCGCCCTGGCCGCCGTCACGTCATGCTCCGCCCTGGCCGCCGTCACGTCATGCTCCGCCCTGGCCGCCGTCACGTCATGCTCCGCCCTGGTCTCCCACGCTCCATGGCCCAGGCCCGCCTTGCCTGTGTCCTGGTCCCGTTCCCCTGCACGGGCCTGGCCCTCCGTCCCTCCCCCAGGATCGCTTTCGCTCTGCCCCCCGCCTGGTTCGTGTTTGGAGCGTCTGGAAGCCGCTCCTTTGTGGGGGGGCTATGTCATGATTAGTGTTCCCTGTCTTGTCTATTAGTTTTCCCAGGTGTCTCTTATTTTCCCACGCCCCCTTGTTATCCTGTTTAGCTCGTTTGTCTCTGATTATTTAAGACCTGTGTTTCTGTCCTGTCCTTGTGAGTTCTTGTTTAATGTTTAACGTTGATGTTGGTTGTTCTCGTTCCCGAGTCCCGTTATCCTGTTTTCTAGTGTGTTAATAAAACGTGTGCTGCATCTGGATCCTGCCTCTTCTCTGCTTCAGCCGCACCGGCGTTACAATTATAAGATACACATTTTTATATTATTTTAAGAAAAAATACATTTAGTTTTCTTTCTTTTCAGATGTTCTGCTGAAGACGCCGCAGAATATAAGGTCGTAGTGAAAAGTTCCCTGGGAGAGGCGACGTCCTGCGCCAGACTGCTAGTGAACTGTGAGTTTATTGTGTTGCTGCTTGACTTGTTCAAGGTCTACAAAACTGCCATTTAATTGATTAGTGCTAAAAAAACAATTTTCCCAAACTTTCCCGAAACTATTACCATTGCTAGCAGACAATACATATTTATGAGTGCAGTCATTAGTGTTATATTAGGTGCACAGTGATCTCTGGTCATTCTCAAGAGCTGTCTAAGCTGTTGAAATCTTATTGACTGCATTAATGCGAGACACGGCAGGCAAAAACATCATTCTATTTTTCGTATTTTCACTGGTCAATTTTGAGATTTTGGTCTATTTGTCTTCAATAACATGTCTTTTCTTTCAGACTTGTGGTGAAAAAAGGTCCAAAATACAAATTTAGGTCTTTATTTTACACTTTGTCTATTTGTCTATATTCTCAAACTTTCCAGTTATACACTTAGCAGTATTCTGAAGATATGTTCAGAGGGATTTGTTAATAAATCATTCCTGGCCTGATTTATGTGACCTTTTAATAAAAAAATTATGGTAAAAATCGATTTTTTTAGGGCTATGGACAGTATATTTTGATTTCCTAGAAAGCATATATCCTGAAATCCTTCTGAACATCTTTTTTCATCTTGTGTGTAATCAAAATGAAAAAATAATTTTGCACCTGGCTTTATCATATGTTCAGATCTATCTACCGAAAATATATAGAAAATGTTTTGCATATTTAATGAGATAATGCCTAATTTGCATAATTAAACATACAAATTTCAAATACTTGTAATACATTTTTTTATGAACTTGTGTAAGTAATCAACTGAGGAAGTTTCATGGTGATATCTATTATTTAAAAATGTTACCCTATTCACCTGTAGTGTCTCATCTTAATGAAAATATTTTTTAACAATGTATTCTTCCATTTGCAGCACACGAAGGAGCAGAAGCAAAACTGAAGCGCTTGTGGACTCCCAGTAAGTGCCTTTGCTCTTCATAATGCATAAAATGAGAGGCCTTTTGGAGTACGTTATCTAGTACTGATGTCAGGTTGGGTACTTTGAAGAAAGTCACACAGTTGTAAAACCACCAACATGTGAATCAAACATGATCTGCAGGAATTGGTGATTACAGTTTATGTGTTTCTATGTGGTAGACAAATGAGAGAACGTTTGAAAGACAAATAAGGAATAGTTCATCCCAACGAGCTTCATGAATATTATTCAAAAACGTTTTCCTCTGATGCAGTTGATTGACAGATAGAAATCTATTTTTCAACGTTAAGTTTTGTGTATTCATGTACACTGCTGTTTTATTGAATTGATCAAACGTGACAGTAAAGACATTTATAATATTACAAACGATTTCTATTTCAAATAAATGTTGTTCTTTTGAACTTTATATTTATCAAGAAATCCTGAAAAAATAATATCATGGTTTCCACAAAAATATGAAGCAGCACAAGTATCAATATTGATAATAATAATTTCTTAAGCAGCAAATCATCACATTATAATGTTTTCTAAAGGATCATGTGACACTGAAGACTTAAGAGTAATAATTCTGAAAATTCAGCTTTGATCACAGGAATAAATTACACTTTCAAACATATTCAAACATAAAACAATTATTTTAAAGTGTAATAATATTTCTCAATATTACAGTTTTTACTGTATTTTTGATCAAATAAATGCAGCCTTGGTGAGACAAAATCATTGAAAAATTATGCTTGAGAATTTTATATATTGTATATTGATATATTGAACCTAGCAACCACCCATAATACCCCAGCATTGTGGCATTGTGTTTTGCAAGCACACACACTTTGTGCAGCGAACATTTAGAGCAAAAACGACTCGATTACTCCCGTCCATCCAATATAGCAACAGCATTTTCAAACAAATCTGAATGCCCATTACGGCCCTTCTGCTGATATGAGAGAACATCACTATTCATTTGCAAGCGTCTGGAATTGTGTTGTCGAATTACAGCGGCACACATCACTTCCAATTCCATCTCGCTTCAATTCCTAGCTAAACAAATAGCGTGTCTTCTCAAACGTTGTCACATCGGCCCTCTGTGACGTCCCCAGCGCTGGGCTGTGGCATTTGTCTCATTACACTAATATTTGTCCTCGTCCTTGGGATGGTTTTCGGTGCTATTTGCCAGGAATGGAAACTCGAAGGAAAATTAAACAATTTTTCCAATAACGCTTCTGTGGTTTCTCCCGCTTGTACGACATATGCCTTAATTGAGTCCCTTCTTGCATTCATTCTCACCGCCTGCCAAAGGCAAGAAGAACACGAACAAAAGCTACTTACTGCCTGTCACTTCACAAATGTAATTAAAAGTGAGTGGATTGAAACATTAACGACTTGATTCCTGTAGAAACTACTCAAGCAAGACTTGAGTTTTCCTTCTGAGTGAAGGTGAAGTGAACATTGTGGACAAAGTCTAATTTCACTGTGTAAGTAGTTTTATATCAGAGAAATGTAATAGTGATTTTTACTGGAAATACCAACTCTATCGTATCGCTATCGCCAACGAATTCGTACGAGTGAGTACGAGGTGGCTTATTGACCCTTCGCTAAGCTCCGCCCTCCCTAGTTACTGTTGCTACGCCTGACAAGCTTTCGCGTCTGGCGACGTCACGTGTGTATGCACCGGTGTCTGACATTCCCAAGGAGATAATTAGCAATTTTTGGCGAACAGGTGAAATATCTGAGAGAGCGAGACAGAAGGGACTGCAGTATGCATTCGAGGGATATATCCACGACATAATATGCAACCGATTAGAGAATCATTTCATCAAAATTTAAGCTAAAGCCTATAGTCCCAGCGCAAGCAGCAGCGCCTCATACGCTGACCATTCAAATGGGAAACACACAAATTGAGGAACAGCTGTTCGTGCACAGCAGGGTAAGTGAAATGTGAAAATAAATTATAATCTAATAATTATAAATCAAACAGCTCATCCATAAATCGTGTTGAATAGGGAGAGCCGCGATCGGATTGGGGTAACGTTACTCAGGGGTCGTAGGCCGTCGTTTAACAAAATGCTGAAATATATTGTAAAGTATGTCAGTGAGCCTCCGTCTTGCCTTTAATCGTCTTATTTTACGTTCAAATATATGCATTATGAACAAAGAACCGTCATTATTTCCAAGCAATAGGTGTTTTTGTTAATCCTGTGGACATTTAGTTGTGAATAGGGCGTCCCACACGGCTTGATCCACGTTCAGCATTTCTCCCCTCGGCTTCTAGGTTTCGGGAAGGGAATTTTTTTTTAGGATACCGGGTATCAGATTTGCATAATCCATACGCACAACGCTTCGGCATGTTTCCCTCGCTCGAAAGCTTGCCAGACATCCCGCACCTAGTTACGGTTGCTAAGCCACGATTGGCCAGTGGCGGTTTTCGGGCGTGGCTTAGCGAATTCGTACGATTTATCTAAACCCCAGTGATGGGTAGGTTTAGGGGCGGGGTCAGGGGTAGGTCATTCATAAGAATTCGTACGAATTGGGTAACTCGTAAAATATGTACGATTTAGCAAACGAGTGCGGTTGTATGAATTCATATCTTCATAGCTCCCTAGTAAAATACGTACGAATTGCCGTGAGATCGGGTTGGAAATTCAAGGAAAAGAATTCAACTATGTATGTTAGTAATGCTAATGCACGATACTGCATTTCTCCGATAGCCGATTTTTCAGGATGATATCTGCCAATACCGATACTAATACCGATAGTTCGATTTTCTAATGCTGTAAATAGTGTTGTCAAAAGTAGTGACTTCGGTACTAAGTCGGTACTGAAATTTTAAAAATGTGACGATTCCAGCATTTCCCTCTAGCACTTTGAGCGCTGTTGAATGGATTCTTAAACGCCTCTGGTTGGCCATTGCGTTCACGCGCTCAACATACTTCCTCTTTTCCTGTTTTTTCTCGTCCTATAGTCCCAGTCCCAGTTCCAGAGCCGGATGCTCAGCTAGACTCAACCTTTCCTCCAACATTTGTGAAAGAGGGTGAAAGCTTGCTTCTGCAGTGCAGCTTCACCTCAGCTTTACTGCCGTTCCAACAAGACGTGACCTGGTACAGAGACGGTGAGACACTTGACGTGGTATTCCATATCTAATGCAAAGACGTTCAGGCATTTTAACCTGTTATCCAATGAACAATGTACTTTTAGCAGATGCTTTTACTCAAAGTGATTCCTGTGTGATCAGGGGTGGTCGTGCGTGAGTCGAGTCGTGTGGAGCTTCAGACGGGCCTGCGATCGGCCAGCCTCAGCCTGAAGCGTGTGCACAAGGAACACGAGGGCCTGTACACCGTCCGCCTGCGCACCTGGGACGGGTCCGTCGAGCACAGCGCCTTCGTCTATGTCAAAGGTCAGATCCTGCAAATCATTTGAATGTTGATTTTAAAAGTAAAAAGCTGGTAAAAAACGGTATCCGTCACCTTAAAGCGTATTGCGATTTTTACTTCATAACTAGTGTTACAATCAAGTATTGGACAAGTTCGAGATCTCGGATCGAACATCCACGCGATCTTATTCCTAAAATTCCTTGACAGTGACTTGACGCTTCAAATAACGATTGTATTATTACATCGTTACTGATTCATCCAGAAATTAAACAAGTGAAGTCTTTATGAATGAGTCATTAAATCATTAAAGGACAAGTTCGGTATTTTACACTTAAAGCCCTGTTTACAGACCGTATCTGATGAAATAGAACGGTTAAGATTAAAATTTGGACACATGCTGCTGTCGCGAGAATTTTAGGTTTATTTAGCTTTTGTGGACCTATTTTGCCAAACGTGTCACACCCGTGATTCTTCCGTTGAGAGCTTGAATAATAGACACTCCAGCGGCGGAGTAATACCGCACCTCACACAGCACATTCAATACAAGTCATGGAGTTGGACAAAAACTACGATAAAACCTGTTGGAAAGCATCTTTTTCAGCGATTTTTTTTGGAACCGTATCAGTGAACACCCCTGACCACTCGGTGAGTTTCACGTCTTTGTAAACGAAAGTTTAATGTGTTTTAGGAAGGAATCTTCCAGTGGCCATAGACAACCATTGTGGGGGTGTGGGGGGAAAGCGATATAAACCTAAAATACTCGCGACAGCAGCATCTGTCCAAAGTTTAATCTTAACCGTTCTATTTCATCAGATACGGTCTGTAAACAGGGCTTTAAGTGTAAAATACCGAACTTGTCCTTTAAGTCAAGAGAATCGTTCAAAAACACTGATTCATCCAGTAATGAAACAAGTGAAGTCTTTAGGAGTGAGTCAATGAATCATTCATATAAGAGAATCGTTCAAAAACGCTGATTCATCCAGAAATTAAACAAGTGAAGTCTTTATGAATGAGTCATTAAATCATTCATTCAAGAGAATCGTTCAAAAACGCTGATTCATCCAGTAATGAAACAAGTGAAGTCTGTATGAGTGAGTCAATGAATCATTCATTCAAGAGAATCGTTCAAAAACGCTGATTCATCCAGTAATGAAACAAGTGAAGTCTTTATGAATGAGTCAATGAATCATTCATTCAAGAGAATCGTTCAAAAACACTGATTCATCCAGTAATGAAACAAGTGAAGTCTTTATGAGTGAGTCAATGAATCATTCATTCAAGAGAATCGTTCAAAAACGCTGATTCATCCAGTAATGAAACAAGTGAAGTCTTTATGAGTGAGTCAATGAATCATTCATTCAAGAGAATCATTCAAAAACACTGATTCATCCAGTAATAAAACAAGTGAAGTCATTATAAGTGAGTCAATGAATCATTCATTCAAGAGAATCATTCAAAAATGCTGATTCAATGCAAGCCATAACACTGGGTGAGTCATTGAATCATTCATTAATTAAAAAAAAAAAGTATTCTATTAACATTTAATAAAATAAAATAAATTGCAGCAATTAATATTTAAACAGAACCTCTAGTAATGTACATACTATTTTATTTAGTAGAATCTGAGAATCGAGATCTTTATTTGAAACCAA
The DNA here is from genome assembly GCF_949152265.1 of Phoxinus phoxinus. Taxonomy (NCBI): domain Eukaryota; kingdom Metazoa; phylum Chordata; class Actinopteri; order Cypriniformes; family Leuciscidae; genus Phoxinus; species Phoxinus phoxinus. The sequence continues at coordinate 33,294,480 of NC_136885.1, read as the reverse complement.
AAAAATCGTGATTCACAATTTATCCAGAATCGTGCAGCTATTGCTCGACTGTGTGTTTTTTTTTTTAGGGTGTCATCTCTCCAGATTATCTGTGATTACAATTTCTTAGTGTGTTAAAATTGCCTCCTGTCGAAATGTAAAACTTTACCTCATCAGAGACATAATTCTCGTGAATCCATGATGTTCTTTCCAGATCAGAGTTCCCCTGTCAGCGTAAGTCCTTTAAAGCAAGAAGAAGACGGGAATTGAATTTCCTGTCTCATTACAGAAAGTGGGCCGCTCCGTAAGCCTGCAGTGTAGTAATTAGAAAGCGAGCTTCACTCCACATCCTCGCTTAATCTCAGAGGAAAAATTTGCATTACAAATCTGCCAGGTAACAGGAAGGAGCCGGAGGTTACTGTTATGAGTCTGTTTCATCCTTGTTTGTGGCGATTAAACAAATAAGAGCGAGAGAAACCCTGCAGCCGTCCTCTTCTAAGAAACTTACTGAAGTAAATTTAACTTAATTCAAAGCATTATAAGACATGAACCAAGCCAAGCAGCTACAAGGTGAATCATAACATTGCAAACTTTGAGTTGAAGCAAAAAAGTATTTGAAAATCAGACAAAATTACAAAAGTACAAGACTGTGAACTTAACTTCTATAATGAGGGAAAGAACTACAATCCCATGAAGCATTGCGAACAGCATCGAATTAAAAATGATCGATAAATAATACTACACATTTTAAATTTATTGCAAAATATGCATATATATTGAAATATTCAATTATTGTGAGAGCTTAGAGAGACTGACTCAATTACGTCATTCGCAATGCTTCACGGAGGTGCGCGGAGCTAAAGAGCTATTTTTGGAGCGCTTTGCTTGTTTCAACTCTCTGATTGGTGGAATTTTCAGTACAGCATCATGGGTAATGTAGTTTTTTTCACCACAAATTCCTCTGTTTCTAAAACCTTGTAGCTCACAGTAAGGCTGTCTTAAAGATTTTTAAGTTATCGTTAATTTTTTTTAACTTTTTTAGGAGTTTTTACTTCTGGAACCCGTTGCGATCGATAGCTCAGGGACTTCCCAAATTGTTTTATAAAAAAATATATATATATATACATAAAATACAAAAGTTTTGTGATAAAAAAATGAAATTAAATAAAAATAGACACAATTTTTTTTTTTTTACTTTATTTTTTAAAGGTTTTACATTTTTCACATTTGAAAAATAGACACTAATGACAGTTTTATTATTGGTAACTAAAACTATATATATAAAAAAAAAGGTCATTGAATAAGTGTGTGTGTGTGTGTGTGTGTGTGTGTGTGTGTGTGTGTGTGTGTGTGTGTGTGTGTGTGTGTGTGTGTGTGTGTGTGTGTGTGTGTGTGTGTGTGTGTGTGTGTGTGTGTGTGTGTGTGTGTGTGTGTGTGTGTGTGTGTGTGTGTGTGTGTGTGTGTGTGTGTGTGTGTGTGTGTGTGTGTGTGTGTGTGTGTGTGTGTGTGTGTGGTTGGTTGTGTGTGGTTGTGTGTGTGTGGTTGTGTGTGTGTGGGTGTGTGTGTGTGTGTGCATATACTGTATATATACACACAAATATATTCACAAACTTTTATGTTAGATTAAATTAATCGTGATGAATCCAAAATAACACTGATGCATTGATGCATTAATCTTGGAAGAGTTTGATGAGTTCGTACTGAGATCTCAGACTTTTGGTAGCAAACTTTGGTATCTTGACTAATCCGAGTTCAGTTTGAGACATTGTTTGTCTTATCTCAAGCTTAATGCACTCTAGGAGAAGTTATTGAACTGATGTAATGTATGATTCCTCCTCTCTGTGTGTGTAGACGGATCCGCAGTTGTGGTCGGCGCTCCAGGTTCTCCTCTACAGCTGGAGAGCTCTGATGTGAACCGAGATTATGTCTTCCTCTCGTGGATGCCTCCCAGTGCAGACGGAGCTGCTGCGGTTCAGGGTTACTTCATAGAGAGGTGAAACATGATCCATGATCTTCTTCTGACGGTTGCTCGTCTTCAGGGAGATCAGAGCAGCTTCTGGCTGTTTCTTTAGGGATAAAACTTGAAATAGGAGAGAGTACAAATGCCTAACTTTCCTGTCTCCTAGCAACATGCTGCTTTACTCTAAAATGTTCTGCTGGTTTTTGTTTAGTTGTTACAGATAATTATATGTTAAAGGGTGTTCTGAGTGGTTGCTAGGGTGTTATTAGGGGGATGCAAAGTTCTTAGTGTTTTATAACACACTTCTAAATACTGTTACTAGGGTGTTCTGAGTGGTTACTATGGTGTTGTTAGGGTATGCAAAGTTCTGTGTGGTTTTAATGCATTGCTATTCTGTTACTAGTTCTGAGTGGTTACTAGGGTGTTGCTATGGGATTGCAAAATTCTAATTGTTTTTTATGCAGTGCTGTTGCTAGGGTGTTCTGAGTGGTTGCTACGGGGATGCAAAGTTCTTGATATTTTTAAGAATTGCTGTTGCTAAGGGTTTCTGAGTGGTTGCTAAGACGGTGCAAATTCTGAGTTATTTTTAATGCATTTCTATCCTGTTTCTAGGGTGTTCCAGGGTGTTGCTAGGTGGATGCAAAGTGGTTTTTAATGCATTGATTTGCTGTTGCTAGGGGGTTCTGACTGGTTACTAGGGCATTGCTGGGGGACTAGTTTTTTTATGTATTGCTGTTGCAAGGGAGTTCTGAGAGATTGCTAGGGGGATGGAAAGTTATTTTAATGCATTGATATTCTGTTGCTAGGGTGTTCTAAGTGGTTGCTAGTGTGTTGCTAGGGGGATGCAACATTCTAAGTGACTTTAGAGCATTGCTATTCTGTTACTAAAGCCCAATATATACTTCTGCGGCAAACTCCTGTCGTACCTACGTTGTAGGCTGTGTGTAGCACACGTACCCTGACGTGCACCTCTCTAAAAATGTAACAACGTGTCAATTCTACGCGGACCCCAAGCACTGTGATTGGTCAGCTAGAACCCCTCCCTCGGGTTTTACATGCTCTCTCTGCATGTGTAATTGCACGTCAACGCGGACAACAACGCAGAAGTATAAATGAAAACCGAGGCCTGACGCAGGAGGCCCAACGCAGGAGTATAAATCAGCCTTAAAGGGACAGTTCACCCAAAAATGAAAACTCTGTCAGTAATTACTCTCCCTCATGTTGTTCCAACCCCGTAAGACTTTCGTTCATCTTCAGAAACACAAATTAAGATATTTTTGATGAAATCTGAGAGCTGTCTCACTCCTCCATAGGCTTCTATTGTAATTGAAACTTGCCGGCCCAGAAAGTTATTAAAGACATCGTTAAAATAGTCCAAGTGACTACAGTGGCTCAACCTTAAGTTTATCAAACGACGAGAATACTTTTTGTGCGCAAAAAACAAACAAAAATAAAGATTTTATTTCACAATTCATTATCTTCACCGTGGGCCTGAGTGTGTTCATGTAGTATATCTGCGCAGCGCGTCTGTGTTGTACGTCACACGTATCACACACATGACCAGCGTCGGCCAATAGTGAGCCTACGTGGTGACGTGCAACACAGACGCGCTGCGCAGATATACTACGTGATACGTTATTTTAGTTTTTTTTTGCGTTTCAATCCCTTAAGAAGCCTATGGAGGAGTGAGACAACTCTCAGATTTCATCAAAAATATCTTAATTTGTGTTCCGAAGATGAACGAAAGTCTTACGGGGTTGGAACAACATGAGGGAGAGTAATTACTGACAGAGTTTTAATTTTTTGGGTGAACTATCCCTTTAAGCTATATGTTCTCTGACTGGTTGTGGTGAGGGTGTTGCTAGGGGATTGAAAAGTTGTGAGTGTTTTTTATGCATTGCTGTTGCTAGGGTGTTCTGAGTGCTTGCTAGATGGATGCAAAGTTCTGAGTGGTTTTAATGCTGTTGCTAGGGTGTTCTGTGTGGTTGCAAGGGTGTTGCTACGTGGATACTAAGGTGTTCTGTGGCTCTAAGGTTTTCATGGGTTGTTCCTATGGCGTTGCTAAATGATTGCTAAGGTGTTCTGATTGATTTCCATGGCAACAGCCACTACTTATAAAGCTGCAAAGTTCATAAATTAATATTTTGACATGCTCACATCCACATTTTTTTTCATGCAGGTGTGACATCGGTGTTGGGAAGTGGGAGCGCTGTAATGACGTCATCCAGAGGGTGTGTCAGTATCCCGTAATGGGACTGAAGGAAAACACAATGTACCAGTTCCGAGTGTGCGCAGTCAACCAGTCGGGAGTGGGACGCCCGTCGAAACCCACTGACCCCATCATGACCTCTGACCCCCTGGAGCCCAGCAGGACTATGGGTAAGAGCATCTAAACGAAGCCTGCGGATCATGTGTTTACTTTATCTCTGATCTCCTCCTCATCTCTCTCTTCTTCAGTGGTGAAGGTGGAGCGCGGGAGAGAGATTGTGATCACTAAGGACCAGCTGGAGGGTGAGTAGATCACAACGCTCATGATTTCAACCGATGCAGTCGCTTAAAGAGATAACAAGAACAACTTCTACACTCACAGCAGGAGAAAACTCAGATTTACTGTACAGGGATCCTGAGATCGCCGTTATCATGTGTCGTTTCATTGCATCAGGTCGTAGGGTTGACACTTCTGGGGCATATTTCATAGCCTGACTACGTCAGACTTCCTACTTCCGCTAATTTCATTTCGCTCCTGTAGTTAGTCTGAAATAGCAGCCTATCTTACAGTTTTCCACCGGCCTTCGGACGGCCGGGCCAATCAACGAACAGAGGGCGGGCTGAGGCCGTGACGTAGACGCTAAGCGCCGAGTTTTACATTGTAGGTTAGAGAAATCGAAAACCGAAACGAGACACGGGATGCAATTCGCTCTGTTATGGAGAACCAGTGCCGCCGCTCCCACCACGCGCTGTGCGTAGGGCACCAAGAGCTGAGGGGGCACCAAAAAAATAGCGTTCCGGGAGTCTCCCGCATATTGAGAGCGGCTCTCTGATGCCCGCGAATTAGTTAAAATCTCTGTAATCTAGAGCGATCGCGCCCGCGAGACAGAGACTGTGCTCCAAACCGCGTAGCGCGTGCACGGCAGAGAGGGAGAGAGAGCAAGAGACCGCGCGCGTGCCTCATGAAGCTTCTCGGGGTAGAGGGCATCATAAAGGAATTATGCTTAGGGCACCAAAATGGCTAGCAGCGGCACTGGCTGTGTTTAAAAGATCTAATCCTAAATTTGAGAGTTGGCTACAAATATTTTCTTGTTTCACTCTGTCAAAAATAAGTTTAGAGGCCGTGATTGTACCGTGGATGCGTAGATTAACGACGCATAATCTGCAAAAGTCGTTTACAGCCATGTTCACTCCGGTATTTCGCTCGCATCATCATGTGTTTACAGTGGAAGTTCGATCATAGATTTGAGTTCGATGCATGATGTCTGTGGTTCGATGCGGCTGTACAGGCGCATAACATACGTCCTAACTAAACTTATCTGATTGGCTTACGGGTAACCAATGATTTTAAACTTCAGACAAGCGCCCCCTAGCGAGAGAGAAAACACTTCTCTATTATGCCATTCCAGACTCTGTCTACAAAGCAAAGTGAAGCAGCAGAGTCTGGTATTACCAGGCTACATATTTCATGCTAAAATCAAAAGAAAAAAGGTTACTTTATTTTAAGGTGGCATAGTCACATTGTACTTACTTAAATAGGTACTGAGTAATGTTAATTAACTATGTACTATAGAACATACTATAGTTGTACATAGAGTTATTTTATAGTCATAACTATATTATTGTTTAGGGTTAGTTTAGGGTTAGTTACTTGTTATTATGCTAAATTTACTGTTATTACTATAGTAAGTACATGTAGTAATGTGTAACTACATCACCTTAAAATAAAGTGTTACATGAAAATATTTTGTGAAAATGTGTGTATATTCGAATATTGAATATTTGAATAATGTACATTGTTTATGACAATTGAACTAAATATCATGAATGTATTTCAAAAGTAATAATAAATACTTGACAAGTTCAGTATATATATATATATATATATATATATATATATATGTAACATGGCAGTATTTAAATAACACAAATAAATATATTACAGTTTTGAGAATCTAAGATTCACCATTAAGAAGAGTGAGAATAAAAAATAAAAAAATGTCATTATAATTTTAGGATACTGGTGCTATTATAGCATCATTGATGTGCCGCTATAGCTGTACTATTAATATTTTTAAAAAATATAGCATTTATGTATATTTTCATTTTAGTTTAGTAATTTAATATTGTTTTATGACTATAATTTTTATTTCAGTTTTAGTTATTTTAGTACTTCAAGTTAAACTAAACAAAAATGTTAAAAGTTGAATTTTTTTTTTTGAAAAAATAAGTTTATTTTTAAATATACATTTTATTTCAGTTAAAATTTTAATTATGTCAAATAACAAAGAGGTTATGGTTTTGGTTTTAGATTTAGCCAACGATAATAACCCTGCAGGATCCACTCAGGGAAGATATGGCCTGGACATGATCTTGACAGGATTCGTGAGATTCACCCTTTTAAACTATTGATTTGTTGCTCCCGCTGTCTCTTTTGAGACGTATTTCTTTTTCATGAATTAACTGTCCTAAAAATGTATAGCTCAGACAGTTATGATGATGAATTTGCTCTGTTTCAGAGGGCAGAGCTGATATAAAGCATTCACAGGTGGTCTGCGCTCCCCGGTATGGCAATACCCATAAAGACCTGGGCAGTTTTATAAGCATTCAGCATTAAAACGATGATGATATGTCTCTGAAGCTGAGCTGCTAACTGCCATGGCAACACCAGGGACTCATGGCCATTATGATGTGCCGTTAAGAGCCCATATGAACCTGTTCTTTTGAAAGAATTAGTGGTTTTACTGAGCACTGCAGTGTGTGTGTGTGTGTGTGTGTGTGTGTGTTTGTTTGTGTGTGAGTGTTGTGTATGTGTTGTGTGTGAGTGTTGTGTATGTGAGTGTGTTGTGTGTGTGTGTGTGTGTGTGTGTGTGTGTGTTTCTGTGTGTGTGTCTCTGTGCGTGTGTGTGTGTGTGTATGAGTAGTGCGTGTGTGTTTCTTCGTGTGTGTGTGTATGAGTGTCGTGTGTGTATGAGTGTCGTGTATGTGTTGTGTGTGTACGCGCGTTTCTTTGTGTGTGTGTGTGCTCGCGTTTCTTTGTGTGTGTGTGGTGTGGTGTGTATGAGTGGTGTGCGTGTGTTTCTTCGTGTGTGTGTGTGCGTCCGTGTGCCCGTGTGTTTCTCTTTGTGTGTGTGTGTGTGTGTGTGTGTGTGTTTCTGTGTGTGTGTGTGTGTGTGTATGAGTGTCGTGTATGTGTTGTGTGTGTACGCGCGTTTCTTTGTGTGTGTGGTGTGTCTGAGTGGTGTGCGTGTGTTTCTTCGTGTGTGTTTGTGTTTGTGTGTGTGTGTGTGCGTCCGTGTGCCCGTGTGTTTCTCTTTGTGTGTTTCTCTTTGTGTGTGTGTGTGTGTGTGTGTGTGTGTGTGTGTGTGTGTGTGTGTGTGTGTGTGTGTGTGTGTGTGTGTGTGTGTTTGAGTGTTTTGTTTTGTTTTTTTTGTTTTTTTTCGTGCGTGCGACATTAAGATAAAAGGAATATTGCCATTTTTTCTTTCACTAAATGCTGAGAAAAATATATATATTATATGTCCTTAAACAGACATTGTGTTGCTATTACACGTTTCAAAGTGTTGTTCTAACCAATATTTATATTTAGTGAAAAACAGAGGTATCGTTATATTGCCGTGACCCGTTCTCCACCAGGCCCTCGCTCTCCTGCTCCCGTTGCCAGTGCTCTCAGTGTTTCTCCTCTGCCTCCTGCAGGTCGACTCCGAGTGCCGTTCCCCCCCACTGATGTGCGAGTGTGTGAGCTGAGCGACACCTACGCTGTGCTGATCTGGACTGAACCGGATCCGCGGGGCAGAGAGTCCCTCACCTACGCCGTGGAGCGGGTGAGAGTCGACCTTCGTCCCACACACTGCTCGCAGCTCGGCTCATTAAGACTGGCCCTGCGGGGGTCCTGCGCTTCTGCGTTTGTAGTTTTATCCTCAACCGCAGGCCTTAAAGTTGCGTTGGCTTTACACACTGAGCCAAATTAACACTGCACTTTGACTAGTCGGATAATTAGAGACAGTGAATGCTGGGTGGCAGCAGGTGCAAAGCGAACGCTTCATTAAACTATAGAGATCTTGCCGCTGCTCATCCGTGTTATGTGACGGTTGCATAATGTGTTTCCTCTTGACCTCAAAGCACTTGCTTGCTGATTTTGCTTCGGTCTGAATATGTGACTTTGAGTCAGCCGAACTGATAGATTCATTGCAGTTCATGCACAAAACTTTCGGGTGCTCAATTTAAAAACTGACCCAAGTAGTCCTGATTTCTAAGATGCTATGGATAAAAGTGACTGCTTAAAGCTACAATATGTAAAAAAAAATTGCCGCTAGGGGTCGCTAACCTCTTACAATAACTAAGACGTAGGTTGATGACGCAGTGACGAGCTGAATAATGGGACTTGCTGTCAAGCTGATGGATCTAATAGTGTTAATGGATGAGTGAAAACATTCATGTTTTTTAACATTACAGTGGTATGAAGCAGGTCGCGATTGCTAATAATAGACAGATATCACAAGCGAGTCCCGCGGATATAAAGGAAAAAGGATTCATTCTACCGAACTACCCGCAACTGCTGAATTACTACTCGCACAAGTCAGTTTATTTGACGAATTAAACTTGTGAGGTAAGGCAGCGCTGTTTTACTCGCTCTAACATTACACTATCACACTAAACATCATGTGTTGAAAGTTATAATGTTATTCTATGTGTTAGTTCGTTTGCTATATGAAACTAGCAGCTTACTAGCTAGATCAACATTAGAATAACATACAGATCATATTCTAACATTTCATCATGTTGAGCTATATATATACCATTGATTTGTTTAATGTACATTTGCTCACCTGTCTAATAAAGTATGTGCAAGAGCTGTGTCGCTGTCAAGTCGTGACTCGTGAAGCTCTGTCAAGTCCAAGTTTGTCACGGACGTGGAGCTCTCGGCATCTCGAAAACACCACGCCGATATTGAGCCTCATTTGAGTTCTCTTTTTGTCCCAAAGTCTGCTTGCCATGGTCCATAATGTTTGAACGGAATAAGAACAGTGTGCCGCTAAACGTTATGGACTACACAGTTGTCCACGTCTGTCGCCATGGTTACATCTTGGCTATGGCAGTGCGAGCAGAAACCGAGGATAACGCGGTTATTGCGTCATTGACAGGCAACATTTTTTCCCGGGACGGGCCATTATTTAAAATTGGAATTTCTCTGAAATAAAAAATCTTTGGAGACTTTTGGGATATTGTAAGTACACAACTGCAGGAAATATATCACACTGTGCAAGTGATTTTTGGATATTTTATTAGAAAATTCTTACATATTGTACCTTTAATGAATAAAGGTAAATGTTAATTTTATACTTCATGCGCTTTAGTTATCTGGAAGTAGTGCTGAAAGATATACTTATAATTAGTTATATTTATTATTATTATTATATAGTATATTTGATTGTGCTAAATTGAACTATTGCAAGTATACTTCAGGTACACTTTAGATATCTTGCATTTAAAGACTGATATTATACAGTGATATTAAAACACATTTTAGGCTTAATATGAAGAAAAGTGAATTTTGTGCAAATAAAGTTTAATTATAAAATTATATTAGTGAGTCTCAAGCAATATGTCAGTAAATATGTTTGTACGGTAGTATACTCAGTATAAAAGAAATGTATTTTAAAAACATTTTTATAGGGTTTTTTTCACTAGGGTTGTTTTTTATATATATATTTCTTTTTAGCTGTAATTTATTTTAACATCAACATCTTTATTTTTCCAGTTTGAGGTTTTCATCTAATACTTTATTTTACGTCAGCTTTATTTCAATTGCTGAAAGTTATTTTGTAATATTTTTTCGTTTTTGGTTTTAGTTAACAATAATAACACTGGATGGGTTCAGTATATGAAAACATATTCTAATAATTGTTCTATTATTGTTATTTTGCAAATAATAGTTGCATTGCATCACTAGCTCTGAGTGTGTCCATGGCGTATATCTGACTGTGTTTGTGCAAATCCAGTAACTCCAGCATGTATTAAATTAGCTTGGTAGAAAGTTCATGTTGCGGATAAAATGACCCAACAGGCGTTTTTCAAGTTGAGCTTCTCAGTTTCACATGTTCAAGGCCTTCAGCACTATAAAAGGTCAGGATCCTTCTGGCTTTTTGAGGGCAGTTTTAAAGTTTCACATCATCTCTTCATGACTCACAGTGTAAAAGTGCTCGCAGTAATCCGTTCTCAGAGCAGAATCGTCCAATATAAGCCAGAAGAAAGAGCTCCAGCCGCTTTCGACTCTGTAATGAGCGGGAGAAAGCGCACACTGCCACAGGACATGGACTTTATTGGACTTTTTATAAGAAGCACCATAATAAAACTGTCTAGTTCATCGGGATCACCTAAAAATCGTAGGGGCAGAAATACATATAAATGAAAAAGATTTAAATGTCCCTTTACCACTGTGCATGTTTTATTAAGAGAATATTGCAATAGTTTATCATCATGGAGACTTCCTACTTAATGCAATTGTAATTTATAGTTAAAAATTTTATTATATAGATATATATATACACACACACACACACACACACAGAGAACAGAAATTAGTTTGATTCCCAGGGAAAACAAATACTTGCTAAACGTTTCCCTTGAATGTACTGTCGCTTTGGATAAATTATAAATCATAACAAACAAATAAAGATGCATCGTTTTATTAAAGAGAAAATTGCAATACTTTATTTTCACATACTTCCTACTTTATGCAAGTGTAATTTAGAGTAAAATAATACATATATATATATGTATATATATAAAAATATATACAGAACAGAAATTAGAAAGAAATGGGTTTGATTCTCAGGGAAAACACAAACTTGCAAAATGTTGAATTTACTGTCACTTTGGATAAATGATAAATTTACGTACAGGTAAGTATGCATTGACTGTTGGTTATTTCAGTCCATCACAGGGAAGGAGAGCTGGCACCTGGCTAGTATGGATATGACGGTGCTGTCGACTAGATTTGCTGCATTTGACCAGCAGAAGGGCAAGTCGTACTCTTACCGTGTTCGTTCTGTCAACAAGTACGGTATCAGCGAGCCGTCTCTTCCCAGCGGACCCGTCTCACTGGGACAACCACCAGGTGACCATTTCCTTGAAGGAATCGTGCACATAAAACACAAACTAGTCATTATTTACTCACACTAAACAATCTCACTGATGCTTAGAATGAAACAGTCCAAATTATAGAAAACAATAAGAAGCATGCCTTAAAATAGATTTAAATGGACTATATCCTTGTAAAAAAAAAAAGCTAACTTAAGAGTACTTGTTACTGAAATAATATACTTTAAAATAATTTATATTTTTCAGACACTTAACTGCATGTTATTTAAAATTAAATTCAAATGTATTATAGTTTAAATGTATATTGAATGCAGTTATTTAAACTTGAGAGTGCTTTATAACCCACTTAAGCATGATTTAAGTACATATTTATTTGTAATGTCATAATTACTTCTATTGTCTGGGAAATATGGTTATATAAATAAAACGGATAATATGGAAATATAAGTGTACATTAGTATGTACTGACAAACATTTATGGTAAAATAAAATGTACTTTAATATAATTTCTATTAAAACTTGTATGCCATGCTTTAAATATATTAATAATAGTGCTGTTAAATTGATTAATTGCGATTAATCACATCTAAAATAAAAGTTTGTGCGTGCGTGCGTGCGTGTATATCTACATGTATATATATTATATACATTTACAAACGTAGATGTGATTAATTTTACATCAAGATGTGTGTTTCTTTAAAGCATGACAAAATAAGGTTTCATTTGTACTTTTGGTTTTGACATTATTACAAAGAGCACTTTTTAAAACATAGTCATGAAAGTGTACTCTCTTTAAGTGACTTTTACACTTTTAGTTCATTAATATATATTATATTATCTGCAAGTACAGTTTTTAAGATTAGAAGTGCACATTGAATACAATTAAAAGGACAGTTCACCCACAGATGAAAATCATTTACTCACCCTCAAGTCGTTCCAACCCGATCTCACGACGATTCGTACGAATTAGTACGATTTTAGCTAAATCGTAAATATTTTACGAGTTTCCAAATTGGTATGAATTCGTATATGAATGACCGACCTCTGACCCCGCCCCTAAACCTAACCGTCACTGGGGTTTAGACAAATCGTATGAATTCGTACGAATCAGTCACGTTTTACTCACTTGTACAAATTGGTCTTGAGATGGTATCCTGGTCCTACCAGACTCTCATACATTTCATTTGTACAGAGAGTCTGGTCTCTCTCCATTGACAAGCATTAACTTCCTTGAAGGCGGATCCTCTATTAAAGTTTAAAACTATTGGATCTGCCCGGAGCCACTCTGGATCTGCCATAACCAATCGCTAACGTTTGGTCGTGACGTATCACGACTCAAACTAGCGCACGACCTCAACGTCATCGTTCTCAGACACTCCCTCTGTTCGCTGATTGGACCGGTAAAAAATTGATCAGAGAAAACCCACGAATACACCGCAAACCCAGACGAAGTACTGAAGGAAAATGAAAATTGAGCGGAAGTACGTAGGATTGCGGAGCCAGGCTAGTGAGATAGCGCTGGTTGTTCCAAACCTGTATGAGTTTCTTTAATCTGCTGAACACAAAAGAAGATATTTTAAAGAATGTCAGTAATAAATCAGTTGTTGGACCCCATTGACTTCTATAGTGTGTGTGTGTTTTTTTTCATACTATGGAAGTCAATGAGACCCATCAACTGTTTGATTACTCATAATCTTTACATTTATTCTTTTGTGTTCAGCAAACGACAGAAACTCATACAGGTTTGGGACAGCTTGAGGGTGAGTAAATGGATGAACTATCCCTTTAAGCACACTTCTTTTTCACAACGGTAGTGTATGTAAACTTGTACAGCTCAGTGTGGATTTTGTTCTAATGTGTTTTAGGAGTTCCTGCCCCACCAAACGGCGTCCAGCCCAATCGAGACACTAACAGCTCAGTCCTACTGCAGTGGAAGGAGCCTAAAATAACAGAGGGCATTGTGGGATACTACCTGTACTGCAGTGAGGTTGGAAGCGGACAGTGGCAGACCATCAACAATAAGCCCATCACCAAAACCAGGTCTCTTCTTGTTGTATCGTGTTTAAGAGGCAATTATGATTACAGACTCCAATATTTTTACTAAAAAAACAGTTTTTCTTGGCTCAGGTTTACAGTTCATGGCCTGAAGACCAATAAAGAGTATGTATTCAGGGTGAAGTCTGTGGGACTGGCGGGAAACAGCATCTACTCGGACGAGTCTCCTGCCATTCGAGTCAAATCAGCGATAAGTAAGTCTGAGCGGCCGGCCAGCGAACCAGTCGAGACCATGCAGTCAGACGGCTTTAAATAGGACGCCGTCCCGTCTAAAGTGCTGCCGGCTGTCTGTTTGAGCTCTAGAAAACTGGTTATGGTCTCAGTGTGAATTAATAATTCTCTGAATGAGCTTTCTGCATGAAGAGAGACATCAGGTGAAGTCTTTTGACTTGGGTTAGAGAGCAACCACCCAGAACATCAGCCATATGTGACCCTGGATCCCAAAATCCCCAAGACGAGTCGCACGGGTATATCTGTGGCAATAGCCAACAATACATTGTATGGGTCAAAATTATATTTTTTTCTTTTATGCCAAAAATTATCAGGATATTAAGTAAAGATCATGTTCCGTTGAGATATTTAGTAAATTTCCTACTGTAAATATATAAAACATGTATTTTTGTGAGTGAATGCAGCACAATCGTGAACATAAATGCACAACTTTAAAAGTGATTTTCTCAATGTTTAGATTTTTTTTTGCATCTTCTGATTCCAGATTTTCAAATAGTCATATCTCAGCCAAATATTGTCCTATCCTAACAAACCATACATCAATGGAAAGCTTATTTATACATCTCAATTTCGAAACATTGACCCATGTGACTGGTTTTGAAGTCCAGGGTCACACATAGCAATGTGCAAATTATATTCATGCCTTAGAAACCACCCACAGCACTCTAACATTGTCTTTAGGAAATGTACAAATGTTTTTTATAGTATTCTGCTGCTGAAGAACATATGCCCTTACAAGCTTCATTACGTGGATAAAAGCAGAAGAGACGTGATGCTCTCGTGCCTCACAGTCTTGACCAAAGACAAGCTTGTTACTCAAGAGATGTTGAAGTCATTCTGTCTGGCTCAATCCTGACAGTAATAAGCTGTTGTCTGACGGTTCAGCTTTTCTCGTTGTAATAACGTCTGATTCTGAGTGGCAGTCCTGCTCTGATGTGTGTTGAGATCAGGACAGATCTCCGTCTGTTATCATCGGACACCATGACCTGGCTTTTTTATAGAAATGATCACATTATCCTCACAGAAAACACCAGTGCTTTCATTAATTATTATTAGGTTGACCGCATGAGTTCCCATAATTCTCTGAAGTTCCATTAAATTAACAGTAGTTGGAGATGACTCTAATTTCATTGAAATGAGAGTGATTGTATTAATATGTCATATTTCTTTAATGAAAGCCTGGTGTGTTTCGGCCCTCTTTGCAGGCACCAGTTCAGTTTCCTTACATTTTGACTTGAATCAAATGCAAATGACATGAAATAAACTAGAATTGAAGCTCCTGAAGGAAGTTGCCTTGCTTGCAATTCAGCAAAAAAAAGTTTTAGGCAAGTTTAGTTTTTAGTGTTTCTGTGTGAAGGAAATGCCGCATTGGAGTCGTTATGCCAAATCTGCAATGTTTGAATGGAGTCTGCGTTCATGTTTAGTGGTCCGCACTGACTTCATCGCAGTAGTTTAATGTTCAGAAGTTTTAGAAGATTAAAAGCTGAATGTTTTAGGAACATTAACATTGTGTTGTCGCAAAAACACTGTAATAAATACAGTGTAGTTTGTATGCTTGCATTTATATGTGCATTTTGAGTTAAAGACTTGCAGACACATTTCATTTATTATATTTTAAAACAAAATAATTAGAACATTAAAACTTAAAATCATTAAATGTAATTCCACATATAATATGCTTGTCATACGCGATCTGATTTACCTTCCATGGGCAGAAATTAATATTACACACCTAATTTGCATACGGTTTATTATCTTAGACTAAAGCTATTAAAACATTTGTATTAATTAAAATAAAGCTGAAATTAAATAAAATATGAATTTTTAGATTTAAAAAAAAAGTTGAAGTTGAAGCACTAAAATTACTAACTGGAAATACATAAATGCTAAAACTGAACTAAAAAAAAAAATATTTCACCAAAATAGTAATGTTTAAAAAACATAAACATATATATATCTTTTTTAGTTTTTGTTTTGTTTACTTACAATGATAAAAAAAAAGATCAGAAGTAAACAAATAAGTGTATGAATGTATTTTTTATATATATATATGCACCAGGAGTAGCACTTTTAATTTTGTTGTGACAATGTTTTTACAATGACAATAAATAAATAATGAAATAATGAAATGAAATGAAATGAAATAAAAAATTAAAAAAAATAGTCTAAATAAACTAATAAAAATAACAAAAGCACATAACAAAATTACTAAAAGTTAAACTAAAATAAAACATTTAATGTAAAAAAATAAGCTGATTTAAAATATTAATAAAAAATATAATAGTATATAAATCAACACTGATTTGCATTTTTATGCATCGCACACTGAAAAACATGCGTCGCGTATAAAGAATTTACTGGAATTTCTGAAAGGACAATGAGGATGCTTCATTTTTAGTCCACGGAAACCAGGAACATTTTTGCATGTGAAATTATTAGCGCATTATCAGGACACCGGGGCATTTAGTCATCCTATTAATAATTTAGTTTTTTTTCAGCTGCAAAACACTGAGTGAATCAAATAATCACTTCTTTGATTCATTAACAATTAATAGCAAACATGGTGAGGTTCACTTCAGCAGTAATTCTACACAAAATGCAGCTCCAGCTCTGTGACCTCTGACCCTTCCTTCCCACATCACTGCAGGTGTGCCATCCTGTCCATCAGCCATCACTGTGCTGCACTGCACCGGAGGAGAGATGCTGATTGGCTGGAGAGCCCCGGCCAATCACGGAGGAGACCCTGTGCGCGGCTACTACCTGGACCAGAGGCAGAAATCCCAGAGCGCCTGGCGGGAGGTCAACGCCAAGCCCGTTAAAGAGAGACTATACAAGGTAGGGCTGCTCAATTATGGCAAAAATCATAATCACGATTCTTTTTTGGTCAGAGCTGAAATCACAATTATTTGACACGGTTAAGTCTTATTTCACGAAATGAGTCATTTTAAAGGAACACGCCGACTTTTTGGGACTTTATTCACCGTATCCCCCAGAGTTAGATAAATCCATACACACCCTTATCATCTCCGTGCGTGCCGTAACTCTGTCTGACTCACCCACCGCTAGCCTAGCTTAGCACAAAGACTGGAGGTAAACCATAGACATCATATAGATAGACGCCCTATCGACCGCTACTGCCTACTAGTGCGGTCGAGCCGTGGGGCCGCCATCTTAAACCGGTCACCCGCTCCACTCAGTGTATTCTGTATGGCAGGTGCAATGAGCGGTCAGCGCATTTAATTAATCATATCTCACTGAATACCGAACTGATTTTCACGCGGGTTTTTTTTCTGCAAAGGTCATTAATGCAGGACACATGGTTCGGCATATTTTAATATTCATAGTAGGCTTAACAGTAATATAATATTCTGATATAAGATATAAAGTGACCAGACGTCCAAAATCAATGTGATGTAGGATATAAGGTATTTTATAAATCACACACTATAAATATGATAAAGAAGCAGAAACAGATAGTTGCAGTAAAGTAATATATTTAAATAAGTTGAAGAAACAATAATGATTTGTGACACACACACACTCACTCGATTTGCGCATCGCCGCCATGTGTGTATTACACAGGTAACATTATTACATTGCTTCCTGATATCACGTGCGCAAACACAAATAACCTATATTTATATGTTTATACTACAGGGCCGTTGAATGCTTGTATCTGATAACCGAGAAGCTCTTGTAATTATTACTTTACCCAACCTCTCCATGCCGAGTGATGCATAAACATAGCCTAGCTAACGTTAGCTGGCTACGATTTCAGTACAGTAATATCAAAGATCCTCGCTCCTTCTCAATTATCTGGTAATATTCTATTCACAAAATACAACCAAAAGTACGGTAATGTTCAAATGTACTTGTGAAAAGTAATCCCGGGCCCTATTTGCGATGGTCCGCCGATTAGAACAGGAAAATGCTCCACAGTGCTCTGGAATCTGACTGCTGCTAAGCAACGAAACTAGGAGTACGACCGGTTTAAGATGGCGGCCGTATTTCTCAGTGCCCAGCGGCCAATAGGGCATCTAGTCTCTATATAATATCAATGAGGTAAATGGCTCCAGCTAGCATACTGCTCCCAATAAGTGACAAAATAACGCCAACATTTTCCTATTTACATGTTGTGATTTGTATAGTCACAGCGTGTACAAATAACAAGGTCACATGAGACACAGTCATCTTCTAACCGTATACATACTGGGAACTATATTCTCAGAAGGTGAAGCACATACTTCTGCGGAGTGATTAGCGCAACTCTCTGAGAAGTAGCAGTGCTTCGCCTTCTGAGAATATACGGTTATACATACTAGCTTAAATCAGTCATAAATAATAATTGCTGCTCAAAATTTAATTTCAATCATGCCAGGCACATCTGCCTTTTGTCTAACTTGGTTCTTTTACTTTAAATGTGTCACCAAGCAACTATGGTGTCCATGGAGACTTAATTAAAACTTAAAGCAATGTTTATTTTAGATTGTTTTCACTCTTTAATTAGACCGTGTTCAAGTCGGAACATCACATTATAGTGGTTTGATGAAACAAATGTTTCCCAATTGATTGTTAGTACAAGTGATGATTAATTTGTGGAGTATATGGACAGAGGCCGCGACCTTTATAGTTTTAAAGCCGCTCTCGTCATTAGTTGCTGCAGATGCACGTAAACAAACGCACCATTTAATTACTATACACTCACTCTATGTTGTGTCCTTTTTGCCCGCTTTCTGAGGTAATTATTGGTTGTTTAAAACAGGACTTTTAAGTGTGATAATGAACAAAACTGTCCACAAATACAGTGCAAATTGGTGTTCCCATCTTTGACAACATGTTCTTTTACATAAACTAGACTTAGCGTGAATACTAGTTCGCTTTCACATTGGATTTTGGCAGTTGTATGAACTAATATGTCGGATCTTAGATCAATAGGTGATCACACACCAGTGCTTTTATATGGAAAATCAATTAAGCAAGTACGTTCCTATAAGTACCTTGGTATCTACGTGGATAACACACTTAGTTGGGGGAATCACGTTGATACAATTTGTTCTTGTGTGCAGCAAAGACTGTATTTTTTACGTAGACTCAGACTTTATGGAGTTGACCAGAAAATTATGTGGTTGTTTTATTAATTCGGCAGTTATAGAGAGCATAGTTAGATATGGCA
This sequence comes from Phoxinus phoxinus, assembly GCF_949152265.1. Taxonomy (NCBI): domain Eukaryota; kingdom Metazoa; phylum Chordata; class Actinopteri; order Cypriniformes; family Leuciscidae; genus Phoxinus; species Phoxinus phoxinus. Next base: position 33,275,770 of record NC_136885.1, on the reverse strand, counting down.
TCACGGTTTGGTTTGGTAACCTTACAATTCAGGTAAAGTCGAAGCTTGCACGTTTGGTTAGAATAGCAATGAAGACCATTGGGAGAAAATAATTTTTGTCTCTTGAGTCATTATATGAACAATCGGTTCTGAGAGAAGCACATAAAATCGTGGTTGATCCATTGCATGTTCTGTACACTGAGTATGAATTGTTACCTTCTGGAAGACGATACAGATTTCCGATGTGTAGATATAACCGTTTTAAGAAGTCTTTTATCCCTTTTTCAATTAAATTGTTAAATGATGAATTATGTGTATGTATATGTATGCGTGTGTATAGGAATTGTTATTTATCATAATACTGGTGATTTTAATGTATGCATTTTAATGTTTCAATGTAAACACCTTGAGTCCAACACAAATTTCCTCTTGGGGACAATAAAGTGTATTTAATTTCATTCACTTAGTAAATAACAGCACACCTTAACAAGATGCATGATTTGAGGAATTATTCATATCTGAAGCACAAACTTAATCATTACAACCTAAATCTGACTAAAAAATAATGCCTTAGCAAACACTGATAAAGAATCTACAGCAAAGAGAACATATATCGATTTAGACCTTGGTGAACAAACAACATTTTCTGAAGGTTTAGGGCCTTTTTGGATGAAACTGAACATGTTTTTTGAGTTTTAAGCACTTTTTCTGTATCTGTGGAAAGTGTCGTGAATGCACATCGCCCTCTGATGGACTGAAATGGCCACAGCAACAGCTTTATGTCTCTTTATGTTTCTATTAACACTTTTTTTGGGGGGGGCGTGTTTTTGTTTGTTTGTTTTTTGCTCAATTTGCTCACAGGAAGACTCAAAGTACATTATGTTAATTAGAAAACATTGATCTTTGAGTCGTAGCATGTGAATCCCGTGTTAATGATTTCCGCCTCTCATTGAGCAGTCAGGGAGACACACCACCTGCCCAGCCTCATTACACACCATCAGAAACACACACGATCCTACACTCAAATCCCTTCGCCATTCCTGACGCCTGCCATCTAGTGGAGCTTCTGCGTCCCAGCAGGCAGTGGGTGGCCTGGTCTCCACGCTCAAGAGATTTGGGCTCTCAGATAAGCCTCTGATTTGATAAGAGGATTCAGGCAACAGTTAATCGCGAGTCTAAAAGGCTCTAGAAGGCCTGTGTTCCTAAATCCAATCCCAATTATGTGTGGCTAGGTGGCCACTCGTGGTGATCTTTGCTTCTCATCACGGAAACCCATGTTTATCGGATAAGTACCTCTGTGGCCTAATGGTCCTCCATATAGACATCAACCGGCGGATCAATACACCGGAGATAAAGGCTTTCCTGGGCAGGCGTGTTATTGGTAACTGAAAGTAAAAGTTAAACCATGAAGAAACATTTTCATTACTTGAAATAATATCAAAATAAAATATTTCATAAATAACTTTTTTTTTCAGCTAGTTGCAAAGATGCCATTCCTCATTTTTATTTATTTTAATTTGAAGTAATATTTAAACAAGAACTATACTGACATGACATTATGAAAACTGAAAATATAAAATAAAAAAACGAATTAAAAAATATTAATCAACACAAGAAAGTAAAGTTTGTCGGGACAAACATTTATGTTGGCTTGGCAAAGCCTTGTCTGAAATTTGAAAGTTGAAAATCTTAATGTGTCTAGCATCATTTAGCATTTTGTTAGTGCATTACTAGCATTAATTAGCACGTTGCAAGCTTTTTTTATTAGCATGTTGATAGCATGAATTAGCATGTTGATAGCATGAATTAGCATGTTGATAGCATTGGCATGTTACTAGCATGCCTTACCATTTGCTAACATCTTTCCCATGCATCTTTATAGCATGTTTTAACATTTTGCTAGTATTTTTTGCATGCTTTAGCAAGTTTATAGCATGATTTAGCATTTTGCATTTCTAGTATGAATTAGCATGTTGTTAAAAGGATATACCATTCTCAGCATGTTTTAACATGTTGCTTACATATTTTGTTTTAGCTCGTTTAAAACACATTGCTAGCATGAATGAGCATGTTGCTAGCATGTTTTAACACATTGATATAAATTATAAATATAATATAAATTAGCATGTTGTTAACATGATTTTACATTCTGTTTGCATACATGTTTTAAAACATTGCTAATATGATTTACCATGTTGTTAACTTGTTTTAGCACATTGCCTGCATGAAGTAGCATGTTGCTGACATTATTTAGCATTCTGCTAGCATGTTTTAGCACAAATTATCACTCTGCTAGAATGTTTTAACACATTGTTAGCATGATTTAGTACAAAGATGCAAAGATTTTAAAGATACTTTCAGCTACCAATAAGAGTGTCGTCCTCTCAGATGTTTTTGATTTTTTGTTTGTGCTTTTGGATTGTTTTGTCTTCTAGGGTTCTTTCTGCAGCATCCATTTTTTCCATTATTTGTCTGTTTTGTTTTTAGGTGACAGGCCTTGAGGAAGGGAATTTTTACCAGTTTCGTGCCTTCGCGTCCAACATCATTGGCCTGGGCGACCCTTCTGAACCCAGCGAACTGTTTCTATGCGAGCGCTGGACAATGCCTGAGGCTGGTAAGATCATGCACAGTTACGGGAATTATATAAGGGATTTTACATGTTTATATATATATATATATATATATATATATATATATATATATATATATATATATATATATATATATATATATATATATATACATACAGATGCCATTAACAGTTCTAGTGGTTTCCGAATTTCCAATCCTGACTAATCTTTTGTGAACAAAATATATCTTACTCTTTGTATTAATGCTATTATGCATAAGTAAGCAGATGTTAATATAAATTTTTGGTAACACTTTATTTTACAGTGTCTTTGTTACATATGTCACATGTACTTACCATAGTAATAATAACAGTAAATTATGCATAATTACATGCAACTAACCCTCACCCTAACCCTAACCAAACCCTAACCCTATAGTAAGTACATCTAGTTACTTAATATTACACAGTACTTACATATATAATTACACTGTAACAATGACACCTCAAAATAAAGTGTAACCACATTTTTACACTGTCCTTGTTGTCTTCCATATTTATATGATTCACTCTGTTTTATGTAATACTTTAGTTGATCTATAGTTGTGTTACTCTCCTGTCGATTTGTAGCATCCAAGGTCAAAAAACACTTACATTTTCTCATAATATACATTTCACATCACCTTATTTCTCAAAGAGTTAATTTGAAGATTCAGTCTCTCTAAACCCCTCCTTTCTTGAGAGCCTGCTCTGCTGTGATTGATTGGTCAGCCCAGTCTGCTGTGATTGGTCGGACGGCCCAGTCTGCTGTGATTGGTCGGACGGCCCAGTCTGCTGTGATTGGTCGGACGGCCTAGATTGGTCGACCACTTACAGCGCATGTCTGAAACCAATCTGAAATCTGAATTTCAGCTCCAGATATCAGCACTTGATACACAGTGATACATAAAGATCATTTTTTCCGTATCAATTCCAGTGTGAGTCCTCGTCCTTTTATACTTTTGAAGTGCAGCAAAGTGGATTCGCAGCTCTGAAAACAGCGTCTTCTCAACATGTCAAAAACACAAACCAAACTCTTCCAGTCTCAGCTACAACTACAGTGTTTGTGGGCGGGGCAAAGTAGACCTCGTTCACAGGCAGCCTCATGAAGAGCACAGGCTGGCATTATGCAAATTAGTTACATTGTTTCATAGAATGTAACAGGAAAAGAGACTGGAATTACTGACGACTCGTTTCTGCATTTGATCTTTAAAACTTTGCTTTTTACATTCAAAAACAGCTTTATTACACACTGCATGAAAGGCAATATCCAACAACAACAAAACTGTTCTTGTAGCAATTTTGATGAAGAAAAAATGGTTGGATATTTTGGAAACTTTTCTAATTTCATCAACGTATTTATTTTACATTTATGTGAAATAAATGTAATTTGGTAATATAACCTTATTCATTGCAAGGAATAAGGTTATATTACAAAATTACATCTATATTTCACATTTATATGTATTGCACAAATTTATTTGTTACACTTTTTAATCATAAGAAACAGTAAATGTGATTTGAGTTTCAATCTTGTTTTTAGAAGCTTCTCTGAACTAAATCACATCTGGCACATGGCTTTTTTAATATCATAAATCTTTCAGTTCTTTATATTTCATAATGATTTAATTTTTGTAGTGTGGTCTCTCTGGCACAGTGATACAGAATTCAACAATAGAAGTAGTTTTTCTTCCATTGTACTGGTTCACTTGTTTGCCATTTTTGAGGGTTATTTCACTTACAGCACATTCATTTAACCAGAAAGAGTGGAGACGGCACACTACATTTTTCCTTTGTTTATCAGTTGTATGCCTTGGCATGTTGTGAGCTAGATGATTTATTTATTTTGTGTTATTGTTTATAATATGTTCAAGCGGATAACACAGGTCATATAAAGTGGTGTGAATATAAGAAAAAACAAATGCATGGAATATAATTTAAAGCTGAAGTGTGTAATTTCTTCAGTTTTCGAACAGGTTTCCTGAACACAATAAAAAAAAATTTGAGTGATGATGGAAAACTGAATAAATGTGTTGATGTTCTTCATTCGTTTCTCGCAGGTTGTCCATATGATCTGGAGTTTAGAGAAGTGAGGTGCACGTCTCTGGTGCTGCTGTGGGCGGAGCCTATGTACAAGGGCCAATCAGAGATCAGTGGGTATATAGTGGACATCAGTGAGGGGGCGGAGTCTGAGGATTGGACCCCTGTGACAAGTGAGGCGGTGACAGAAACTCACTTAAAGGTCTGTTTAGTTTCTCTTTTTGCAGTACATTTATCAGGGTTGGGTAATATTCAGAATTTAAGAATTTGAATTGAATTGCAATCTAATTCTACATCCTTATTTTCATATTCGAATTGCATTTGTGCATCAGGAATAACAATTTAAGGCAAGACACTAAAGGTGAATGAAAAGAAAATAGTTTTGTATTACAAGTTTTCTGAATTGTTATGTTTAAAGATGTAAATAATGTGTTCTAATTAAATATGCACTAATTCTCAACTTTTCCAGAACAGAAATCTGAACATAAAGCCAGTTTCAGGATCTTGTTTCATTCATATTAGAGTTAAAGGTTTTTACAGAGTGGATTTTGGATCAGTGTTATTTTAGTTTTATAGTTTAATTTTGAATTAGCTTTTTTTATGGAAATGTTGGTTTCATTTTTAATTTTTAATTTTGTGATGTGTTTTGTCATTTTATTCGTTTTATATATATATATATATATATATATATATATATATATATATATTGCTAATTAGGTTTTAGTTTTTTAGTTTTTTTTTCAGTTAATATTTTTAGTGCTTAAACTTAAACTTATTTCATCTTATTCCCAGGCAACATTTCTAATTTTAATGTAGTTTAATTATTGTAACTAATATTTATATTTTATTTTATTGTACTTCAGCTTTATTTCAATGAACAGAAATGTGTTTAATAGTTTTTGTTTTAATTAATGATAATAACCCTGTATCTCTGTTTATTATTACCATAAATCAAAAAATATTGTCAACAGCCAGAAAAAGAAAAAAAAATCACCACATTTTTGGAAATAAATTGACATCAGGCGAGTGATATGATATGAAGAAATCCCTCTGTAAAACCCTTCAGAATATAGATAGGAATAAAACGGTAAAGTTTGGTGTAAGTAAAGCTGCTGAAGTGGAGATTTCTGACAAAGCCTTTAAAGATGTGTATATAGTTAAAATACAGATGCAAATAGATCAAATGCAATAAAACAATGTATTTGGGATGTTTTCTATCCACTAGTCTGAAAGAAATATGGAAGCAAAATAGCCCAAAATCTTAATATTCAGCCATGCGTGAAAAAACATTTGCAATGAAATGCATCTCCCAGAAGTCCCAGAAAGCTTTGCCAGAGGACTGAGCTGCTTTGGGATGCTTGTTGATCAGGTTGCAGGTCTGAAAGCAGGTCAGATGTACCGTCTGCGCGTGTCTGCTGTGAACGCCGCTGGAGTCGGCATGTCTTCTGTGCCGTCGGAGCCAGTCAGAGCGCAGACTAAAGCAGGTCAGATCCCTGGAAATCTGCATAATGATGTCATTCTCGCTTCACACGGAGTTGCATTTAACTCTATCCCACGTTTGCCGGCAGGAACCAGAGAGATTGAGATGGGAGTTGATAATGACGGCTTCATCTCCCTGAGCTTTGAAGCTGCTGATGTGGCTGATGGAGACGTCTTTAAGTGGAGCAAGAACTACGGGAAAGCGATTGATGCTGGACGAGCCCGCTTGGAGAACAAAAACAACAGGTCTTTTGCCAACATGTCATAATATGAGCACAACAGTGACACTTTTTCAGTAGCTTTGGTTCTGGAAGTTTGTTTCTCATTTATTTTTGCCATAGGCAACTCCAACAGTTTGTCAATTAAGACTTCTAAACTGTGAATCAAACCAACCAACATATATATATATATATATAAACTGATTAAACACAAAAAAGACAGACTCCAAATTTGAATTATTTTATGAGCAAATGATTCTCATCCCATGAAGCATTGCAATGAAGTAATCAAAAACTGATGCTACAATATTAAACTATTAACTTAATAAATATAAAACAGCAAATATTAAGATATTTAGCATGTATATTAATTATCTTAATATACACTCTGTCAAATATGGACAAAGCCAAACATTGGGTTAAAAATGTAATGTAAAAATTTTACCCAACGGCTGGGTTTGTCCATATTTGACCCAAAATTGGGTTGAAACCACCCAGCATTTTTTAGAGTGTATGCTGTTTTATTTATGTATATATATTAAAATATAATACAGTTATATTAAAATGTAATAAAAAATCACAATATTACTGTTTTTACTGTATTTTTTATCAAATACATGCAGCGTGTGTGTGTGTGTGTGTGTGTGTGTGTGTGTGTGTGTGTGTGTGTGTGTGTGTGTGTGTGTGTGTGTGTGTGTGTGTGTGTGTGTGTGTGTGTGTGTGTGTGTGTGTGCGTGCGTGCTTAATACACCCTAACATTCTTAAAGAAATTGTCACTGAAAAAATAAGAATTGTTGATATTTACTCAACCTCGTGAGAGTTTCTTTCTTCTAAGGAAAAGAAAATCTGAATCTTTAAAGAACACCCTGGTCCTTCTTTACCGTATAATGAAAGTAAATGTGGACCAAAACTTGTTATAGAATGTCCCATAAAGGTATTTCATATGTGTTGTGCTGAATATTCCCAGTCTTCTGAAGCTATATGAACACCGGTGAATCTCGAAAAATTAGAATATGGTGCAAAAGTTCATTTATTTCAGTAATTCAACTTAAAAGGTGAAACTAATATATTATATAGACTCATTACATGCAAAGTGAGATATTTCAAGCTTTTATTTGTTATATTTTTTTATGATTATGGCTCACAGCTTATGAAAACCTAAAATTATAATATTGTGAAAAGGTTTTCATAAGCTGTAAGCCATAATCATCAAAATTATAACAAATAAAGGCTTGAAATATCTCACTTTGCATGTAATGAGTCTATATAATATATTAGTTTCACCTTTAAGTTGAATTACTGAAATAAATGAACTTTTGCACCATATTCGAATTTTTCGCCTGTACTTCCAATCTTCTGTCACAGAAGAAATTAATTCGTACAGTTTTGTGTTTGGGTAAATGCTGATGATGATTTGGTAAACTGTAGCTATAAACCTGATTGAGATGTTATGTGTGTCCAGGTCTGTTCTGACCTTCACGGACGCCTCAGAGCAGGACCTGGGCCTGTACACAGTGGAGCTGAGCAGAAACCCTGACGTCTCCTCTAGCTTCACCTTCACTGCCCAGGGTAGATATTCATTTCTATCCCGGCATAATGCATCACCTGAACACGGGGGCATAAGACCTTGTGCATCTGTTCAGCTTGAAAACTTGATGCATAACTCGTCTTTTCTTAGTGTGACCCCGGTATTTTATCATCATGCGGCCGTTGAGTAATGTTTCGTCAAGCCCCTTTGCCCTAAACCGTGCTGTACAAGATCTGTGTGTTTTAATCCTATGAAGTGTGACTGTGTGTGTTCGATATCAAACTGCATGACAAACACAATCTTTAAACTTGAAATCTCATTTGCAAAGATGTCTGATCATTCTGACTGACAGCAGCCGGTATCTTTGTCTTGATGGTGTGATTGAATTTGGCGTTTTCTCTCTCAGATCTGGAGCGACTGACAGAACTCAGCTGGCACGTCAGAAACCCGTGTAAGTGAATCCAATGCACTTCAGAAACTGCGTAAGTCTTCAGAGAATCTAAACAGTAAACACTATAGCGATCAAAGTTTAGGGTGTGCAAGATGTTGTAATGTTTTGAACAAAGTCTCTTCAACTCACAAGGCTTCGTCTATTTGATCAAAGATACCGTAAAATTGTCAAATATTATCTGTTGTAATGCGTTTTAAACTGTAATTTATTCCTGTGATCAAAGCTGAATTTTCAGCATCATTACTCCAGTCTTCAGTGTCACACGATCCTTCAGAAATCATTCTAATATCCTGATTTATTCAATTCAATTCAATTGACATTTATTTGTGAAGCGCTTTTCACAATATATAGCGTTTCAAAGCAGCTTTACAGAAAATGTTTCTTCATAACAATTTACAGTAATTTGTTATCAGAGGTGACTGTCCAATTAATATCCATATGCAGTTATTATAAGTTATGATCGTAATGATTACATATATAGAAATGTATATATATATATATATATATATGTATATGTATATATACAAACATATATGCCCTGTTTACACCTGGTATTAAGATGCATTTTGGTCGATTGGATCATTTTGGACGATGTGAAATACAGGTGTAAACAGGTGTTTCTCCGCCGTCTCGGCTCGTGTTCGTATGTAAATCCCGCGAGCTTATTTTGTCCATTACATTGAAAGATCTGAAAAGCCTAATTTACCCGCCCATAGACCCTCCCCTCGAAGAAATCAGGACAGAAGTGACTGAAAGTGGACAAAAGAGACGGATTAAAAACACCAGGTGTAAACGGGGGAATGTGTTTCCATACTTGTGATCCGATCCACCAAAACGCATCTTACAGTTTTTTTCGATTGCTAAACGACAGTGAGCACAACTGGAGCTACATGTGCAAAACTCTAACTACAGTCTGCACTACCAACAGTCACCTGAGCTAAACAGTTCACATCACCTGCAAAACTCACTCCAAGCAACACAACTCTTAACACATGGCTCAAAACAGGCTCAGTGCAGCCAAACACTATGCACAACCCTCACTGAGATAACACACACTGTCACTCAGAACACACTGAGAGTAAAAACACTAGCATCAAACACCAATGCAGAAAATACAAACTTGTCATCTTTACAGTTTGAACAATTTCAGTGACTTCATACAAAGTAATATTTTCTTCAAAGAAAAGAGTGACATTCTTTCAGATTTATTTAAATTTTTAGAACATAACAATTCTTTAAAAGAAAATGAAAATTAGCAGTTTGCTTCAATAGTCTGTAGTAATTTACGGAATTACAGTAATGAGGAAAAAAAAGGTAGAAACTAAAAGTACATGTAATTCAAACAAATAATTGAGGGGCTAATCCTGCCTCTCTCTAGCATCAGGCCACAGGTTTTCATCAACATCACATCTAATGTTCTCTCTTGCCATGCACCTGCGGAAGAAGCTTCTGGAGTGCCTTATCCATCCCTGCAGTCCTATGAACTCGTGTCCTCACATCCGGCACGCATGGCTTCCAAAAGAGACATTTGGTCATGTGGGTGGGGGTGACCAAACACTTTCCACCTCCAGGCAGAGAAAAACTCCTCTATTGGGTTGAGGAAGGGTGAATATGCAGGCAGGTACAAAACCATAAATCTGCGACAATAGCATTTTCCTGCGCATCTGAAAATATTTTTCCGCTTCCTCCTGTTGGGGCCAGCCTTTGGGTTCTGTTGTATATTACAGTATATACAGTTTTTTTCGATTGCTAAACGACAGTGAGCACAACTGGAGCTACATGTGCAAAACTCTAACTACAGTCTGCACAGCAGCAGTTCATGTGGACCAAACTCTAGTTCGTTTTTCATAGCTTGAACACAGTTTTCAAAACTCTACACACGTATCCCATAACTTTAACCACAACCTGCACAACACTGTGGATTTACAGCACTTTGTTCAAATGCTAACACACTGCTGTCAAAACTGTGAACCACACATTCAAAACAGAATAGATTTCAGCCTTGTGTCTTTCAAACACTGCTGATGGCAATTTCAGCCGAAAAAGGTGAGATTTACATCCTTACAGTAAATGAGAACATTACAGGAATTTATTTTGTTTTGCAATTATAGAATATTTACTTATTTAAGTTTGACTGTAAAATATAGTTTTTACTGTATTACTGTATATACTGTAATATACAACAGAACCCAAAGGCTGGCCCCAACAGGAGGAAGAGGAAAAATATTTTCAGATGCGCAGGAAAATGCTATTGTCGCAGATTTCTGGTTTTGTACCTGCCTGCACATTCACTCTTCCTCAACCCAATAGAGGAGTTTTTTTCTGCCTGGAGGTGTAAAGTGTTTGGTCACCACCACCCACATGACCAAATGTTTCTTTTGGAAGCCATGCGTGCCGGATGTGAGGACACGAGTCCAGAGGACTACCAGGGAAGGATAAGGCACTCCAGAAGCTTCTTCCCCAGGTGCATGGCAAGAGAGAACATTAGATGTGATGTTGATGAAAACCTGTGTCCTGATGCTAGAGATAAGCAGGATTAGCCCCTCAATTATTTGTTTGAATTACATGTACTTTTAGTTACCTTTTTTTCCTCATTACTGTAATTTCATAAATAACTACAGACTATTGAAGCAAACTGCTATTTTTCATTTAACTTAAAGAATTATGTTCTAAAAATTTAAATAAATCATGTGAAAGAATGTCACTCTTTTCTTTGAAGAAAATATTACTTTGTATGAAGTCACTGAAATTGTTCAAACTGTAAAGATGACAAGTTTGTATTTTCTGCATTGGTGTTTGATGCTAGTGTTTTTACTCTCAGTGTGTTCTGAGTGACAGTGTGTGTTATCTCAGTGAGGGTTGTGCATAGTGTTTGGCTGCACTGAGCCTGTTTTGAGCCATGTGTTAAGAGTTGTGTTGCTTGGAGTGAGTTTTGCAGGTGATGTGAACTGTTTAGCTCAGGTGACTGTTGGTAGTGCAGAGAGTTTTGCACATGTAGCTCCAGTTGTGCTCACTGTCGTTTAGCAATCGAAAAAAACTGTAATACAGTAAAATATATATTTTACAGTCAAACTTACTGTAATATATATCTGTGTAAATATTCTATAATTGCAATACAAAATATATTCCTGTAATGTTCTCATTTACTGTAAGGATGTAAATCTCACCTGTTTCAGCTGAAGTTGCCATCAGCAGTGTTTGAAAGGCACAAGACTGAAATCTATTCTGTTTTGAATGTGTGGTTCACAGTTTTGACAGCAGTGTGTTAGCATTTGAACAAAGTGCTGTAAATCCACAGTGTTGTGCAGGTTGTGGTTACAGTCATGGGATAAGTGTGTAGAGTTTTGAAAACTGTGTTCAAGCAATGACAAACGAACTAGAGTTTGGTCCACATGAACTGCGGCTGTGCAGACTGTAGTTAGAGTTTTGCACATGTAGCTCCAGTTGTGCTCACTGTCGTTTAGCAATCGAAAAAAACTGTAATACTGTAAACAGGACCTTAGTTTGAGAGTGTAGGAAGACTCAGTCATCAGACTTCATTCGCAAAGCTTCAGAAAGATCTATAGTTTATAAGGACCTTAAAGAGATCGTTTCCATATGTGACCCTGGATCACAAAACCAGTCTGGAGTCGCACGGGTATATTTGTGGCAATAGCCAACAATACATTGTATGGGTCAAAATTATCGATTTTTCTTTTATGCCAAAAATCATTAGGATATTAAGTAAAGATCATGTTCCATGAATATATTTAGTAAATTTCCTACCGTAAATATATAAAACATTTATTTTTGTGAGTGAATGCAGCACAATCGTGAACATAAATGGCTTTAAAAGTGATTTTCTCAATGTTTCGATTTTTTGCACCCTCAGATTCCAGATTTTCAAATATCTCGGCCAAATATTGTCCTATCCTAACAAACCATACATCAATGGAAAGCTTATGTATTCAGCTTTCAGATGATATATACATCTCAATGTCAAAAAAATGACCCATTTGACTGGTTTTGTGGTCCAGGCCAGGGTCACATATTAAAAGAGAATGGGTGTGATGGCTTTGTGTGACAGACTGAGTGCTCATTTTTGCGTGAACTATTGTTTTAAATCTGTGTATGCACATAAAGCAATGTGTTCTTCATCTGTCAGTGATCTCTCTGAGGTCTGAAGGCTGGCAGGTGGACGTGTCGGAGCAGGGAAGAGTTCGTCTGTGGCTCCAGACAGAAGATCTCAGCAGCGCTGCGGTGCTTCGGCTCATCCTCAACGACGCCGAGATCTCCAGCACACCAGTAACCGCGACAGTCTCAGTAGATCTCCAGCTTAACAGTCATTACATCGGTGACTTGCTAAAGAGCTGTGTGTGTGTGTGTGTGTGTGTGTGTGTCCTGCAGGCCCGTAAGATTAACTTTGACAAGGCACAAGGTCTGCTGGAGATCCTGTTTGATCAAATCTCAAAAGAAGACGAGGGTTCGTACACCGCGCAGCTCAAAGACGGACGGGCCAAGAACCAGTTCACACTGGTGTTAGTGGATAAGAGTATGTTTGCAATGTTACTTTATAACATTAATCCACAAAGCTGTTCCGCAGGGGAAACTGTATTTGATTAAACAAATATATTGTAGAATAGGAAGCAGTGGAATTTTTTTTTACATCACCAGAAATATGAAGCAGCACGAATGTTTTCAACACTGATAATAATTTCTTGAGCGACAAATCATCATATTAGAATAATTTCTGTAGGATCATGTGACACTGAAGACTGGAGTAATGATGCTGAAAATTCAGCTTTGATCACAGGAATAAATTACATTTTACAATATATTCACATGGAAAACTTATTTTCATTTGTAGTAATATTTCACAGTATTACTGTTTTTACTGTATTTTTAAAAATGTTGAATGGTAGCCTAATGTATATTTGTATATTCATTTTATATACACTTTTATTTTCAGACGTTTAGAGTCTCTTCTGCTCACCAAAACTGCATTTATTTTATAAAAAATACAGTTACAACAGTAATACTGTGAAATATTACAAAATAACTGTTTCATATTATAATATTTAATGCAAAGCTGTATTTTCAGCATCATTACTCCAGTCTTCAGTGTCACATGATCCTACAGAAATCTTTCTAATATGATGATTTGCTGCTTAAGAAACATTTCTGATTATTATCATATTTTTGTGGAAACTGTGATACAGTTTTTTCAGAATTCTGTAATGAATAGAAAGTTCAGAAGAACAGCATTTGGTTGAAATAGAAATACAAATTACTCATTAAAAATGGCCAGAATGTATTTATTTGGGGATTTTCTCTTTATAATAAATGTATAAAAAGCATTATCAATCAAGATTTAGTAGATGTTTTTATTTTTTTTACAATTTGTAATTTTGTTTAGAACAAAAAATTGTTGTTCCCGACACCAAACATTTTACAATTGAGAATAACCACGTTTTTCTGAAAGCTTTTTTAATCAGATTTTATACCATGAACTGAAAGTAGGTATCATGACCAAACCAGGTATTGTTTCAGAATTTTAATTCAAAGAAAGGTAAAAAAAAAAAATTTTAATGAAGTTCATTGTCATTTTTCAAATTCAGAGTAAATTTTTTTCTGATCTATCTGGCGACGGGCTGAAGGTCATACTGAATATTTCTATATTACTTGACTTGAATATTTCTCCAGATTTAACATTAATTCTTCTGTTGTATTGTTTGTTTGTCAGAGTTTCGGGACACACTGGCCAAATCTGAGGCCAACAGACGAAACTGGAAGAGAAAGTCGGGTGAGTCGACAAAACAGATCTAGAGCCAATAACAGATGCACAGAGAAACCATGTCAACTGATGCACACATATATGAACAAAGTCAATTGACCCTTCGGGAGCTTGATTGACAGGTGATCTGACCAATCATACTTCGCCATCCGCCATTTTGTCCGACAAAGCAGTCAGGAGAGTTAGTAGATTAACATGGGAGGATTTGAACTTGAGAAGCGGAGTGTACTGACGTCTTTCCGCGGTTAAAACAACATTCCTTCTGATGTTCATTCATGTTTATTTGATGCTATAAATGAACTAGAAGGAAGACATGATCGGTTCACGAGCAGCTTTAACTGAGGCGACACAGCGACAATATATACCTCTAGGAACAATATATACCGCCACAAAACGGTATATATTGTTTACATTTCTTTTAAAAAATGACCAAATTTGAAAGGTGAGACTTTGTTTAATGAAGTTCCTAAACGTAAGTTAGGGAGGAGTGAGCCAATCTAATCTTTCAATCAACAGCCTGAGTATATAAGCAGCCGCTTACCTCTCTCTAGCATCAGCTGTTCCAGTGTCCCTCCACCTCCCCAAACTCCACTTTCATCTTAGGTACCTTGCCCTTCAATTATCATATCCTACATTTAGTGGACAGCAAGCCAAATAAGTTTAACCTAATATCTTAAAGATTTTATGGCCAAACAAATTCGTTAAATATGTTTAATATCAAAAGTAACCAAAAAGTAACTGGTCTGGCCTGTCTGTCAGCGTGTTGTCAGTGTCCTCTCTGCTCCGCGATGTATTTTTCACTGCGTGAGAACATGGTGTGGCGTGAGAGCGGCGTAGCTTGACGGACATAGCGACAGTAACTAAGGGGGGCGGGACTTTGCGAACGCTCAATTACGAGAAGCTCTCATGCAACCGGGACTTTACAATTGTTAACACTTTACAGCAAGGTCTCATTTTTGAACAATGCATAAGCTAACTTAAAATAACAATAAACAATATTATTAAGCATTTATTAAAGTTAGTTAGTAAAAAATAGAATTGTTCATTGTTTGATCATGTTAGTTAGTTCACAGTGCATTAACTAATGTTAACAGATAAAACTGTTAAATTTTTTTTAGTAAATGTTAGTTAACATAAATCAAGGTTATTAGATGCTTTAGAAGTATTTTTCATTGTTAGTTCATGTTAACTAATGGAAACTGTGTAGCATAATATATATATATTTTTAACTATGACAATGTTGCCTTGGCTTTTGGCTTGCTTATTTGGAGACATTTAATATTCAACAATATTATTGATCTGCCTCACTTAAGGTGGACGATGACAATTTTCTAGGGATGTCCCGATACCGATACTTAAATTTTTGGTACTCTCCGATACCGTAACCGATACCTGTATTTTTTATTTTCAATTCATTTTTAATTCATGCATTTGTAAGTTTTAAATGTATTGGTAGAGAAACCAAAAGATTATCATTCATATTAGTTGTTTATTAAATTTAAACTTAATTTGTTCATCAAATCTATATATTTAATGCACTGCATATTCATTAGTGTATAAATTAAATATAGATGGATGTTTTTGTAAAGTTAAAAAAAGTAGCCTATTTAGTCAAGAGCAGTGAGTAATTTATTTGTCCTTTGTTTGATTAACATTAAAACACAGCAGCAGATTAATTAAACTACTGCCCCTTTAAGACCGAACACACAGACCCCATTTGAATTATACTGTCTACGTTCACTTGAGATATAACAGACTTTGTTTATTAGGATACTCGCCAAGACGGACGTTTTTACATAGTTTTGTGTGAATTCATCCGTACAAGCGCAAGACGTGAAAGACTTCAATTCAGTGTTCGCGCACTGAGACGCTGGTTTTCGGGGCGCGCACTTTGGATGTTTGAAGTTCATGTAACTTCTTGACCTGCAAATGTCCTGTAATAATGCAGGCAACCACTCGTTAAACATAAATAAGGTAACAGTTCATGTTTTACTTACATATTCGATTTAGTTTTAATCCAAATAACACGTGCCGAGTGAACGATCAGCAATCAAGAGCATTCAACAGAAGTGCTCTCTCTCTCTCTCTCTCTCTCTCTCTCTCTCTCTCTCTCTCTCTCTCAATGGTCAGTTAACGTTGATAATAAGCTACATGCCTCGTTTTACCTTCTTTGCCATTGACATCCGACTGAACTACTAACTTTCCACTGACGTCTGATGCGCTCGACCAGCTCGCGCGTCTGTGCCGGGGCGCGCTCAATCCACTGCGCGTTTTTCTCTTATCAGCTCGCGCACCACATCTATATAGGCGTTACTATATTCTGTTTAATATCTCAATAATAAGATATATTTACTTGATAAACAGCCTTCTTTTTTAATAATTTCTGTTGTCAGTGTTTCTTTGTCTGGACACAAACACTGTACACACGCTGCCTGGTATCGGTTGTTGGTATCGGGACATTTTTACGAGTACTACGAGTATATGAGGTCCGTATCAGTCCGATACTGGTATCGGTATCGGTGCATCCCTACAATTTTCTAATAGAAACAACTTTGTTGTATTATTTTCATGTTATCACTGTGAAGCTGCTTTGATACAATCTGTATTGTAAAAAGCGCTATATAAATAAAGATGACTTGACTTGACAATCAAATGTTTCTCGGTTTTGTTTTCCAAGGTCCCCATTTCGAGGAGTTTTTGTCATGGACAGTAACCTCTGATTGTGAAATGATTATAAAGTGCAAGGTAATGATATTTATTCACTAATGATGACAATACATCGCCATTTAAAGCGCCAACCCGTTGTGTGTGTGTGTGTGTGTGCGGCTGCAGGTCACTAACGTAAACAAAGACACGTGTCTGAAGTGGTTTAAGGACGGAGTGGAGCTTTCTCAGGCCGTGTTCGAGCCCTCGGGTGTCAGCACCTTCACCGTCCCGCAGGTACCATCACATCCACACAAATCCATGAGACATGACGGAAAACATCAGGAAAAATGTTAAAGTCCCCCTGTGGTGAAAATCAAGCTTTTAATGTCATGTTTGTAATGTGCTTTAAAGGAACACTCCATCTCCCCTAGAGTTAAACAGTTTTACCATTTTTGAATCCATTCAGCCGATCTCCGGGTCTGGCGCGGTAGCACTTTTAGCATAGATCATTGAAGCGGATTAGACTGTTAGCATCGCTCTCAAAAAAATGACCAAAGAGTTTCGATATTTTTCCTATTTAAAACTTGACTCTTCTGTAGTTACATCGTGTACTAAGACCGACAGAAAATGAAAAGTTGCGATTTTCTAGGCCGATATGACTAGGAACTATACTCTCATCTCTCATTCTGTCGGTCTTAGTACACGATGTAACTACAGAAGAGTCAAGTTTTAAATAGTAAAAATATCGAAACTCTTTGGTCATGTTTTTGAGAGAGATGCTAACGGTCTAATCGGATTCAATGATCTATGCTAAGCTATGCTAAAAGTGCTACCGCCAGACCCAGAGATCGGCTGAATGGATTCGAAAACGGTAAAACTCAACTGTTTAACTCTAGGGGAGTTGGGAAGTGAGCCTATATTTTTCTAAAAAAAGTGGAGTGTTCCTTTAAGACAAAGCGTGTGCAAATGCATAAGTCAACACCATTGCTGAGTATTTTCTCCTTAAAGCAACACTAAAGATTATTTTGTACCTTAAAATAATGCTTTCAAAATCGTATCAGTGGTTCATCAAGTCGTAACAGGGTGAAAGGCACTTATGGATTCGCTTTGTAGTCCTCTATCGGCTATAACCACACTATGCAAGTTTGCCAGATCGGGTCGCGTTTCTGTAGTTCGAATGAGACATAAGAAAACTACAAATTTGACTTGCTTTACGGCAAGCGTTACAATTGCCGATATGTGGAGCAAGGCTCGTTTCTGATGTCGCAATACATCATACTTTCCTAAAATCATGCAACGTACTCCACCTTGTCTGTGGATATCGCTCATTCCAAAGCCGGTGCTGGATAAACAGCGAGCGTGCGTGCGACGGTAGGCTAAATTATTTACGACAGCGGTAATGGACAATACCGCTTCCAACCTGTAGGGGGACCGAAGAGGAAAAGTGCTTTAGTGTTGCTTTAAAACTGCAGTGAACCAAAGACAGTCTCAAAAACACGGTTTGAAATCGCTGGTGTTTCTGACATCACAAACTACCTTGTAACCAATCAGATCAACATGTGATCGATTACCAGTGGATCTCTGAGTGAGTGAGTTGAGGCGGGGCTCATTTGCATATTCATAGAACCACGTATACTAAATGAGGCAAGGGTGTCGAGTTACATCAAGCTATTTTAAGGCATGAAGATTTTTTTCAAGGAAAAAACATCTCAATATGTAATTTTGGTGATCAAATGAGTTTTAAGGGATAAAGTTATTGACTACAGGGGGACTTTAAGGGTTCAGTACGAGTTCAACAGAGTTTGTGGCATAATGTCAGAAAATCACTAGAATTATAAGGCAGACTTAGAATTACAGCTGCATAAGAAACTGATTTTTACTGAAAACTTCATGGAGCTGCTTTGGCTATTACACAAATAATAAATAAAAAAAGTTGAAATAATTTTCTGTGGTAATCAATGTTCTGCCACACATTTTGTCAATAAATCTTAACCTGTACGGAACCCGGAACATTCCGATAACTCAGCGTCTAATTGGCTGATAGAGGAGAATTCCTTCCACCAATCTTCCTGGCACTTGCCGATTAAAGGGCTATTAGTGCGTAATTGAGCCTGGAATAAGACTGACCCGTGTGTTATTCGTCATGATGGCTCAGGTGACGAGGAAAGAGTTGGGTGTGTACAGCGCTGTAGTGAGCGACAGCAGAGGAGAAGATGACAGTGTCCTGGAGCTGATAGATGATGGTGAGGAGAACATCATCTTCACTGTCTGTCACCTCACTCTCACGCCATACATATATATATATATATTCAATTATTATAATTGAAATACATTTTTACATTTTCTAGAGTAGGCTACTAGCAAAATAGTATCATATAAATTATATATGTACCGGTAATATATATATATATATATAGAGAGTGTGTGTGTGTGTGTGTGCTTACTGAAATAATTTTCATTTTCATATATATTATTTATGATACTATCTATTGCTAGTACTCTAGAAAATTGAAAAATGTATTTAAATTAAAATAATTATATATATATATAAGCTGCTATTGTATTGTAAGTGATTTATTTTTAGTGTTTAGTGTTTATATAAATTTATATATTTTACCGTGGTTAAGGGGTTTTAGGTTTACTCCAGACCTGTAGTAAAATCACAGTAATGAACGGACTATTCTAATGTGCAGTAATACTTCTATTTGGAGATGATTTGATATCAGAATGTTTTTTAAATAAAAATGTCAGTGACACTTTACAATAAGGTTCCATTTGCTAATATTAATTAACAATGAAAAGATAATGTATTCATCTTAGTTCATATCAATTTCAACATTTACTAATACATTTTTAAAATAAAATAATTTATGTATCTTAGTTCATATTCATTTCAACATTTACTAAAACATTATTAAATTCAAAAGTTGTATATGTTATGGACCTGAGCTGACATGAACAAAGAACAGTTCTGTTCTTATCAACTAATGTTAACAAAGATAAATAAATACTGTATTGCTCATTAATCGTTAATGCATAAACTGATGGGACTTTGTTTAAAAGTGACTAATGTGATCTTTTGTTTCTGTTTTCCTCAGAATTCGAGCGTATGGTGCAGCAGCTCAATAAACAGTGTGGTGGGTGTATGTCATGATGTTTCAGATGCTCATGCGATGTCATAGTTAGTAATGTAATCTCGGTCCTGTGTGTGTGTGTGTGTGTGTGTGTGTGTGTGTGTGTGTGTGTGTGTGTGTGTGTGTGTGTGTGTGTGTGTGTGTGTGTCCCACAGCGCTCTCTGCTGGTCCAGTGTGGATCCAGTGCACTGGTCAGGGCTTCAAGCTTTACTGCTCCCTCAAATACTACATGAGCTGCATGAAGACCAGCTGGCACTTCAAGTGAGTTTCTATACGGTTGAGGATGTATATGGAAGATTTCTGCTTCCGATTTCACATTACCAAATCTTTTAGTACTTCAAATGAAGCCAAATAACTGATCCGTACTAAGAAACAAGCGCGCGCGCAGCCATCTTTAGAATTTCGTCTTTGAACTTCCGTTTTTGAGCTATCTCTGTATATTTCCATGGTTTCGCTGTCGAAGAGTGATTATCTAGTGAAGTGGATTTACTTATTGTAAAGTTCTTGTTACTTATTGTAGAGGTAGCGATCAAAATAGAGTAAACCACCTTTTAAATGTAAATTGACGTTTCAAATAAAGATGTCAATTACACCAGTAGGTGGCGACAAGAGACTGATCAAAAATGTATTTACCTTTTAACCATTCATTCAAGATTTATGTGAAGTCTTCTGAGTGAGTCATTGTCATTGAATCAACCATTCAAAAAGAGAATTTCAAATTAAATATTTTTTTCAATAGACTGTCGCCAATGAACATTTTGTCAGAATCTCAAGTCAATTACAAGCTATTTTGTTTAGTTCTCTGTTCAGAATCATGGGAGAATCGTGATCTCTATTTGAAACAACAACAAAATTGTGATTCTCAATTTAGCCAGAATCGTGCTCTACTACATAAAAAATACTAAACAAATAAAGACTGATCCATCTGAGCTATATGCACATTCATTTTATGGCTTTATGGTTTTTATTCCTCTACCAAAATTGCAGGAAAAAATATAAAAATGTGTCAGTTAGCTCAGTTCAGGGTTATTATAGTTAACTAGTACTAAAACCATAAAAATTAAATGTTTTTATTTCAGTTAGTTTAACTTGATGTACTAAAATAACAAAAACTTAAACTGAAATAAAAATTCATAAAATTATAGAGACAAAAATTACTAAAACTTTAAGTAAAATATAAAGACAAGATAAAAATCTAATTCAAAATAGTAATAAAAAAACGATGTGACCCCGGACTACAAAACCAGTCACACGGGTACATTTTTTTAAATTGAGACGTATACATAATCTAAAAGCTGAATAAATAAGCTTTCCATTGATGTATGGTTTGTTAGGATAGGACAATATTTGGCTGAGATACAACTATTGAAAATCTGAAATCTGAGGGGGCAAAAAAATCGAAACATTGAGAAAATTTGCTTTAAAGTTGTGCATTTATGTTCACGATTGTGCTGCATTCACTCACAAAAATACATGTTTTATATATTTACGGTAGGAAATTTACTAAATATCTTCATGGAACATGATCTTTACTTAATATCCTAATGATTTTTGGCATAAAAGAAAAATTTATAATTTTGACCCGTACAATGTATAGTTGGCTATTGCCACAAATATACCCGTGCGTCATGTGACTGGTTTTGTGGTCCAGGGTCACACATCATCTCAATGACACTAAAATAACTCCGGCTCATTCAATGCCTTTTCTCCTTTGATGGCTTGATTGTGTCCCTGACAGAGACAAGAGAGTGGACTGTGAGGAGCGGGGCCGGCCCGGCAGCAGCATGCAGAAGGTCTGGATTGAGATCGTTGGCCCCAGTGAAAGCGATAAAGGGAAGTACACCCTGGAGATGTTCGACGGGCTGGAAACACACCAGCGCTCTCTGGATCTGTCTGGACAAGGTACAGTCACCAAACATGCGAGTCGAGCAGGACGAGGAAGCCTGAAGCCTAAAACCTCTCTTTCTTCTCTGTAGCTTTTGCAGATGCTTTGCTGGAATACCAGAGGCTAAAGTAAGTGAAGATGCTTTTGAATATTCATCAGCTGAATTTAACCTTTGACCCATCGCTAAGCTCCACCCTTTTTGGTTACTGTTGCTATGCTAACTCAGACCAACTTTATAGAACATTCCATTAGAAAGAAAGATGATTTCTGTGAACAGTGTGATCTTTCAGTAAAATAATAATAACATGTGCTCATAAAGTGGTAAGAACTGATTGGATCTTATTCCTAATACAGTATATGTGGTGAAACTAATATATTATATAGACTCATTACATGCAAGTGAGATATTTCAAGCCTTTATTTGTTATCATTTTGATGATTATGAAAACCCCAAATTTAAAATAATAATATTGTGAAAAGGTTTTCATAAGCTGTAAGCCATAATCATCAAAATTATCAAGTACTTGAATTAAATAAATTATTAAAATAAAATATAAAAAACTAAAACTTTTTTTATTTCAGCTGAACTTGATGTACTAAAATAACTAGTACATCAGTGGTAAATTATATAAATATATAATAAAATATAATGTGTTCAAAATGTTTTAATTTTGTCAAAATATAAATAAGATATAATATAGGCAAAAATAAAATATACGGTAATTTACAAAAAAATAATTGGATTGAAAATGAATTGACGTTACAAAACACTATTTTTTATTTTTTTTTTATTTTAGTAATGTAAGTAAAAATGAAAGTGGTTTCACTTATTTTTTTAAATGAATCATTACATCTTTTTCTTTATACTTATTGTAAGGTTATAATATTACTTTATATCTCTCACTAAAAAAAACTTTAGTGGTATTCAGGTGAATATAGTATAATATAATAATTATTTACAAAAAAATTTATTGAATTGAAAAGAAATTGTGACATTGCAAAACTTTATCTACATTTTATCTACTCTTTTAAGAAATTTGTAATGTAAGTAACAATATTATATACACTATATATATATATATATATATATATATATATATACATACATGCATATATATATATATATATATATATATATATATATATATATATATATATATATAGTTAAATCTAACATTTTACCAGTTATTTACAAAAATAAAATCTTCCGCTAATAAACGTTCAGTGGTGTTCAGGTGAAAGTCTGCAAACTCATTCTCTGTATAATTATATTGTTTTGTCTTCATTCACAGGCAAGTGGACTTTGCTGAGAAGAGTAAGTATTGGTTTGTCGTCATGATTCTAGCAAAGCACTTACACACTTCATCATAATAACTGTCCATCTCTGACAGATCGAGCCAAAGTCACGAAGGGTCTTCCTGATGTGGTGGCCATAATGGAGGAGAAGGTACGTCTCCATCACTTCTGTGTTTCATTGACTCTCCTCTTCAGCTCACACAATCCTTCTGTCCTTCTCTTCAGTCTCTTTGCCTGACGTGTTTTGCCGATGGCGACCCAGTGCCGGAAATGTTCTGGCTAAAGAACGACAGAGAAATCCTCTCCGGCGGCCAGTATAACATTACAAACGAGAATAAATCCTCCACGCTCACTATAAACCACGTGACCATGGAGGACTCGGGCAACTATAGCATCTTTGTACGCAATAAACACGGCTCGCAGACGGTTCCCGTGACCGTGAGTGTGTATAAACAAGGTGAAAAGCCTCGAGCAGACGCAGTGCAACTGTAAATCAGTAACACCAGGACAAACTCAGCGTTTTTAAAGGGGTGATGAACTAAGAAATCAAATGTTCCTTGAGCTTTTGACATATAAGAGGTCATCATAGTATAAGAATATCCTGTAAGTTTCAGAACTGAAAACTTCCTTGTTAGTCCAATAAAAGCTTTTATTGACACCAGGCACAGCGAACGACAGGTTTTTCAAAATGGGGATCTCTGACGTCAAAGGGTATCAAACCATAGATATACATAATAAAGGCTAGATGTCTTACGGCGGAGTCTCTAACGGCATCACCCGGCGGCCATCTTGTCACAGGCAAGCTTTCTGTAAGGTGAGTGATCTGCACGAACACAAATACTCTTATCTCGCTGAAATCTTGACGGATTTACAAACGGTTTGGTTTCTTACAAACATTATTTACGTGGCTATAATTCTGGATGCTTGAACATGTTGAAATATATAATATTATAATTATTCATAAGTACGCAGTGTCATAACTACATCTCTGACGTTTATAACAAACCAATCCGTTTGAAAATCGGTAGAAAATTTAGCAAGTTATGGTTATTTTAAAAGCACCATTTAAACAATGTTACGAGTGAGCGAGCTGACTGTGACAAGATGGCCGCCAGGTGCGGACGTCGACCTCCATTGGCCAGCAGCGCGGACGAGACCTCTAGCCTTTATTATGTATTACTATGTATCAAACCCCGCCTCCGCAGAAGAAGATCGACGCCTACTTCAACACCGCCTGTTTAGCCCCGCCCACCGATTCACACATTACATGAAACTCATTATAATATGGAAAACTGTTATCCATTCATAGCTGTGGGCGTTTACTTCCAAGTCTTCAATGCGGCACGCCCATAAAAACCGGAGCTTGGCTCAAAACCAGGGTAGGAAATAGCCTATTACTTATTCATTTTGATGTTTTTGAATGTAAAAACCAAGCGAATGTCATAAGTTGACCTCAGACAGCAATATAAAAAAAATTAAAAAGCTAGTTCATGACTCTTTAAAGTCAACAGTGATTTCTAAGCTGGAAGCTTGTTTCTGACACGGAATAAAACATTTAAAATTATTTTTAAAATTTATCTCACAATTCAGACTTTTTTTCTCTGATAAAAATTCACAATTGCAAGAAAAAAGTCAGAATTGTGAGATAAAAAGTCGTAATTACCTTTTTTCTTTTTTATTCTGTGGCAAAAACTAGCTTGCCTTATTTCCATGGCATGTGTGTGTTGATTTTGGAGTGTGAAGGACTGTTAATGGTGCTTCAGAAAGCAATGTCCTAAGACTGATCTGATTTCATTTGTGGTTTGTTTCCTCTGATTTATCCTGTGATTTATCCTCTTACAGAATAAAATGCAAATTAAACCTGTTTCTCTCTCTCTCTCTCTTCATTAACTAAATAAATCATCAGGGAATAAAAGTGGACAGTGAACTTTGATCAGATTGACTGTGAACACACTTTCCAGTTGCATTACAATAATGTCACCATCAAAAAATATTATTTTTTTTGCCAGTTCATGGATAGATGTTTCGTCTGCTGATATTTCATAATAGAGAGATCGAGGCCTGTTGCATCTATCATTATGCAATCCTGGGCTGAATCTTTTGAACAGATAGAAAGCAAACTCCACAGTCCACAGAGTCATTCACCCCTCATGTTTAAACAGACGAATATGTCCGCCGGTTCCTTTTGTGAAACAGTCTTAGAGGAGATTCTAGACTTGTTCGCTTTTATTTACTTGTATATAAAATGCTGGACTCATGCATGCACACAGCATGAATAAGCCGTGTCTCGTGCATTATTTGCATCAGTTTTGTGTCATGTGGTGATAAGAGTGCATCTTCTCTATTGAGCGTATGGAGTGACCGTGTTTTAATGCGTTATTAATGTTGTAAGAACTCATCTCATTCTGCAGAGATGCTCATTTTAAAATAGTTTATTTTAAATTAGTTCAGTGCAGTTCATCCATTTGGCTTCTCAGCTAATGTTCAAGCCATATTATGCTCATTAACCAAATTATTTAATACATCTTATATGCATTCAGCTACAGTATTAACAAGAGAGTTGTGCTTTTATTGAACCTGTTTAAATCCATCAACTAAAGATCCAACTAAATTAAAACAAGCTTGCATGACCGTGAGGAAGGATTGTTGCAAGAGATACTCCTATGCCATTCAAAAGTTGGAAAAATGTATTTTATACTCACAAAGACTGCATTTATTTGATCAAAATACAGTGAAACAGGAATGTTGTGAAATAATATAACAATGTAAACCGATTTATATGTGAATATATTAAAAAAATGTAATTAAATAGAATTAAAGCTGAATTTTCAGCATCATTACTCCAGTCTTCAGTGTCACATGATCCTTCAGAAATCATTCAAATATGATGATTTGCTGCTCAAGAAACATTAATTATTCTCAGGGCTGAAAACTGTTCATATTTTTGTGGAAACT
Source organism: Phoxinus phoxinus (assembly GCF_949152265.1). NCBI lineage: Eukaryota > Metazoa > Chordata > Actinopteri > Cypriniformes > Leuciscidae > Phoxinus > Phoxinus phoxinus. The sequence continues at coordinate 33,249,778 of NC_136885.1, read as the reverse complement.
AGGATACTTTTTTCAGGATTATTTTATGAATAGAAACGCTTTGCATAACCAGACCCACGTGGATCCCCACAAAAACATCACACATTTCTAAATCTATTAAGTTGATGGATGAATGGATGCAAGTCAAGGCTCTGTAATATTCCATCAAACTAAATTGTGTTTAAAAAAAAAAAGTCTGGGTCAGTTGCACCCATATTTAGGGGGACATTACTCCACACATGGTGTTAGCGAACTCTGGGTTGTTCAAACAGAAGGGAAAAACGTCAATGATTAAACTCACATGTGAAATATAAATACCGGACTGGAATGATCCTCTTCACTTTGTGTTGAGCTTCTCAAAGCGGTCTAAGGCTCTTGTCCGATCAGAAGACATGGCTTTCCACGGAACATGGCAGGTGTATCTTCAGGAGAACTACGAGGAGTTTCTAAGAGCTATTCGTGAGTTTTTACGTGCTATTTACCTGAGCCAATAAAATGATCATCAGGGTTGCATCTCCCAAAAGCATCGCATGGTGGCAGCGGTTTCCACAGTTTATAATGCACGCGATGCTGTTGGGAAATTTCACGTTACTATTCAAAGTCAAATGGAATGAAAAATGCCAAATTTTGAACAATTTGAAATTGATGTTAAAATACACTTGGAAATAATATCCAAAAGTAAAAACTTCACTACAGCTGTTTAATAGCCTAGGTAGGCCTACAAGCTTTTTCTGTGAAATGCCTTTCTTTTTTCCCCCTCTCTCTCTCTCTCTCTCTCTCTCTCTCTCTCAATATGGGAAATATTAAGTTTGTTACCGCCACGAATAAAAAATAAAACAGGTAATTGCTACTTTTTATCTTACAATTCTGACTTTATTCCTCACAATTGTGAAATAAAAGAAACCAGTTATAAAGTCCGAATTGATAGATAAACTCGGAATTGTGAGAAATAAAGTCTGTAAACTCAGAATTGTGAGAAATAAAATCAGACTTGCGAGAAATAAAGTCTGTGAGATATAAACTCGGAATAGCGAGTTATAAAGTCTGAATTGTGAGATATAAACTCGGGATTGCAAGAAATAAAATCAGAATTGCAAGATACAAACTCGGAATTGCGAGATATAAGATACACAGACTTTTTTTAAAGTATAAACTATGAAATATAAATTGTAAGATATAAACTCACAAAACACTCACTTAGTGTCTGTGTTTCTGTTCCTTCAGCTCTGCCAGAAGATATTATTAAACTGGCCAAGGATGTTAAACCGGTGACAGAAATCCAACAAAGCGGCAACGACTTCACCATCACATCCAAGACCCCCGGGAAAACCGTCACCAACTCCTTCACCATCGGCAAGGAAGCTGAGATCACCACCATGGACGGCAGGAAGCTCAAGGTGGAATATGTATAATTTACGCCTTTGTAAGATGTCAAAGTTCGATATGAGGTGATATAGTGTGCAGGAGCTCAGTTTCACAAGAGATCAAGGTCTTTTCTTAATTCTCTAATCTGCACCAGTCAATTTTTTTAAGCTAATTAGACCAGGAATATGTACCGTATTAAAGGTAGGATTGGTGATTTTCGTAGTGGCTAGCAATAGCAAGCTAGCTTTAAAGCCACGCCTCCTTCAAAACACATGAACGCGCACAGCAGGGAGCAAATAAAAATGTGTTAAACTACATCATGTCTTAAAGCACATAACATTTGAAGATCAAGATGTGAAGAGACTTTCAACCAGCATAACAAAACATTTAAAGGAACATGCCGACTTTTGGGACTTTAGCTTATTCACCGTATCCCCCAGAGTTAGATAAGTCCATACATACCCTTCTCATCTCCGTGCGTGCCGTAACTCTGTCTGACGCACCCACCGCTAGCCTAGCTTAGCACAAAGACTGGAGGTAAACGGCTCCAGCTAGCATACCGCTCCCAATAAGTGACAAAGAAAATGTAGGCGTTATTTTGTCACTTATTGGGAGCAGTATGCTAGCTGGAGCCATTTACCTTCAGTCTTTGTGCTAAGCTAGGCTAGCGGTGGGTGCGTCAGACAGAGTTACGGCTGACTATAAGTTTGTGTATTTGTACACATTTTCCCTCTGATGGTGTGAAGAAGAAAAAGCTCTTTATCCATGAACTGGACTCTTATATGTGTTTCTTTCTTCCAGTGCACTGTCAAACTGGAGGCTGGGAAGCTGGTCTGTCACACGGATCGATTCTCTCACATCCAGGAGATCAAGGGAGGAGAGATGGTTGAGGTTTGTACAGGAGATCTATATGCGTATTGCTCATCAGAGCTCAGAACTGTCTACATCTGCTAAATATGAACATTTGTTATATTTCTATTTTCTCTGGGTATTTATTTTCCAGACCCTGACAGTAGGAGGAACCACCATGGTCAGGAAGAGCAAAAAGATCTGAAGAGTTTGATAATGACCGGCTATTTAAATAAAGCTCTGATTTATCATAATAGTGTGAGCTTGTTGTGTTTCTGGTACCTTGCATCATTCACAAAAACATTTTTAATAACACTATAACTTTTAATAACAGACAGTTCCTGGAAAGGGAGGGTTTTTTTTACTCTGTTGAATGTGGGTTTATTTTTGAATATCAGTTTTTGTAGAAACAAACCTTTAAAGCCTTGATCTAATATAAAACTATATATTTTTTCACTGTTATTGCACAGAAATAGAAGATATAATTAATTGCACACACATTGGCATTAATGCATTGTGGTATGTTGTCTATGGTTTAAGCTAAATTTAAACATGCAACAATTATAACATTCAAAATAATAAACGAAACGGTAAAAATGTAAACGTAACAGAAATAGCAAGCTTAAATGAAATTACAACATATAAAACATGTGACCGCCTAATATTTTTGTCCTGAAAGACAATCAAATTTAAAATCCATAATAAAGGAAAAAAGGGTAACGCTTAGTTAACATTAGTAAACTAATATTAATGAACGGCACTTCTACAGCATGTATTGATCTTTGTTCATGTTAATTTCAACATTTACTAATACATTATTAAAATCAAATGTTGTATTTGTTAACATTAGTTAATGCACTGTGAACTAATATGAACAAACAATGAACAGCTGGATTTTTATTAACTAACATTAACAAAGATTAATAAATAGAGTAACAAATGGTTAGTTCATGTTAGTTAATGCATTAACTAATGTTAACAAATGAGACCTTATTGTAAAGTGTTACAGAAAAACAAAAAACAGCGAGCAGGATAAACAAACAAACAAATACCTAAATAAATATAGAAATAAACATTAAAACGTAAAAATAAAACATTCAAAAAAAATTTGTAACAGTTTTCTTATTTTTCAAACTTAATGTTGTTTTTAGATATTTTTGTTCTGCTGCCTTTGAAACAAATGCTAATTTATTATTATGTTGAAAACATCTTTTTTTTTACTTTACCTCTCACATTTTAATTGACTTTTTGAATACAAATGTTATTAGCCTATAGAGAATACGAGACAATAGATTATATAACAAAAAGTTACAAAATAGGGAGGTCTGAATGCAAATCTACATAAAGATATTGAAACATTTACAATTTTTTTTAATATTAACTGTTTTTTTTGCTTCATTGAGTCATAAAGCTCCATTTATTTCTTGAATGATTTAAAAGAATTATTATTATTTATTTTTTTTACAGGAAAACGTACATTTTTGAACATGGATTTGTTTTTCCATTAAAGGAATAAAATGTATGATATAAACATGACTGCGATTGTCTCTATAGTTCTCCAAAAGACCAAATAATAAATGTTTCCACAGCAACACAAATTGGCCATCTATATTCTTTGTGATAAATCAAATCACAAACATTTTGCCAAAACGGTCTTACAAATGGGCAGTGCCAAAATAAATGAACCACAGTTTCAGGGCAACTGTCACAAAAAAGTGCAGTTAAAATCAATATCACCTTTACATTCTACAAAAGTAATGTTTCACTGGGTAAAACCAATATCATTTTTAATGACACCTCTTCGACTTTGTTTGTAATTAAATATTCATTAGATATTTAATTACAAACACATACATTTTCCAAACAATATTTGTTGTCAACGATTTGAGTAATAATAATTGGAATAATATGCACAAATATATATATACATTGAAGAAAAGAAACGAAAAGAAACGAAAAAATATATTATTATTTTTTCTTGCTTGCTTGACAAGGGACGTCACGGTGAGCTGGCTGCGCATGCGCGTGACGCGTGTACATCGACATCGAGCTGGTCTGCGGCCTGTGAGCCCGTTTGTCTGTGGACCTGAAGTTTGCAGTTTTTATTATTATGGCGAGATACATGCGACCTCCAAACACATCTCTGTTCATCAGAAACATCTCCGATGACAGCAGGTTAGTGCGCATGAGTAACGGTTACTGCAGAGTTTGCGCGAGAGCTGCTCACGCCCGCGTCGTTAAAATCTCACTAACTACAATAAATGTGTCATGTGCATGAATATACATCATGATTAGACACTCATTTAAAGTTATATTTAAAAACTGACATAGTGAGTGGGTTTTCTCTATTTTGCCAAAAGGCTGCCTACTTACTGCTAATCAGTTAAGACCGATGGATTAAAGGGTAAATGAAAACATAATTGCCCCGTTTGTCTCATATGTTTAATGTTTTTAGTCTAATATTTGCAGCAGGATTTGAAACAGGATTGGGTTTCTTTCCACTATGGCTGTTATTAGACGCATGAATATTAATAAGGAACACTGCATACATAATGAGGACAGCTTCCACTTTTCAAAATCCAAATATGAAATTATAATGTTATAAGATTCTGTTATTTTCACTGATTGCATCTACTGACTATTGTATCTTTAACCTATTAGTTAGAAATGTTTCAACTAATCAATTTCTCACCCAGCATTATTATATTGTATCTTTAATTAGCGTTTTATCTATAGATTTTATTTAAAGTTTGTTTTGGTAATAATATTATGTGCTTTAGTCATTTTATTACGTTTTTTATATTACTATTTATTTATATATTTTTCATTTTAACTTTACCTCAGGTAACAAACGTGTTTCTAATAGTTTTTTTTTTTTTTTTTTAAAACCTCTACTACATAATGTAAAATTAAGTGTGAGATTGGAGGGAGATTCAATTGCATCATTTGCAAATTGGGGTAGTTCAGTTTTTCACCATGAATTCTGCGATTAAGCATGAAGTATTTTTGTCACTACAAGCTATGTTTCCATCCACACCTGTTATGAAAGCTTGTTTCCAGCACAGAATATAAAATAAAATAAAAGGTACTTGCGTAATTTTTCCCCTCAAAATTGCGAGATATGCTAAACTAGGGCTGGACGATATGACCCAATATCAAAATCTCGATTAATTGAACAATTTAACTCGCCTACGAATAATTAAAGATTTTTTTGCAATAAATAATTTAGAATAATTGAAGGAAACGTACTATAATGTTGGAATTACCAAAATTATAAATCACAGGACAGCCTTGACAATGAGTTTCTGGGCTTCTCTGTGCGCGCGATCTTCACGTGATGAGTCATGTGATTACACATGCGGTAGTGTGAATTTAACAGGAAATTATTAACAGGATTAAAGAACCGAAATAACCGACATGGGAAAATTATGTCCAGTTAACTTAGAGGTTCTGAATTTTGGTTTCGATTACTTTCCGATTAATTAGTTTAATTGCGTGTTATTAAGTCGGAATTGCGTGTTTATATCATCTAGCATATATCGGACTTTATATTCTGTGGTGGAAACAAGCTTCCATAACCTATTTTTTAATGCGCATTTTGGGATATAAGACATAAAAAAGTTTTTAATTTTTAAAAAGTTTTTATGCGCTACTTTTAGCCGGATAATTTTTTTAATCCGATAAGACAAGCGCATAAATTAAGTAGGAAACACATTTACCGAATAAATACCTTGATGCGCAACAACAAAAAAACTCACATGATGTTGCCTCAACAGAGGATGTGATTGGATAACTGGACTAACTAGCGGACCAATCACACATCAGATGTTGAATGAAATGCCTGAGCCAAAGTCTGTCATCAGAATGATTTGGTTTAATTCCCTCCCAGAAGTGTCTCACAGGATTGCGTTTACACACTAGCATCCGAATCCGTTTTTTGCGTTTCGTCTGCGCGCTATGAGGCGCAAGTCATTCATGATATTGGGGAAAGACTCAAGAGCCACAGTTTCGTCCCCATTGCAGCAACTTTTTTCCAGATATTTTGCACCAATTTACCAGGAAGTGACGATTTTGTTTTCTTGAACACATGGGATGAAAACTTTGCATTATTCACAAATATTTTATGCGATATTCCAATTTTGCGTTCATAACTTTGGATGGAAGCATACATAGCTACTGACTTAGTGGCTTCTACGAAAGCAAATTTCAGCGCTTCAATGGCAGCTTTTATCACGTTATTATCCTCAAAGCACTCAGTCAGAGAAATGAATGTCCTGTCATCTCATGGTACTTTAGGCCAGAGGATTTGCGTCGTGAGTTTGGTCGTTACGGACCTATAGTAGATGTCTACGTTCCTGTTGACTTCTATTCACGGCGACCAAGAGGATTTGCATACGTTCAATATCCTTTGTAGGCAAATGTGTAAAAGTAAGAAAATATTGCAAACTTCTAAAGGGATGGTTCATCCAAAAATAAACAATTGGTCATCATTTAGTGTTCTGTATAATGAAAGTGTGTGTGTGTGTGTGTGTGTGTGTGTGTGTGTGTGTGTGTGGGGTCCAGTTCCCATTCACTTTCATTGTACGGGTGAAACTCGAAAAATATTGTGCAAAAGTTCATTTATTTCAGTAATTCAACTTAAAAGGTGAAACTAATATATTATATAGACTCATTACATGCTAAGTGAAATATTTCAAGCCTTTATTTGTTATAATTTTAATGATTATGTATTACAGATATGAAAACCTTTTCACAATATTCTAATTTTGAATTTGGGGTTTTCATAAGCTGTGAGCCATAATCATCAAAATTATAACAAATAAAGGCTTGAAATATCTCACTTTGCATGTAATGAGTCTATATAATATATTAGTTTCATATTTTAAGTTGAATTACTGAGATAAATGAACTTTTGCACCATATTTTGCGAGTTTCATCTGTGTTTGGAGATTGGATAATGACAAGTGTAATTTTTGTGTGTACTATCCCTTAAAAGCTTGACTGTGAATGGCCGTGAATGTTTGTCTCCTAACTGATATTTCCTCTGTTGTTGTCTCAGAAAATGTAAAGACATACAGTTCTGGAGACCTTCCCTACACAGAGTATTTAAAAGGGCCGATGTAGAGTAGATTCAAGACAAAGACAATAAAGAGAAAGTTAAAGCTTGAAGATTCAAAGGGGACCAAAATCAAGTCAAGGCCTCGGTCTGACCAAAGAAAGAGGAAAAGACTAAAGACTAAAGATTATTGGGCAAAGACATCCCCAAGTCCTTCTCGGAGGAGCTTAAAGACAAAAAAGGTCAAGCTGAAGGTCAAAGGTCAAGCATGTTAAAGGTAACCCGTTTTAATGTTGTATCCTACCATTACAGAGCACATGATTTCTGTACGTAATCAAAGGAAGTTTTCCTATCCATAATTTCTCTCCCTTTGATTGGCAGATGCATTTATTGGTGTTTCTTTAACTATGGGCACTGACTCAATCATCACATTCACACACTCGTTTTTCATTTAATTGCCTTTTTATGATATCTAATGTTTTTTCCAGCTCATCTCATCCTTCATTCTGTGGTGGACATGACAAGTTAAAACATGTTAGGGAGAGGTGGACAAAGTACACAACTTCCTTCCTTGAGTAAAAGTACAGATACTACTGGTCAAATATTACTCCGTTACAAGTAAAAGTTGTAAAGACCGATTTTTACTTAAGTAAAAGTACAGAAGTACTCATTTTTAAATGTACTTAAGTATAAAAGTAAATGTCAATGCATTGTTTTATTATTGTTGCATTGTTGCATGTAATAGCCAATTTACAGTTCCTTATGCCTCTGAATCTCTGCCTGCCCTCATATCAATATCACATTTATTTCTATAACACAGTTCCAGTCGTGGGATTGAATAAGTCACTCAATAACGTCCACAATGGTTTCCGACACCCAAATGGTGTTCTCAGTTGTTTGGCTTTTAGTATGAATATGTTAGCCTTGTTATCTATAAGCTAGTGTGCTCCAAAACAATGACAAAATTCGCATTTAGAAGAGCAAACCCAACGTTGAAAATGAAAATCATGTTGATGTCAGAATCCAATGTCAGATTGACGTTAATCTCCAACGTTGGACAGACGTTGTATTGTGGTTGAAAATCGGATTGATGTCAGAAACCAACATCAGTCGAGTTCTGACGTCAACCAGACTTTCATTTACAACCAAAATGCAACCCCTGCGACCCAAATCATCCCTGACGTTACTACTCTCTACTCAAGGCCCTTGACAGAAATGTAGTGGAGTAAAAAGTACGATATTTGTCTTTCAAATGTTGTGAAGTTAAAGTAAAATTTTCCAGAAAAAATAATACTCAAGTAAAGTACAGTACTCAAGTAAATGTACTTTGTTACTGTCCACCTCTTAGGAATAAAATGCCACACAACACATCATTTTCACATGTTTTTTGCATCATTTGATTGTAAACAACACCATAAAAATATTCCTGTTCTTGTCCATAACACACGTCATGTCACGTACTGTAAAAGTGCCTGAAGTTGGAGAACACGCTTGGAAATTTTGTGAATTTATTTCATCAACACATTCCCCTTTTGCCCGTTTATCACAATTAAATTCAGATGATTATTTGTTTTGCTTTATAATCTTTCATGTTTTGTGGTGAATATTAATATCGTACTGATGGAGAGTTCAGTGTCTATAATGTAAAGTTCATCGGTGTGTGTCAGAATCTTATAAATAAACCAAGCAAAGCCTTAACCGCAGCTGCATGTTCGAGGACGTCCGTGACGCAGAGGATGCGCTTCATAACCTGGACAGAAAGTGGATCTGTGGACGGCAGATCGAGATCCAGTTCGCTCAAGGAGACCGGAAGAGTATAACACTGTTTTTCTGCATGTTGAAAATTAATATATACCGTAGTTTGTTGAACTGCAAAGATTTTAATCCTCCAGTTTAAAGGAACACGCTGACTTTAGCTTATTCCCAGTATCCCCCAGAGTTAGATAAGTCCACACATACCCTTCTCATCTCCGTGCGTGCCGTAACTCTGTCTGACGCACACACCGCTAGCCTAGCTTAGCACAAAGACTGAAGGTAAACGGCTCCAGCTAGCATACTGCTCCCAATAAGTGACAAAATAATGCCAACATTTTCCTATTTACGTTGTGATGTGTATAGTCACAGCGTGTACAAATAACACGGTCACATGAGACACAGCCATCTTCAGTTCGCTCAGAGTGTTGCGCGAATCACTCCGCAGAAGTAGTGCTTCGCCTTCTGAGAATATAGTTCCCAGTGTGTATACGGTTAGAAGATGTCTGTGTCTCATGTGATCTTGTTATTTGTACACGCTGTGACTATACAAATCACAACATGTAAACAGGAAAATGTTGCCGTTATTTTGTCACTTATTGGGAGCAGTATGCTAGCTGGAGCCATTTACCTCCAGTCTTTGTGCTAAGCTAGGCTAGCGGTGGGTGCGTCAGACAGTTACGGCACGGAGATGAGAAGGGTATATATGGACTTATCTAACTCTGGGGGATACTGGGAATAAGCAAAAGTCCCAAAAAGTTGCCGTGTTCCTTTAAATGCATTGAATATAATTTTATAATAGCAATTAAATGTTATTTAGTGGCATGCAATTGTTTTGTGGTGTTGTGCAGCTCCCGGTCAGATGAAATCCAAAGAGAAGCGCTCTCCTCGCAGCGACTCGCGATACGACGACTACGAGCGGGACGGGCGGCGCAGACGGTCCCGCAGCCGCAGTTACAGAAGCAGATCTCGCAGTCAGTCCTACGAACGCCACGCTCGCCCGTCAGGGAGCCCTAGAGAGTGAGGACAAGCACACGCTCACCATCTGTGAAATCAGAGCTAAGAGTCTATTACATTTAAGAAATAAAAAAAAAAATTTTGCTATATATTTTTTATCATATATACCGGTAATATATAGGGGTGTCACAATATATCTCGTCACAACATATTGCAATACAAAACTGCAACAATATGTATCGTGGATTGTGACAATATGTGTAGTTCACCCAACAAAACATTCACATTTTCAGAGTTTTAGTGTCAGTACAACATTAAACTACTATATATAATGTTGAATATGATGTATAATAATGCAATGGGGGAATATTTGTGGGTCTGGATAATGCCAAATGTCTAATGGTGCCTGTAAAAGTGGCCTACATTATTTTAAATATATCTAGTCAGTGATAATAATTCTGATTTCAGCTTCAGAATCATGAATATTGTTATTCTGGTGTCTCTGTTGTCCTGTGCGTTGGGTTTCCAGCATCAAGTCCAAGCCTATTCATTTACACACACAATGTAACACCAAATTTAGCATTTTAATCAATAGTAAAAATTTTGTGAACCTTTTAGCATGTCTTGGAGTATCGCAATAATATCCTATCGTGACATGAGACTTCTTTTTTTTTTTGGCCCGGTTTCACAGACAGGGCTTAGATTAACCTTAGTTCAATTAGGGAATTAAAAAAGCTTTTTTAATATAAATGCCTTAGAAAAAACATTACTGGTGTTCATCTTGAGAGAAAACAATGGCACTGATATATTTTGAGATATGTAAGTGCAAACTGCTTTCAGTTAAACCGGCTCAATAATGCAGTTTAGTCTAGGACTAGACTTAAGCCTTGTCTGTGAAACTGGGCATAAATGTAATTTCTTATTACAAAACTTCTCTTTGTTATTCTACATTGATCCATTGACTGTTTTTTTGACAGCTCTCGGTCACACGGCAGACACCGGAGAAGCAGAAGTCGTGAGAATAACAGGTGAAGAGTGCATACCAAAGTCATGACATATTTAAAACAGTAATATCCTATACTAAACCTAAACTGATATTGACAAAATATATATCATTTGAAAGCTTACAATATCTAGGTTTCATATTTGGTGACTGATTTTCAAAATAAATTACAGAGGAGCCGTAATTTATCAATTTGCAACAAGAATATTTTCATACTCCTAAAGCGTGTTCAGACCTTTATTTTGAAATAGTGATGAACATGAAAGAATGGTAGAAACCTCAGTTTGTTTTCATGCCAAGAGTTTAAAAGATAGCATCCATTCAATTCTTTTAGAAAAAAAGGTCTGAAAATGTTTTAAATATAAAGATTAACCACAATGGAGGCGCCCTTAAATGGGCAGTAATGGAGTCTGGTTGACATCTAGTGAAAAAGTTTGGTACTGCACCCAAACAAAATCTCACTGAAAGCTCATTTTTTGAGATATCAACCTAAAATTTGAAACACAACTTTCAAAGTTTTCAAAGATTTTATTGCAGTTTTAGTCACCCAGGTTTTGAAAAAATATATTCTATATAAAATAAGAATACATTTTTTTACATTGTACATTTTCATAAACATAAACTTTTTATGTTTCACTTTAATTTATTTGTAAGTGACAAATGTCTTTTTTAAAACAAGACCAATCTTACATATATATTCCAAAGCATTCTTGAATTACAAACATTTAAGTTCGGAATGTGTATTTTCATGTCTATAAAAAAAAAAGGGGGGGGGTGACACTTAAAGGGTTAAAATCGAGTCAGCATCCGAGGCCTTGGCTTCATATGTTTCTCTTTGTAAAGGTTTATTATACTCACACATGAAAATGCATTGTGCAAAAAAAATAATGCATTAACTCTCCCACTATGGAAACAGACTGTAAATCAGTTTTCTGCTCAGACACAGGTCACGTGACCACGGACGCAGACACCATCGCTCTGCCTCGCATTCTCCTTCCCAGGACAAGTACAAGTCCAAGAGCCGCAGGTCTCAGTCCAGATCGGCCAGCCCGCCGGTGGAAGACCTGCACCCGTCCGCCGGCTCACCCCGCGCCCGCTCGGCTTCCCGCTCACCGTCTCGCTCGCGCTCCAGGTCCTGGGCCGGCCGCAAGTCTGGGGGCCGTTAGTGTAAATACAGCATCATGTGCAGCGTTTCATCGTGTGTAATCATGACACCGTGCTTATCAGATCCCGAACTAATGCAGCTCAGTTGAAAGTTAGTGTTGGCAGGTTCAGATGTTCTTTTGTAAGAAATGTGCCCATCGCTTTGATGCCAGTGTTATAAAGATGGCTTTATTTTTATAGTCAGAGACGATCAGAACACCAGCTATTTTTTGTTCAAATGATGCATGCAAAAAAAAAAAAAACATTTTAAAGACTTTGGTGTTGCCTCTGAAAGGTCGCAGTGTTACTTTGTTTTTGGAAGTTTTTCTTAAGGTTATTGTATTTGAAACTAAATTTGTATTTTAGTCAAGTCTTAATTGTAGCATCTGTTTATATGAAAGACGTAAGTATGTTTGTCATTGCTAAATAAACAATGATTTAAACATCATCTGAGTGTTGTATTCTTATACCTGCTTTTCATTGAATATATATATATCAAAAAAGTCAGTAACACCGTACAAAAAGGTTTCAATTGTTAACTGTATAATTTAGTCCTTATTTCAATATCTATTTAAAAACATTTTTTAAATCAAAAGTTGTATTTTATATTTTATACTGTAATATATTGCAGTGATACTGATATTTTTGTTTACAGTCACGAACTACATTAACATGAACCACCAGTATTTCTATATACACTTACTCTACATTTCATCTGTTAACATTAATGCTTTGAACTAAAATGAACTATAGTATGTGTAACATTAACATTAAGAAAAATGCAAAAGAAAATATATATATTTTTTTTAATTTCTAATGTTACTACCAACAAGACCTTATTGTAAAGCATTACAAAATATTACACCAGAAAACATTTTTTTATTAGTTTGCTAAACCTTTACAAAACTCATTTTGTCAACAGTTCATGTAAACAGAAATCTAAAGCAGATAACTATGAAAATACTTATAAAGCATTATTATTCTTAGTTACTCTACATTTTTAAGAACAAAAGTTGTTTCACTGATAACAATGAAATGTGTTTATTAACTAAGCAAATCAATAATTACTGAAACTATTTTGCTAATTTTTAGTTCATGTTATTGCATTAATGAACGTTAACCAATGGGACCTCACTTTAGATCTCCTGTGGTAAAACCACTAACCAATCTCATGTGGCCAGAATGATTTCTGCAGTTGTTTAAAACTCATTAACCTTTGATGTCATTTACTTTACACAACCTCCTTCAGGATGTTTTTTTTTTTTTTCTTACAATACATTATTGGTTTCATCCAACCTTCTGCCAAATCAGGCCAGGGACTTTCTTCTGCATGAAATACTGCACTAAAGCTATAAAACAGTATTTAAGCGTGCAACAAATGTTTGAAAAAGTAATAAACAATATGTCAAATGACCATATGTCATGTTTAATTTAGTGACAACTATCATCTCAGACATACACGGCTACTTTGCAAAGAAAAACCTACAATATACTAAATTGGGTTAAAAATGCAGAGAATGAGTTTTCTGCAGGAATTGAATGCAAATGACCTGATTTTATTTTCATCATTGAACACTGACACTACTAAAGTGATGAGAGATGAGCTTACTAGTTTATCACTGCAATGCATAATAGTTTCACAAACAGTAAAAGGTGTGCAATTATATACTTCGAAAGTGTGCTTTGAAACCTCACCACAGGATCCCACTGAAAATCTAAAGGATTTTGTTCCAGAAGCGTGTGTGTGTGTAGAAGAACCACAACACTAGTTTGCATCCAAGTTTATTTTTGAAATTCCCTACTCCCTCTATACAAGAAAAAATGACTTTCCACAAAGGCAGCAGTGAACTCTCAGTGATAGTAATATTTATGATTAGGGCAGGAAACAAAATAAATCAAATCACAGTGTAATCTTCCTTTTTCTTTAAATACTCCTGCTGTCATCTTTGGCTGGGGTTTGGCGGACAGTTTACCGTCAGGCCAAAGTCACGGGAAGTTACAGTTCAAGCCAATGGAGCTGCAGGGCTTCAACTTTACAAAAGCCAATGCAGGAATGTTGCGTTATACTCTGATAACGGAAATAAAAAACAACAAAAATAAAATAAGAACAAGCCGTCCACGTTTGAAACGCAAACCAAAAAAAAAAAAAATTCACTGCCGGGGATGCGACAGCACTTTTTAAATTTCATAAAATTGTATAGACAAAAAATAAATCTACAAAAATGGAACTAGAATATTACACAACAATTAAACGAGTTTCGTTTAACTACACAAAACCGAAATTCTTGGTCTTGATGGCTAGTAAAAGTTTCTGTTTGAGAATCTGTTTGGAAGAGTAAAGTGGCACGTAAAGGCGAGAGATGCAGGTGTTGGCGGTCGGCAGGTGCTGGTCGTCTGGCGGGCGGATGGTGATGGAGGGCATGGGCTGGAAACCTTCTTCACTGGCCGGCAGAGACGGGCTGGACGTCCAGAAATACACCTGCGCACACACACACACACACGAACGCCTTAACATCTGGCATACTTCACGTGAATTAATACGGAGTAAAGAAATGCAGAAACGTCCTACCAGGTCCTGCCTCTCCGTCATACTCATCTTCTCAACGATGGACCAAAACCAGCGCTTGAACTGCAGCAGCTTCTCCGCATTCTCGCCTGGAGGTTTAAACAAAACAACACGATTGATGTATTTACAGGCACTTGATTCATTGGATCTGATTTATTTCATGTCATATAAGCAGAACATGTTTTAAATGGCAAACTACTCAGTTTATAACAATCATAAATATAGCTGCAAGCAACAATTAAGGGGCCAAACACAAAGGCGGCACGATACGTCATCAGACCAACTGAACAATGAGCAGTTAAAGACATATTGAGATGATTTTAGGCAAAATGCCTGAAAAATTAAATACAATCACTAATGTGATCTGTTTAGCACTTAACCAATAGGTGGCGCTGTGACCAGATCAAGTTGAGAATAACACTGCAATGCTTTGGCATATTGACACCAAACTTTGCATGAGTCGTTTTTGCATCATGCCATCAAATTTGTTGATGCGGTATACCATTTTTTTTTTTTTTAGATGATACAATTCGATTTTGGTCTAGGAGTTTAAAAAGGTTTCTTTTCTTTTTTTTAAGAATATTAAAGTTGCGGACAGGAAGTTTGACCGACTATAGCAAAATTGGTATCCATGTTTCCGGCATGACCCAAAGAATCTATTAAGACCAGGTTCATTACAATAAGCTAATTTAATCAAAAGTTATTAGCATTTTTGTAAATTTCATTATAACTTTTCAAGGTGGCGAGGCACTGAAACTTTGAAAATCATCAGGGCATGGTGCCGAAGACACTCGAAACAATACGCTTGTACAATAAAGCATTTTACAACAAAATTCAAGAAGGCCGACACCCAAAATGGCCTACATGGGAAAATTAGGAATCGTTCGACTTGGCATGCTGCACCAAATCTAATGACAACAGTTTTGTCCAAACCGTTCAGAAGATAATTTATTCATATCTCCAGACCACAAGGTGGCACTGCGCTGAAACTGTGCAGATAGCCTTAGGTCATGGTTGTCATAACACTAACATATTCTGACCAAAATTGGTTAAAGCGTTGAAGAGATATAGCCTCATCCATTTTTGGCATGCTCTTCGTCAAATTCGTTCACATTTTATTCAATAACAGTTTTAAATCCCGTAACTTCCTGTTGGCATGGTCTAAAGATGATCTAGTTAAATTGATTTTTGTGAAAATTGGATGAACAGTCCATGAGGAGTTTGTACTTTTCCGTCATGAAATTGACTACTTATTCCTTTTCTCAAGACTGTTCGATTGAAAATGAGAAAGAGGAAATTTGAATTTTGTTTCTAGGTTCAAAAGTTATTAGCATAAATGTAAGTGAAACTGTGAACAGTTAGTGGTGTTAGCAATTTGGGAGTCTAACTCAATCCCTCTGAGGTTTATGTCCAGACTGTCCTCTATCTGTGTGCCAAATTTCATAACTTTCCCACAAGCGGTTCTATGCACTTCGAGCATAAGAAGAAGAAAGAAAAGAAAGCAGCAGAATAATAATAATAATATCAATGCCAGTGATTACAAAAGGTGCCTATGGTGCTTGGCCCCTAATAAAACTACATACAAAGTTATACACAATTATATAAAACAATTTAACCAAAAAAAAATATACAATAAAAATAGCAATTATATAAGAACCTTCAGTTTGATATTCCATGGAAAATGTTCTTTCAAAATGTCCATTAACAATTTCAGATTCAAATTGTTGCCTAATATAATAGAAACACGAATGCACTAAAATATGCTTTACAGTCAATAGCGGTTTTCCATCCTACGTTCCAAAACTGGAATATATCATAAAACATTTGCAAATAAAGCATCATTTCAATCCCATATCTTCAAGAGAGAGAGATAAAATAAAAAAAATCACTTCATGGTCATCGGCGCATATCAGTAATACATTATTTTATTTTGCTAAGTTGCTGCAACTAGAAGTCTGTGAATTTATTTCAGACAAAAAAATAATAATAATTTACTTGCGCATCAGAGAACAGATCAAACGCAATATACGCTGTCATGCATTCAGAGGCCGATGCCTGATGTTTGGAGGCACAAGCAAAATGGTTTGAGTTTCAGGGCTGAGAAAGAATATTATATGTAACATTACTAACATTACAGAGAAATGCTAAACCTTAATAATGAGCCTTAAAATATAAATTAAGTGCTAAAGCGCATATAAAGCTTGCCGCAGTGCACTGGCAAAAGTTACGATTATGAATGTATCGGAAAAAAACAAAGGAGACTGTCTGAACATTTGAATAATTTAATAAACTAGTGTTTTTTGAGTAAGTGTCGGCTGCAAAGTTGAAGTTGACGACACTGGCTCGTCATCTCTGGACGTGCCTATAGAGAGAAATGAACGTTAAGTTAAACATGTCGTGCAGTAAGCGCGGTACTAACTTAGCTTCCACACGAACACTTGGATTTGCCCCTAATATTAGAGCACATTTATCTAGGTTAATGCTAGGCTAACGTTAGCCACTCGTTCTACTAACGTTTCAAAATGACAAGCCATGTTTGAGGTAGGCTTGCAGAGGTAGATGTTTTGTCTTATTCACAACATGAGTGTGTAGCCGCTGCGCTGGCTACTACATCTACTGAGGCGGCGGCAGAAACGGAGGAGGCTGGTTTGCACGGCTTTATTCCGTGCTGTCGTCTCCACCGGTCTCAAAATTGTATGTATCCACTGTATTGTGATTTTCTGCTCGACCGGCACTTTGCAACAACACAACCTTGTTTCTGCAGCGACGTTCAGCATGTTTCCTACAGGGTTCGTACAGATACTGTAAAAAGAAAATTCAGGACTTTTGAAGCACTATTTTTTGGTTTTTAAGGACTACAATCAGATCGTTCTTATCAAACAATATCTTTAGGATTTTTTAAACTCAAATTACAGATATAAGGTATCTGTAAATACAACATAT
Organism: Phoxinus phoxinus; assembly: GCF_949152265.1. Lineage (NCBI taxonomy): Eukaryota > Metazoa > Chordata > Actinopteri > Cypriniformes > Leuciscidae > Phoxinus > Phoxinus phoxinus. The sequence goes on along the minus strand of NC_136885.1, from coordinate 33,232,165 downwards.
GTAATTTATAATTGAACAATAATAGCCATTATAAACTTTGTATTTAATATAATGTTGGGATACTTCGTGTCGAGAAAAGGTCTGATGGGGGATTAGCAGACGGGCTGCAGTGTTCATTTTGCGTGAAAAGATTGTGTGTGTGTTTTTTTAGGGCTGTCAAACTATTAAAATATTTAATCGTGATTAATCGCATTAATGTCATAGTTAACTCGCGATTAATCGCACATTTTTATCTATTCTAAATGTGTCTTGATTTCTTTTTGTCCCATTATTTTTTTCTCATTTTAATGCTCTTATCAACATGGCAAAGTGGATCGGCTTGCTTTGTGCAAATGTAGACGCGATGTGCAAACAAGTGTGTGCGGCGTGCCTGTTTTGTTTCTGGTCTAGCTAGATCCGGTGTGGTTTTGTAGTTTTAATAACGTTACTAGTTGTTGCAAAAGCATGTAAAAAAAACGACAAAGTTTGCTAGGCGTTAATCTCGTGATAAAAAAAATGTACGCCGTTAATAACGCGTTTAACGGAAATTTTATATATATATATTATATTTCAATAAGTCAAGCACTTTTCAAGTACCTCTTCATAAATATGTCTGTTTTCAAGGACTTTAAGCACATTGTACGAACCCTGTTCCAATAACAACATCTAACTTGTTTACATTTTACGTGGCATGAGAAAGTGGCAAACTACAATCTAAAATTAGATTAGAGCTGAAAAAGATTTCCAGAAATGCAGTTTGATTGCAGCTCAAAACGGATTTGCATTTCATGTGATTTTTTTCCCACTCACACTTGCTTAAATATGATCGGATTCCAATCAGATATGGACAAAAATCAGATATGGGCTGACAGTCTGAGCGAGGCTTGATGTACCTGATTCATCATTGAAAGAGGTGAAACTAATGAGCATCTGGACGTTGACTTCTCCACAGCCGTTGACCAGCAATCTGAAGTCCTCCGCCGTCAGGTCCTCCAGAGCATTCTTTGGAAGCACATCCAGAAGGCCCTTCCGCATGGCCTGCAAAACAACATGTTCACTTACATCTGCACATGGCTTTATTTTTGGCAGAGAGTACAGATCTTTCAATGAGTGGCGAAAGAACATGCACCTAATGCCTGGTTCAGATTACACGATTTTAGCACAATTTTGTCACGATTCGTTTGACGTCGGGTGTCGTGGGGATTCGTAAACGACAACGGGCGTCAGGACGCAAGATTCGATCGTTTCATCTCGTATAGTGTCATAGTGGGCAACAACCGATGCCGCGTCTGCGATGCATCACGACAAAAAGACTAGCATGTTTTTTTTTTTTCTGTCCTCCACAACGAGAGTGAGTGAGTGAGAGTGTGTGTGCGAGAGTGAGTGAGAGAGAGAGTGTGTGTGTGTTAGTGAGTGAGCGAGAGTGTGTGAGTGAGCGCGAGAGTGTGTGTGTGCGAGTGAATGTGTGTGTGTGAGAGAGATGGCACGCGATGGCTGGTTGGAAAGAAACGTGTAGTCTGACACGTTTCTTGTCCACGACACGACAAGATTTTAGGAGTCAAAATCACGTAATCAGACAGAGTGACTATCGTAACAGACAAAAAATTGTGTAATCTGAACCAGGCATAAAGCATACAACACACCTAAATCATGCAACGCTAAGGAATGCGTGAATTGAAAAAATGTTCGGCTTGAATGGAATGCAAGTCGCTTTTTGGATAAAAGCGTCTGCCAAATGCATAAACGTAAATGTGCATTCAAAACCAGTAGTTGTGTCTGTGTTTTGCCCTCTTTCTCTCTCTCGCTGTGTCAATTTCTTAGGCTCAACCCCTCGGGACTGCTATTGGATCGGGAAGCTGCCTATCATTGTTAACCTGACTGACGACACGGTATCCGCTGCCAATCCTGTCTACCGTCAGCATTTAAAATAGTGACAGGATTAATGCGAGGCAGACAATTGTTGCTCTCCTGTTCCCATACTTTATTTAATCTGCCTTTTATGCTAGCTTTTTTTGTGTGCTCAGTATCATTCTTACTTTATACAGGTTTTTTTTTTTTGCCATTTTTGATTCTCATCATTCATTATATTTGCTTTTGTGCTGATGACAACCTTCTCCTTGCCCGAGGGGAAAACTGGACAGGTAATTCCTTAATTGTAAAATAAACTACCTTTCCTGGCATTTTTGTGTGGCGTTTTGTCCCTAGCCACCATCATTTAAGCACATAATGGTCACAATCTCAATGTTACCTCTGCTAACCCTAGACCAAAATTAAGATGCAAAACTAGTAAGCTTCAAAATAAGGTCATGAATGAGCCACGATAAGGACCAGATAGTCAAAGTCTGGCTCTCTGAGTCCTAAAAATCAGGGTTAGGTGCCTCAAAAGTGAAGTGCACTCACATGCAGAGGCTGTTCTGCCACCACCAGCATCCTGTGCTCTGCGTATCTCCTCACGTACTCGTACACGTTCAGAGGAGTCACAGGCATGTTGACCCCACCGGCCAGGAGCTCCACCTGCAGATCCAACAGAAACACATTCAGACATGTGCAAACACTGAACCCTAAAGCAAATACAAAAGGGAAATGTAGCCATCACCTGTCCTGCTCCTTCCTCCTTGCAGAGGTCAATAGCAAAGGCGAGGTCCATCGCCGCAAACACAGCCTCCGCCTCCTCGGTTTGAGAGTGTCGAATCAGCTGTCGCAAGCTCTCGTACATCACCGGGTCGAAGAAAGCGAAGTCGTGCCAGTTCACCTGCAGCACAAGAGACAGGATAGCAAAATCCAGTCATAAAAGGTTATGGATTGGCAAATTGTGGATAAGTAAATCAAAAGAAGGGGTGTACAGCGGTCCACATTGTTTAAAAACGAGGTCTGCATGTTCTGCTTGTCTCTGTGTAGTAAAACTGCGCTCATTCACACTCAAGCTCGTGACACACAGTTGTATGTACTTCTCAAAGTGAAAATAATGAAAGTTTGATATTTAATGAAGGTTTAATATTATCACTTGTTGCGCAGCACTTTGTTTAAAAAATTTCATTTTAAAAGATTAATTCAAATGTTAATATTTCATGCCTTTGATTTCCACCATTTTGTATCAATTTGTATTCATTAAAAAAATCCAGAAAAATTAAAAAAGACAAACCAGAATTTATGCAAAAAAATAAAAAAATTCATACATAGGCCCCATTATCGTAAAAATATTGATAAAATATTGAATTGTTAATTTATGAATTCAATTAATTAGACACTCTGATTATTAAAGGTGCAATTTGTAATATTGATAGTTATTTTGGAATTTTACAGGGCCCTGACTTAGTGACAGGCTTAACCTCAGATCAATGCAGGATATCGCTATTACAAAAGTTATACATGTAGATATTCACCTTCCTGCCGAGCAACACCTTGATGACGTGTCTGTTGAGTGTGATGGGGCAAAGTTCATTTTGTAACAGACATAACCCAAGTATCCTGTAGGCAGAAGAAAAGAATCAGGGATGTTAGTAGGAGCTGGGGGATCATTCTCAACACAGATGTTCAAGTGAACACGTGTCTCATACCTGCCGATGTTACGGAAGCAGTTGAGCCTGGCCTCAGTGTTCTTGCCTGGACGGGGCGAGTAAAAGCCCCTCTTGCCGGGTTGGTAAAAGAGAGGTGCATTATCATCCCCGTCATCAGGGTCGTCCAGCTCCATATCAACCACGCTGCGAGTGGAACCGTGCCTCTTTCGGTTCTCCTGCTGGTGGAATATGGAAATTACAATTAAAAACCGATCACAGGTGCAACAAAGAACTTCTTTAATCTCCAAAGAACTATATAGAACAACTCATGCACAATATGCCTGCAAAAACTATACAGCACAAAATTATGAGTTGCACCCTGAACCTAAGCTGATGCAACGAACAAGAAAAGAGCCTTTAGAGTTTGACACAACTTACTTGTGCTTTTTCAGGAGTGTCGAGGAGGCCGAGGTCCAGTATACTGTCAGCACCATTTTCCCTGTGCAAGAGAGAGAAGCTCATAAAATACTCCACAAAATTACACCACAAAATCAAATGGCAAACAATGGTTTAAAAAAAAAAAACTGCTTAATTTATTAGTATTAACAAATAAATGTAATTACTACAGTGCATATTAAATACTATTAAATGTATTTAATAAATAATTGTATTACTTTTTAAATTAATAAATATGTTAAAAATGTCTTGTATATAATTATATTAGGTAATTTACTTTATATAATTAATATTATATTATTTAAATAATAATAACTTGATAAATAACAACAGACACAAATGAAAGACCAAGCTGAAAAGCAATAAGCACTAGAAATAAGAAATACTACATAAATTGTATTAAGTAATCAATGTAGTGAGTAATCAAATGTATTTAAAAAAAACTGCAGTCTTCACTGTTACAAGTTACAAAAGTGATTCAGACAGGAGCAATGAGAGATGTTTTCTATCTTTTGTAATTTGATTAAAATTTAATGACAGACAACAGCAGGTTTTAGGCTGCGGTCACTTAAAAACCGAATGCACAGATCCAATATACTGTTACACATGCATTTTCTGTCTCAACTGATTAAGTTCACTTAAGGCATAAAGGACTGTTTTCTTGACAGGGGGCGTGAGATTATTCACCTTCCGTGAGTTATGAGGAGCTCCATGGCCTCTTCCACACGAGCTCTGAGTGAGTCTTCACTGGCCAGAAGCAGCAGCAGCTGAGCAGGAGAGAGTTCCAACAGCATCCCTGTGATTTTACTGGCAAATGCCTGTAGAGAAAAGCACACCACATAAATGGATATCACACACTAAATCATATTTTCCAAAGTCACATTTGCTGTACTGGTTTGTACCGGCTGCATGGCGTGCACTCGTGGGTACAGTCTCTCTCCTAGAGCCTGTCTGTGAGCCGGCAGCGGCTCCGGTTCATCACTGGGGTTCCCTTCTGATGCGGGTCTGAACGGCCGTGTGTCAATTGACAGCTGTCTCCTTGAGTCCCTGCAAAAAATAATAATAATAATAATAAAATAAATGATATAAAGCATTTTTTTTAACATTACATTTTTATATATTAAATTTTTTTTTAGGAATGCACCGATCATGATTTCATGGCCGATTCCAATTGCCAGGCCAAACTAGCCTTAAAAAAACCCATCTGTAGCCATTTCAAATTATAGGCAACCACTGCATTTTAATCACGATCCAAACAAAGATGCTACACATGCAGCATGAGCAGTTGTTTTTTATATAAATAAGAATGTATAATTTCAAAATTTAAAGCAAAAGCAGAATGGTCTGACTTTAGCTTTGTGGAATCGTGCTATCCAAAACATACCTGCACCAAAAAACAGTCAGTTCCCTTCAGAGACACATTCATTTAAACCCTCAACCCCAACTCAATATTTATATTTTTCTGTTTACAGATTTTGAATTATATTGTTTACAGACCTCATAATATTTCCAAACAAATTACATTTTGGGAAATGATTGCAATGCAGTTTGTGTGCAACAGAGATCAGCCCCCCAAAAAAACCACATGATCCAATTCGATTCCAATCAACCAGTGCATCTCTATTATTTTAAAAGAAACTCAATTAAATATATGCTTATATTCTCATTTTTCTGGCAAAATAAATGTATCATTAAGAATTTATGCAGTTTGTGAGTTAAAAAGGCACTTTATAAATCAAATGTACCATTATTATTATACATTTATATATATTTTTTAAATAATTGAATATATATTTTTTTAAATGTCATTTTTAAAGAATACCCATAAATGTAATGAATATATCACGAAAGATGATCTTTTATTTGAATTAATTAAATATTGAATATTAAATTGAATCAAATAATCTCAATTAAATTGAATCAAATAATCTCAATTAAATTGAATCAAATAATCTCAATTAAATGAATGTTGCTGAAACTTAATTTGCCAGAAATTACACCATGAAAGATTATGATTTTTTTTTTAAAAGAATGAATTTGATACATTTATTTTTAATCCCCCCAAAAAGAATGATTACTTAAGCTTATTTTGCCAGAACATACATCATGAATATTTGATATATAAGGCACCTGTCACGGTCTCGTCTGGATGCAGCTCTCAGACCTCCGCTCCTCCTCTCACGCTCACGGTCTCGGTTCCTCAGCCGCTGCATAAGATCTGCAAACACACACAGAAAACCTGAGCATCACCTTCTCAAAAACACCAGCAAACGTTCACCACATTTACGCAGCAGCTGAAACATTTATCCTTGAAAAAAAAATCTAAGGGAAAAAAGGACCAATAAATCAATTAAATACGAAATAAAGTAATAACGAAAACCATTCACCATCCCATAAATTGGCCTGTCAAAAAAAAAGAAAAGAAAAACCAGAAGAAAATTGATACATACTGCTGGCCTGCATTCCCTTGCTGACGCTCTGTACACAGTCCAGATTGGGCAGTTTGTCATTGGACAGGAAAGCCTGTGCGATAGCCGTGTAAAAGCTCCGTGCCACTCCACTGCCCTCTCCTGGTTCATCCTTGAAAGTCACTTTTACACGATGCACAGCCATGGGCGTAGTGGTGCAGCGACGGCCGAAGTGGGCATTGAGCTGCCGCATGGTCTGCTGGATGAGCTGCTCTCGGTCACGGTCCACCTCCAGGGCCAGATCACGTGACTGCAGGTTCCTCAGCTTTTCCATCTCACGCCGAAACTTGGACTCCTTTACCTCAAAACCACCCAGTTCGGTCAGGATCTGCAACGTCCAGAGAAAAGTAGATATTTGTAGAACAACTCTTTTTGATTTTCATGTTTATTGACCAACTTTTCTAGGGATTAACTAATATTTATTTTGAGAATCGATTAATCTGTCCATTAATTCGTTGATTAATCAGATTAAACAAAGAATTAGTTTTTAATAAAAATAAAAAATGTATTCCATTATTTAAACAAGTTATTCCACATTCTGCCCAATGCTGTCTTCCAAACTAGTGCTGTGTTGAAAAAATCGATTCACCAATTCTAAATCGATTTTCATATTAATTTCTAAAGATCGATCCGTAACTCAGAGGATCGATTTAATAACAGGCCTACATTTTCCCCATTTTCAGTTTCATTTTCAATGGGGAAAATTTATTTCCCCATTTTCCCCTACAGTTTCCCCACTGAGACACGGCGACCGGCGGCGCTGCTAATGCGGTTTCTCTGAATCCACTTGTTGACAAGAAAGGAGGAATGAATCGTTCACATAGCGCGTTTTTTGCGCGTGCAAATTCGTTTTCAGGCGCGCCTCTGTTCATGGTTGCATAGCAACGGCAGACGCAAAGGGAAAGTACGCGCTTGTTGAGAGGAGAAAGCGGTGCAAACTCGTGCAAACTGCGCTCTCCATGATGACGAGAAAGTATCATCAAATAATTAATTGATTTCTAGCCCTTGCATTAGCTTTACTACTAGATATATTCATTGAGAAGAGAAATAAAAAGCCGCCCTGTACAGCTATGATCAGCTGTTCGGCCGAGCTTTCCATGTTGTTACGGAAAGGCCGTAACAGGCTTGTTTTTGTCACATGACCTGTTGAGATGCATTGAAGTGCTTCTCACTGAATTTGCACGCGCATAAAACGCGATATGTGAACGGCCCCTAAAGTGGTATCGTGTGCGGTCTGTTGTATCTAGTTTAAAAGGCCTTTTAAATATGAACGCAGTTTTGGATTAAATAAAAGGACAGTCAATTAAGTCAAATAAAACACGTTTTATCTCCTGTTTAGTTGGTAACACTACATTAAGACACCATTCATTAACATTAATGCCTTATCTAACATCAATACATTGAGGGAACAATACATTTTTACAACATTAATGTATGTTTGTGAATGTTATTTAATACAAACACTTGATTGTTCATGAACAGTTAAAACTTTTGATTTTAAAAATATAAGATCGGATCAGATCGGATCGAATCGAATAATGATAATCGATTCAAGATCTTGAGAATCGGAATCGAATCGATTCTTGAAATTTGAATCGATACCCAGCACTATTCCAAACAATGTGAAAATAAATATAGTGGATGCATCTATATCGGCTATGCTATATATTATGTGCAAAAAAGGTTAAAATATAAACATTACATTCTCAACCAAAAAACAACTGACTGCTTAATGTTATTGCATACTGTGCATGCAAAAGTTAATACGACTAAATTAAATTATTTTTAAAAAAAGAAAAAAAGCACAACATATGTAACAAGAAATATTTTAGCAAAATGCATATTTTAAGTCAGACTTTTTGCACTCTGTGCTTCGTCTGGTTTGACACACACATGCATGCGCCGGCGAGTGCCTTTTGTTTGAAACCCTTAATATAAAGCCTTCTCAGGTTTCAGGAAACATGGGCCATGCACCTTTCCCGCAGCAGCTCACTCTGCGAATTCTGCTATTTTCCATATGCATTTTGTCCATGGAAATGTGTTATTCAATACTTTAAGGCGACGTGACCTGCGGATGGTTTCCGTGCACAGTGTGCAAATGCAAAGTCTTCGGGAAAAGTTGTTCAAAATGGCTTTCAATGAAAATAATTTGCTAAAAATGAGCTGTACTTACAGATCCCGGTTCTGCTCCCACGTCCTCCATGAAGACACGGCCAAACAGCTCCAAAGAAAGCCGCCAGCGGCCCAGCAGCATGTCGTGAGAAATCACCATCCCCATAAAACTACAATGTGGACTGGAGGACACAAACAAGAAACGTCATTATCACATCACTCACAGCCCTTAATAAATCTATAAATGTGACCCTGGACCACAAAACCAGTCACACGGGTATATTTGTGGCAATAGCCAACAATACATTGTATGGGTCAAAATTATCTATATTTCTTTTATGGCAGTAAAGATCATGTTCCAGGAAGATATCTTGTAAATTTCCTACCGTAAATATATAAAACATTTATTTTTGTGAGTGGATGCACCAATTGACCACAAAGACCCACCCCCCTTAGTTACTGATAAAACATAGCGAATGTCCGACAAGCTACGCTGCTCTCACGCCACACCATGTTCTCAGGCAATGAAAAATACATCGTGGAGCAGAGAGGAGACTGACAACGCGCTGACAGACCAGGTTACTTTTCGGTTACTTTTGATATTAAACGTATTAAACAAAGTCTCACCTTTCAAATTCAGTCTTTTTAAAAAAAAGAAATTTAAACATTAAATACCGTTTTGTGGCTCTTTAATGTGTCATGACAGATCGCTGTAGAGCCTCAGTTAAAGCTGCTCGTCAATCGATCATCTCTTCCTTCTAGTTCATTTATAGCATTAAAGAAACATGACTGAACATCAGAAGGAATGTTGTTTTAACCGCAGAAAAGTGTCAGTACACTCCGTTACTCAAGTTCAAATCCTCCCATGTTAATCTACTAACTCTCCTGACTGCTTAGTCGGACAAAATGGTGGATGGCGAAGTATGATTGGCCAGATCACCTGTCAATCAAGCTCCCTGCGAAGGGTCAATTGCGAACATACATGGACAACTTTAAAGGCGATTTTCTCAATGTTTAGATATTTTTGCACCCTCAGATTCCAGATTGTCTAATAGTTGTATCTCTGCCAAATGTTGTCCTATCCTAACAAAACAGATGATGTATACATCTCAATTAAAAAAAAATGTACCCATGTGACTGGTTTTGTGGTCCAGGGTCACAAATGTTATTACTTACATAAATGTGGGAAGTGGTGGGCCATCGCTCTCTGTTAAACCAATCTCTGCAAGGAGGCTGCTCTTTAACTGGGCTGCCAGATCATGGGGTGAAGGGCCTGGTTTAGATGCATCCATGTCCTGCTCCGCAGTCGACTGCTCCTCGCCACCCCTCTGCCGAGACTCCATACTCATCACGTTCTTCATGTTCGCCGAATACGACATCTTTGTGGGTAGAATCTGGGATGAGAATTACCCATAATACAATATTGTAAAAATATTGTTTTATTGCTCATTGTTGAGACCTGATCAGAGAAGCGTTTTCGACCGCACTGGGAATTATTTAACATCAGTTTGTGTTTAAATTGGGGCTGTCAAGTTTAATATTTAATTTTAATTAATTGCATGTGCCAATTAATTAAACGCAAATTAATTGCACATCAAATTTGGTTGAGAAATTACTCCCAAAAGATTATTTAAAGTCATTATTGTGCTAAATGAGAAAAGCATCAAATTGGCATTACAAAAAGTAGCTCTAGAAAGAAATATTTTATTTAATTCAACAAACTTTTAGGCAACAACTGCCTTTTTTTTTTTTTTTTTTCAGAAGCTGCCTCTGAATTGGTATTTAGATATATTTACGGACCAAAACAGTTTGGTTACCAACATTCTTCAAAATATCTTCTTTAAATGTTCCACATTAAAAGAAAGTCATACGTGTTTGAAACGACATGAGGGTGAGTAAATGTAAATAAAAAATTCTTTTTTGGCAAACAATCCCCAAAATAGGATTTATTTTTTATGAAATTATACTCTAAATAAAACTAACACTGCAAGAAGGTTGCTGTAAATGTCTAAAATGAGTAGGTAATGGAGTCATTATTCATTCATCCAATTTGTTCAAACAACTGATTAATTCAGGAATCAAGTAAAAGGCTCTTCTTAATGACTGATTAGCTCAAAATGCGGAATCATTCAGAAACGAAACGCCGCTGTGTGAATGATCGGAGATGCACAACAGTTCTGCCCTGGCTTTAGGCATATAACTGCATTCTATAGAGTTGTTGCCCTGCATTATGTTCGTCACCAATCAACTATATGAAATACAAGATGACTTGCATAGGTCTGGGGCGGGTGAGTTAAATCATTTTATCATCACTTAAGACCATTATTTGTCAGTATTAAAAACTGATTTTAAATATATTTCTGTAAATATAAAATGTCTGTGAGTTTTTAAACTGAGGAAGAAAAAGAAAAGACAAAGAAAAAAACTCACCACTTTTCAGTATTTTGAGAAAGCATGTGGCCATATTTACCTGCAAGCAATTCATGTCCACAGTCAGATCCGTGAGGCCCTTACTGGCCATGTACGAGGATGAATAGAGACCTTGACTTGGCCGTCCAAACAAGTCCTCCTTTCTGGCATTGGGCTGTGAGATGAAGGGGATAAACAGCAGTGTTAAACTCAACCATCTGCACTGACATCACAAATCACCTCTAATAGAAGAAGTGAACTGCAGGTACAGGGCATCACTGACCTGCAGGAGATGTGGCTGGTCAGCCAGAGGAATGGCCTCAGCGAGAGGTACTTCAAAAGGATTAGGAGGGATGCATCCTAGGAAGGTCATGGAGTCAGAGCGGCGGAAAAACGGATGGTGCTGTCCGGTCTCAGCGGGTACTGGCTCCTCATCCTTATCCTGCAGGGTGGAGCCTGTGCAGTCAAGAGTAACAAAGAGGTTTGATTTGACAGCAGGAAACCAGCGGAGAATTTAATTAACATGTCAACAGCTTTAGCACATTTTCATGCTGAACTCACTCTGATTGGTGTCCTCATCATTCTCGTGTTCAGAGTCCTCATTGTCCAGGCCGAGTTCAAGCAGTTCACGATTCCTGAAGTAGGATAAAAAGTATTTAGAAATCTCACAACGACTCACACTAGGGCTGGGCAAGATCTCCAAAACTGATGACTTGGAAACATAAAATTAAAATCAACTAGTGGGTGTGCTAACATTTAAAAAAGAAAAAGAAAAAAATACATAAAATGTTTTTCAGATAAATAGTTTCACTAGTCGACAACCGCAACCCATAGTTAACTCTTTTAAACCAGTTCAAAGCAACAACAAAAAGAAAAGATGGCTTTAAGCTAGGGCTGTAACGATTTACGATATTAAACCGAAATCGCGACACTCCGATCCACGAACCTGTGTCGCGGTGTGAGAAGGCAGATCACGATCGACACACCCCTTCCCAGACTTATCTTTCTCGTCCAGAATAGATCCTAGGGCTGTGACGGGGTCTTTTCCATATTAGGTATGGGAATTTCAAGCAAAAATAATATTCGAAGATCGCTGGGTAGCCTATCATTTGATTATTATTCAAAAATCACACCTCTCCCCCACACGCGCGCGCGCGTGAGCACACACACACAAGCAAACACCAGAGCAAGTGAGCAAAGCGCGCGATGTGTGTGTGTGTGTGTGTGTGTGTGTGTGTGTGGGTGTGTGTGGCACCGGCGCGCGCGTGAACTGGAGCTCACCTCATAAACGAATCTAAACTTATATAGAAAGCTTGAAATACTTTTACTTGATTTAACGTTAATTCAAAACATAAAGAAATGGCTGCTTAGGCTAATTCGTAGGAAGTGTGCATTTCTCTATATAGGCGCGTTCACTTTGTGGCAAGCGTTATTCCTGCGCTTGAGATGCGGGTCATGCGGAATAGGCAATATATTATTTGTGGTTTACAGCACAGACAGTAAGCCTCGGTTACCTCAGAAGAATTTTTAACATGCTCGAATCATCTCCACAATGGAGTATAGTTCTGTTTGTTTTTCAAAAGTTTTTGTTACAAGAAAACAGAGTTATAGCTTTAGCTATTTATTTATTTGGCTTTTAAAATCCTCCCTCCTCGCAAGAATCGCGGTTTGTATCGAATCGTGGGTCAGAAATCGGGATACGAACCGAATCGTGGGTTTGCTGTATCGTTACAGCCCTACTTTAAGCTATAATCATCCAAATTAAAAATAACTGCTAAACTGATAATATGGATAGTTTACCTCTTCCTGTCAATCTGAGTGGTGTCGAGTGTCGTCTGCAGATTCATGGCTTTAATCCAGTAGATGAGGGCCTGGAAGACGTAGGCCACGTGTTTGAGCGAACACACGTCCAGCACAGGCAGAACGTCTGAATGCTCATCATTATGGGAACGCATCAGAGACAGGGCGTAGTTCAGGAAGTCTCCTCGAGCCGACATCATCCCCTGACGAGCAGTCAAAAGTGTTGCGGCGCGCCTGAAGCACAAAGTATAAACTTATTCGATGACAATAGAGGGCTGCAGAGATTACATTTTTGCAGGCCAAAACCCAGGTCTGTGATGAACAAGAATCTCAAGATATATTCATGTTTTATTCTACAACATAAAATGCCTCACAAACGACCCCTTGGGTTTTTATTTTATTTTTTAAACCTTTTACGTATCTTGAAAAAAGAGGGGTGAAAACAAGTGGCTAAACGGGGCTAAAGACGTTTTTGGGGACATTAAACGTCATAAAGCGGAACAGGTAAGCACATCTGCTCTCACCAGATGCTTTTACAGCCTGGCTGTGTTTAAAAATCATGCTCTTGCAAACTATTCAGACTCAAACTTTGAGATTTGAAGTGACTGAAAGAGTCGGAAGCTTAGTGAAGATGTTGAAGTCATGTGACTAATGCAGTTTGTTTACCTCTGCTGATTATATTTAGGATTCAAAATCATAAAAGTGGTGTTCGTTTGTGAAGATAATCATGATCAACATTTATTTTTTCATACACGTTTTGTTCGTCACAGAGCTTATAATCTTCAAAATGGAAAAATCCTACTGGGCTTTTGGCGAGAGAACCACAGAAAAAAAAAAATTCACTTCATGCTGACTCGACAGAAATAATTAAATTTCAACTGCCCAAGAGTCTTACCTTCGACCTTCAAGTGTCCGGAGACTGGCCTCCTCTCGTGCGGTCATGCGCTCCCTGCGGCCTGTGTGTTGTGAAGCGTGCAGCGGGTGGCTGGGGTGACCAGGATCCCCGGCTGATGACAGAGCTGAGCCGTACCGCAGCTGCGCTTCAGTGGAATCCATGATGGACACCATCCAGTTCCAGGTGGGGATCAACTTATCCTCCACAAAGTTCTGAAAAACAAAGCTCTGTTATACTTTTCCTTTGTTGCAGTCTGAGTTTGCTTAGGTAAAGATCGAACGACTCACCTGCAGATTGACAGCATCCTGATAGGTGAGCTTGACGGCAGCAGGGTACTGCGAGTAGACCAGGTGGTTGTATTTGGGTATGAGGCTCATGAGGTCTGAGATCTGCCGGATGACGATGCTGTAAGCTCGAGCCAGGCTGCTGGCGGATGTCAGGTAACTGCTGGAGTTACTGGCCTCGAGGGCGGCGGCGGCGGCTGCTGCACTGGTGCTGATGGCGCTGCTTCGTCGCAGGTTTGAAGGGTCAATGTAGATGAGGCCAGTGGAGCTCGCTGGAAGATACATTAGAAGTATTGTCAGTTACATTGAATTACTGACCATATTTTCTGGAATACAAGGAGCTTTATCATCATCTGAACATTGTGACATTCCAAAGCGAATTGAATAATGCAATTAAAGGGTCATGAAACCAGATTCATGACTAAATGAATATTCATTCATGACAAACTAAATTTTTCCTGAGATTTTAACATTGTCTTTTATCATGTTCAAAACTCATAACAATGTTAACACTCATAATGTTTCCATCCATTAGATTTAATTGTAGGAGAAAACTAGTTAATGTTAACCCTTTTTTTTTTGGCGCCATTTTCAACTTCCGTGTTTGAATTAGTCTTCATGTCAACGTCACAGCATAAAGATAAATAAGGTCATAAAGGACATAAAGATAAACATAAGGTCTCATTTGTAAACATTGTTAGTGCATGTCATCAAATGCATTAACTAATGAACAATTTATTTTTAAAGCATTTATTAAATCTTTAGTAATACAAAGAAAAATAGTTACTTGTTTGATCCTGTTAGTAAATCAGCTAATGTTAAGGAAAAAATAATTTGATTATAATAATGTATTAGTAAATATATAAAAAAAAGTATATTAGTAATAATAAATTAACATTACTAAGAATAATAAATGCTGTAGAACTATTGTTCATGGTTAGTTTAACTAACGCAGTCAATGTTACCAAATTAAACCTTATTGTTAAAGGTCAGTAAACATTTCATTTACCATATTTTACATTAAGTTTAATAATAAAATGTGACTTGTCGTGGGAGATACTAACCAGCCGGTGCAGATGAGCTGGATGGGGCGCCACCAGCAGAGCGCTGGCTGGGTGTAGTGCGAACAGCCCACTGCATGGACCGCGGCGCCTGGGCCGCACTGTTGGCGTGTGCTGAGCCCGTTGTCCTCTCCAGAGGCTCATCCAATAGGAAAGTCTCCTGATCCACATCGTCACTCTGACTGCTGCTGCTGTCCGAGTCACTGGAGTCATTCGACTGAGAGTCGTCCTCAGAGAAGAAAGCAGGAACGCTGCTAGCACCTTCAGGAAAAAGACAGTGTGGGAGGTTATGCTAAAGTCAGCATCACTGATATTATGAAATGCATGCCACTTTTTATCTAGCCCAATTTTTTACATTATTGTTCAAAAGTGAAGGATTTATTTTCCACACCAGAGTGGTATCAAACAGAAAAATGCAATTGGTTTGAGTGGCCCATCTGGGCCTGACATAACATTTGCTCAACCAATATCATGCATTTTGTGTTTGAAAAGTCATTTTTGCAATTACATTTGATGACACTAGATGCATAGGCTAACTCCAGTATATTTATTTAAGAAAAAAAAAAAAACCTATGTACATTGTCCCTTGCTAAAATAAAAATACTAATGAGAGTGTGCTATACCACTAACTAGTTAGTCTGTCATTTCTGCCTAAAGTAGATGAGCAAGGGCATAGAAAAATGTACTGTTCAACTCACTAAACATAATTCTACAGAGACCACATGGAAAAATTCAAACCAAAATGCATGTATAGCATCTTATCAGAAGCCATTGTAGCCGACTGCACGCTCAGAAGGTTATGTGGGAGGTTCGTTGAAAGAAAAAAAAAGGGACCATTTTGAGGCATAATTGTGTAAATTTTTAGTCAAATTGAAGCACCTGCTTCAGATCCAGCGGTTGCGGCAGTCACAACGCTTCTGCGTCCACTTGCGTTGTCCTGGTTGCTATGGTTACTCTCACTGTCACTCTCAGTCTCAGCAGCAGCCAACAAATCCAGCTCCATGTCACTGCCTGCAAGATAAAGATTGTGAGTTCAGCCTCATTTACAGAAGAAATGGCTGGCTTCTAGACAAAGACAACAAACAGCGCCAGTGTTTCTAACACATGGCTTAGTTGTTAATCTTATAAGCAAGATGATGTACATCCATCTGTCCACATTGTTGTCGTAGCAAAAAAAAAAAAAAAAAACGCATCACAATATTCATTTTATACTATTAGGAAATAGTATACATGTTTTTTAGACCTCAAATTTATATAAACAGTTTTCTGTGTTCTATTTACAATCTTTTAATTTAGGGCCCTATGAAATCATGAAAAAGCATTTTTCCCAAATTCTGTGCGTTACATTTTTTCTGGATTCAGCGCTTGATGATGAACAACTTTTATACGGTATGAATTAAAACATCGCTGTGATGCTTGTTTACCATCTTCATCGTGCTCATCATGCTGTCCTTCGGCCTCTGCGTTCTCCTCCCCCTGCTCCTCCTGGTCATCATGGTGATCCTCCTCACCCGCAACTCCCTCCACCACCTCTACCTGAACAGGTGAACAGACAGGTAGCATTTAGAGAACGAGCTTAAAGTCACCATGAAATTTTGTTATTGTTTATTTTGTTATGGAATATTGCAGTATTTATTATGAATGATTAATCAGTGCACTTTTTTCTTAAAATGAATGTGCCTCATAATCTTTAATCAAAATAACTTTCCACTCCCTCTTGCAGTGACATTTGTTCTCTAATGATGCGTTTACTTGGGCAAGGGCGGGTTAATCTGTCACTCACATGAGACTGACCAATAGCAAACCACAACCATCTAATCAAGTCCCGCCCTACATTTGTTCTTGTTCCAGATGCAGTTTTACTTGGATATACATCATCACAATAGGGAAAAAAGATGATTGCAACATCCGTTTCAAGCGGACTTTAAGGCAGGCAAACAAACAAATCAACCAGGGTAATAAAATGGCCAATATTTGCCACAGTTGTGCTACATGCAAGTGTAGGGCACCGCACCTCTTCTACATCAGCAGAAACAATATCATCCTGCTCCTCGTCACGTCCGCGGGCCGTCTGGGACTGGCTGCTGCGGCGGGGCTGAGGGTTCCTGATGATGTACGAAGAGGCTGATTGACTGGAGCTGAGTAGCACAAGAAACCATCAGCATTAACGACAACTTGATTCAGAGACATTAGAATACTTTGCAAAAGGCAGAGTCGGTGTAAATTTAATGGAAAGGCAGCGTCAGTGTAAATTTTATGGAATAGTCCACCCAAGAATTGTAATTCTGTCATCAATTAATCACATGTTATTCCAAACCTGTATGCATTTCTTTCTTCTGCTGAAAACAAGAGATGATATTTTGAAGAATGTTGAGAACCAAACAGTTTCAGTTACCATTGACTTCCATTTTGTTGTTTGTCAAAACAATGTAAGTCAATGGGAACCAATACAGTTCAGTTACCAACTAAAATATATATTTTTGTGTGTTCCATAGAAGAAAGTCATACAGGTTTGGAATGACGTGTGAATAAATTATGAATTTTTTTATTTCACTGCAATAGCTTCAGTGTCAACCCAATGGAATAGTCCACCCAAAAAAAGATAATTGTGGAGGGCCAAAAATATAATTCAATGCAATAGTGAAGATTGAGAAATGTAAAAACAAACATTACTCAAAGCATATAATATCGTATTTGATATTAAAATTATGTAGTATGGATAATCTTGGACATTGTGTGTGTGTGTGTGTGTGTGTGTGTGTGTATACACACACGCACATTTTTCTAGTTATGCTGATCTTAAATAAGAATAAGGGATCTGGATTTTAATCTTTAATTTATAAATTAAATATCTTATAAATTATAAATCTTGTGAATCACAAATTACTGGAATCATCATGTAAATTCATAAAAAAATTAGAAACCCCAAAGAACAGATCTAAAATGGAATTATTTTAATCCATGGACACTCTTAGATTCAGTAAATGAAAACCAGTTTTGAAGAAAAGAAAACCCTGTGAGCGGCCGACTAAAGCGTCACCCACCTGCTGGACTGATCCGGCGAGGGTCGTGGTGGCAGCGGCTCCACAGAGAAGAGCTCCTCACTGCCCTGCACAGCATCAATGCTGGTACTGGC
This sequence comes from Phoxinus phoxinus, assembly GCF_949152265.1. Lineage (NCBI taxonomy): Eukaryota > Metazoa > Chordata > Actinopteri > Cypriniformes > Leuciscidae > Phoxinus > Phoxinus phoxinus. The sequence goes on along the minus strand of NC_136885.1, from coordinate 33,214,068 downwards.
CAGAGTGAAGGGCGCTGTAGGGCGAGCGATGCCCATGCGCACCGGCACAATCAGGGACTCTGCCACATTACAGAGCTCTTCCACTGCATACGGCAACAGCGCCTGGAAAACACGTCTGCACTTCCCGATGGGCTGAGGGATGAAGTTGCTGAAAGAAATAAACAGGAGAGAGAATGTGAACAGTGTGATTATTCTTCAGAAAGGCTATAGCATGAAAAAGCCCGATGTAACAAACCGATGGTTTATTCATTGACTGCATGAAGGCACTGAGCTGTATAATGTCTCTTACATAATCAAATGTTTTTCTTTGGGTAAAATAAACAAATACTTGCCTAAACCTGTACAAAATACAGCAGGGCTCAACAATAAGGACTCCCTGGAGTAGTCTTTTACTTTTAATATACACAAAATTATATAAAAATGGTGAGTATTCTTGTAAACATAATCAGTTATGTCTTAAAAGAATGTAAACAGCTGAGAAATAGAAGGCTTGTGTACCAATTTATTGGATCCGTGCAGTTCTTAAAAGGGACAGAAGCCTAATATTCCTGCTGCGGTTTACCAGCAAAGTTGAGATCATGTTGATCTTTTAGAGGCCTTATAAATTTGTGCATCAAATTTAATACAGTAGATTTTATAGGGTTAAAAAATAAATCAACATGAAGCGTGAACGACTTTGACTTTCAAGACAAGGTCATCAGATAAATAAAAAAAATTAGCATAAAGAATTCAATTTCATATATTGCTGTTAAAGTCAATATTTTATAAACTCCCTTTTCTATTTTCATCATCGTGACTGACTACAGTACAAAGCAAAGTTCAGTAAATAAGTCATACTTTTTCTTCTTGGAGGATGCCATCTCCACACTGAGGATGACAAACACTCGGGCCACAGAGCGCAAGAACCTCCGTGTGACATTGATGGCCTCCTCCCTGCGGCCGGGGGTGTATTTATTCTGCAGCTCCTTCACCAGGGTCCCTAACAGAGTGTCAATAAACTGTGGAACAAAAACCAGAGAACTCAATGAGTTGAAGAGTACAAGAAACATACAACAACATGAAAAGGCAAGCTAACAAACCTTTAGGTCATTTTTTCCATGACCTTTTCATTTCTCAAATCATTCAGATCAGTTTGTGAAAACTCAAAAAGGTTTGATTTGATTTAAAAAAGAATCATGCATCACTATGGCCTGATAGATTTAAGGCACATTCACACCAAGAATGATAAGCTAACAACAACATAAGAACGATATCTTTCCGTTTGATATAAGCGTTTGCAGCAGTTGTGTCGCCTGCCACTTTAAATGCTTGAGCTCTTTCTAAAAAAAATCCAACGGTATCGTTTCTCTGTGCCTTTATCATTAATTGTGGTGTGGACTTTTGCGGTTTCTAAACTATTTTTAGAACTATATCTTTTTCATTGTTATAGTTATCATCCTTGGTGTGAACTGGCCTTTACATAATAGTAATATTAGCTGATGAAATATTTTAAAGCAGATCAATATTTTACTTTATTGTTATTTTCTGTTTATTATATTGAAGCTGCTTTGAAAACCTAAATTGTAAAAAGCACTATATAAATAAAGGTGACTTGACTAGAGCAGAGCATAACTACACTTTGCCAGGTATGGAAAGAACAGCTGTTTCTTCCACTCACAGTGATGTCAGGTGCACACTTGACAATGAGGCAGTGTGTGAAACAGTCCAGCCTGATGGTGCCGCTCTGCTGGTTCAGGTACATCTGCTCCTCCGGTAAAAGGTGAGCGATTCTGCTGCTGGCGCTTAGCCTAGAATAATACAACAGCAAAGAAAATCAAAAAAAAATAATCATGAAAGCTGAATAGGTCCAATTAAATTTTCCCACGGTGATAGTTAAATGTTCTACTTACGGGTCTTTGTTTTCCTGAGAGCCGAACATTATCATGGACTTCAGCGCATTCCAGTCCTGCAACACGCGCTCTAGAGCCAGCTGGGCAAAGCGTGGAGGCTCCAGGTCATGATCCGGCATATCAGAGTCTGAAAGACAGAGACACGTTAAAAAAAAAAAGACAACAAAACCTTCTCAACGAATCATGCACAACAAAACCAAAGACATGTTAAGAAATACTTGAAAAGTGGAGAAAGTGTATAGAGAGCATTTCTTTATTTTCATGCACTGTGGCAAAAGTTAAGAATAATTCAAGTTCTTGAAAATACTCTTCTTCAAAATCATTGTAAATTATTTATTAAAGTTACGAGAAAATCTAGGTCTTAAATCCCCAAAGGAAATATGTTAAATCAATTTAGTCGGTTGTTTCTAATTAATTGTGTAATTTAGCATTACAACATGACACCACACAGGAGTTGGACAATGAAACCGAAACATCTGGTTTGATTAGTATGGTGTAGGGTGTTTTCTGAATACATTTTCTGACTCGCTCCTCCAAATTAACTAAGATTTGCACTGTGAAACCGACATTTGGCATTGGCACGAGTGACCAAAGGTTTGGCTATAGCAGCTCGAACATGAACATTGACTCTGGAGCTCCTGACGAAGTTTTGGTGGAAATAGGAGAGTCGAGGTGCATTTAATTCTGCAGAGAGTTGGGCAGCTGTGGTTTCTTGGATACAATCCGGGTTAGTACCTGGACATCCCTGTCAGAAGCTTCCTCTTGCGTCGACAGTTACTCCTGTTGGATTTTGCTCGTCCTCTGTGGTGAATGCAGACATAACCCTGGATACCAGAGCTCTCGATACGCAACAAAGACTTCCTGATCACAGATAAACCAGCGAAACGCACGCCAACAAATGGAGATTGGGCAACAGGCCGCGCATATATAGGTCTAGGGTTGGGCATTGTTTTGATTTGAACGATTCTGATTCCGATTCCGATTCTTCCTTTCGATTTCGGTTCTTTTCGATTCTCGATTCCGATTCTTTGAGGGGCGGAGTCATTTTATTTTGATCCGAATTTTCCAATACATATAAATAAAACATCTCCAGTTAACTAGCCGAGCATTCATGTCGTTCGTTTGATAAATAAGAGACGATCTAGCACTGAAATGTGCGATCATTGGCGCGGATACAGTGTTTTCTCTTCTGGCTCGCACACACCGGACTCGGACTTCACTCGGACGCGCGCTTCAATTCGTTGAGGAGACTCTCTATTCGTTCCGGTAAAATCACAAAATATAATGCACACAAACGTGTCCCTGCTTGATATACAACCACTGATGAAGAGCATAATCGGTTTTGATGAGAAAAAAATAACTATACGAGTGCGGTTTAGAACCCAGAACATCTGAGACGCTTGACGAAAGTTCTACCACTGGACCATTAAGGTACACGTTAAATAAGTGCAGCGGATTTATGCATTTATTCATACAATAATTATTGGCACTGACAACATGTATTACATCTCATTAAACGACAACTTAAACCCCATGTACTATTTAAATTGATTGTTGGACTTAATGTTATTGTACATATATGTGATTTAGCATTGTATTACCAACCCCCACCCCACCTGTCCCACCCACTTTTTAAAACAAAGTTACGCCACTGGACACTCCTTGTTAATTTGTACACCATGCAGTTTGTCAAGTGTTGCACTGTGGAGTGCCGACTCAGGCTTTTTTAAAGTGAAATAAAGCCACACTTTTGAGCGCCGCTTACCGTGCTCCAAGGCTGCAACAGAACAAGCGGGCGCGGCAAGCACTTTCGAAAAAACCGGTGGCCACTATGGAAACCAAAACTTGCGCGGAACCGATGATCGGAATCGAATTTTTTTTTCTAAACGATTCCAATGGCATCGTTATTTTTTAAACGGTTCCAAGTTGGAACCGGTTCTCGATGCCCAACCCTATATAGGTCTGAGTGAAACCTCCAACAACATATTGGCCAGTGTTTCAGTTTCATTGTCCAACCCCTGTACATATTTACTCTAAAGTGACAATGTAATAAACTGTATAAAAAGTGACTATAATGTAAACAATTATTGGTCATGATTCATGACAAAATTCAGTACCAACTCAATTGGGGACCTTGCTTTTAATTTGATAATTATGACAATTTTCGGCAACATTCAGTACAAATGAGGCGCTCATACATAGGACGCGATCACTCCAGAAGCGCGCGCACACAGACAGAAGACGCAAAAAGACAGTGCAAAAATGTACAGATCACTCCATCTTGAGACAGGCCCTTTAAAAGTGAAATTATTTAAAAATACGACGCTGAGAGCTAAACACCAATCAAATCAGTCATAACAAAAATGGTGTGCGTGATTACGATTGCATTAATCTGCAGGCAGCCCAAAAATATGACCTTTGAGTTGATCATTGTCTTTGACAAGAACTGCCATTCAATTATGATAATCCCAAAGCCTATCATTTTCTTTATTAAGACAAATAAGATGTTCTAAAGAAAATATTTGTAACATTAAAAATTTTAAAAAAAATACATAGTTTAGATTAAGGAACATTGGAACTAATCTTAAGTGCATGATGTAATCTATATTATCACCCAGCTCTAATCTGGTAAATGTGACTAAGGAATAAAGATATTAACACATTATAAATATTAACTAGGGATGTCCAGATCCGATCACGTGGTTTCAGACTCGATCGGAATCGGACGTTACCTCCCGATCAGGACTCGGATATACATGTATATATATATTCTCATTATTTTTGAACACTATAGTTATTCGGTGGAATGAAGAATTTATGTTATTTATTACTTGATTGTTCAAGCTACCTCACAGAAGTGCTATGTTTGTTAACAGTTGTTGAATGTTAAAATAAGGTGAATTAAATAAAAAATAAGAAACATCCTGGATCTGTTTTTTTGCTCTTCTTTATTCTTCTTTTATGTATTATAGAAGTATCTGATCGGGACTCGGTATCGGTAGATACTCAAAATCAAATGACTCGGAGGCAAAAAAACTGATCATCCCTAATATTAACATCATGATTTCCTGTAAAGCTGCTTTGTAACAATGTGTATTGTGAAAAGTACCATATAAAGGCCTGTTTACACCTAGTTCCTTCATGGATTTCTTTGATCGGATAGCCATCCGATCGTGAAAAGACCAGGTGTAAATGCCCTTGCGAACCGCTTTCGAAACTGATTTGAATTCAATCACTCAAACCACTTCAGGAGTTGGTTTGAGATACATCTAGTTGTTGAAACCAAATATGTAAATTTTACTCCAAAATGTAATTAAATAAAAATACAACGAGTGAGCGTGTTATAGGCTATATGACGTTATAGCCAGATTTGACAGAGCTACTGAAACGCGCATAGCCGCAGATGAGTAGCTGAGTATCTCTTCAGCAAGCCGACATGCAAACTCGCAGACGCTCAACACACAATCATCTTTATCAAAAGTAGTGAGACTAAATTATATCTTACCAGTGCTGATGCCATTCTTTCTCCTATTGCGGTCTTTGATCTTGAAATTAGCTGATGATAAATAAAATGCAGCTCATATCTGTTGCTTTCGTTGACGTGAACTCCGTTAAATTTGCATATAGTGTGGGAATCGAAAACCGGATTTATATCAGTTTTGCGGAGAGACACATTTATGTGGCCCAGTCTAAATGGAACCGTTTTTACAAATCAGAGAGCTATCCGATCAGTAAAAACACATGAAGTGACCAGGTGTAAACAGGCCCTAAATAAATTTGACTTGACGACTTTAAGACGACTTTCATCAATCCAGCCCCAGGTCACTTCCCAACTCAAATACACACCTTCAGCGCTGGCAGCCTTCCGGTTCCGGTCCTCTCGGATCCGAGGTGGTCGATACTGGCAGTGTTCTACACTTTGCCTTGCAACAGTCTGCACCAGAAACAGCAAAATGTGCTCCCCCCTATCAGACACAAACAGAGAAGAAAAGATAGTTCATGACGCAGAATGGGTAACATGTCATTGGGGCAAAATCAACCTAGGATGTTAATAAAATGGTTTGGCAACAGAAAGTTGGGGGAGGAATCAAAGGCCTTTTTCCTTTTTTAAACCGCATATAGAGTGTAATATTTCCTAGTGAACATACCTGCTGTTAGGAGTGGTAACCAGATTAGTGGTGGTCAGCAGTCTGTAGAGCAGATCCAAACGAGCTGCTTTCTGGCCCGCGATAAGAGTCTTGCATTTACACTTCTCCCAGCAGTCACAGTATGCGGTGGGAGACGTTCTCTTCAGTCTGGAGAAGAAACAAGGTGCATGCATTATTTTTTTTTAAACCTAGCGAACTGTTGCAGTCTTCTAGAGGGTACAGTCAATGAAATGTAACTGAGTAACTGTAAAATTTTACATTTGCAGCAACTAGTTCAATTAAATTGGTGTCAACATGATGCTAAGCTAAAAACACAATACTCAATATGACAAGCATAAAAATAGTCCAGTTCAATAATCCATTCATTTAGATTAAACTATCCTTCTAGATGCTTCAGTTTTTTTGAAAAGTACAGGTTCCAGTAATAAATCAAGTTCTTTTTAATATATATATATATATATATATTCTTTAAAAAACATGTATTAGTTGCCATTTTAAAATATTTATTTGTTTTTTATATTTATTCCAGTTTTAGTACTTCAACTTATTTTATTTCAGTTAGTTGCCAAGGCCATATTTCTATAGGGGAATTTGGCACAATATGGCTGCGGTCGCATCAGCGTTTTGAGTGCAGAGAAAAGCACTATATAAATGTAACAAATTAGTATTACTATTATTATACATTTTGGATGACAATAACAACACTGGTTGCAATGCATTCAAGAATTTCCTACTTCCAGGAGGATACATGTGGTGAAAATTATAGTGACAATTTGCACTCACTTGCAGTCATGACCCTTGTGGCAAACCCTGGCGCATTCAGTGCAGCAGCACAGTGACTCCAGCAGGCCACAAGTTCTGCACTCAAAGATATCCTGCAAACAGACAAGTTCAGTTAATCACACAGTGCCACTCTAGAAGTCATTTAGATCAATGCGCTTCAACTATTTTTTAAAGGTAAAAAATACATTTACAAAATGTAGCAAATAAAAATACATAAAAGCATGCATTCATATATATTTATGAAAACCATACTTAGAAATTCAGAACGTTAAAAATACATTTTAAACATTTCTTAAATTTCAATGGTTGAGTTTAGGCAGACAGTAATTCATAACTCATCATGGTAAACACAAACCATGTATATCCTTTCTGCAAATGAACCTGTATTTTAATGTCATCACAACCCACAAGTTGAGAACCACTGATTTAGATTACCGGTAATTACACTGGTGGCTTGGAATATCTTTGCATTGCTCACATTTTTAGGGTTCTCAGCAGCAATCATAGTTGGGTAAATGTCTATAGCAATGAACAGAAACTACAACAAATGCAATTTTTGTATTCCCATTTGCTCCAATAGCTAAAGAAAAATACATGATAGCCTTTTCACGACTTCGAGAAATGTATTACATTGGTCAGAAGAGAGAACGGTGTGAAATTTTAGTTGAATTAGTTTTTTGTAATTTACTGCCAAGGAGCTATAACAAAAGTATAGCTTTATAAATGTATATGACTTTAATTAAATTCTTAACTATACTTTCGATGTTGATAAAAGGTCAATTGAAGGCTGTGGCGTTTGTACCTGGTTGATGTGTTCTGCTCCAGTCCAGGTGAAGCTGCAGGTGTCGTTACAGCACAGGACGTAGAGGGGAGAGTCATCTGGATTGGTGCCTGAAGGACAGATCATCTCCATGAACACAGAAGCTGCATCCTCTTTCTCTCCAAGACCCGGTTCACCTGCACAAGAACACAAGATCCTAAAGGTCTCTGAATGTTTTGAAACACGCATCTAATTTAGTAGTTGAACTGCATCGATGCATTTACCTTTGGCGATTTTTTGTGCTGCTTCTAAAACAGTAATGGCCGCTGGGTAAGCTCTCCCACTCACCGCCAACATGAATGGAGTCATTCCACGAGCATCCCTACCGAACAACAGCAATACAAACACTCAAAGAGAGCTAAAAGGAGATAGGCTATGATTTGGATCTGCGGCAGAGTCACATACTTGGCAGAGAGCAGCTCTCTTAAGTGAGGTCGCAGGACGACGCTGTCACACATCAGCTTCAGTATCAGGTGAGCGTTGGCCTTACGGTCTTTAGACTCCACTAATGATGGTTCAGATGAAGGTCCTTTAGGAGACACAATAAAGATTGAAAACGTGCTTTAAATGATGGCACAGAGCAGTGGTTCTCGACTGGAGGGATCTTGACCCAAAAAACGGGTTACAGGTTTATTCTGATGAATCTCAGTATCAGGGTTAATATTGTTACCTAAAACCGTTTTGGTACTTGAAATAAAATATATTTATATAAACAAGTCACAAACAACAAAAATACTAAAAAGTATAATATCAATGACACTAAAATAAAAGGCCAGATCACAATAACTATAACGATAAATAGTTTTATAAAAATCTAAATGTAAAAAAAAAAAAAAAAAAAAAAAACTTTATCAGCCAATCAGATCCCATCCTGCTTTAAAAGCCTCAAGCATTCAAAGTGGCAGACGACAAACGCACTAATAAGCAGAACAATACCATCCATTAGTGTGGATGCTAATATAGTTATAGTCATCTCTCTTTGTGTGAACAGTCCTTAATACTGTCTAATTGGGTCACCACTTGATGTCCAATGTAAAATCTGGGTCCTGGAGCAAAACAGCTGAGAACCACTGCTGTAGAGAGTCCTTTGGGGGCCGGTTCACGTACCTGGGATGGTGGAAGTGCTGGGTCCCTGGCTGGTGCCTGTGGAAGCAGTGGTAAGGGAGCCCACTGCAGGGGCCAAGATGAAATCAATGTCACCGTCTAGCGGAGAAAATGGTTTTGTAAGACATCAGGCTAATCGCATGCATGCAATATTATCTGTTGCGGCCCAAGAACAGCCGAACTCACCAGGGTCCATTGGTGGAGGGTCTGGTACCCAGCTGGGAGGCGCAATAGGGGGTGAAACCGGGTCTTGGTGGTCGCTGGAGGAAGGGCCAGATTCGTGGCGGCCCAAACCTGCAGCGCGGAGGGAGCGCCTCATCATCTCTCTCAAACGCAAGCTACAGAAACAAGAATTACATCAAAAGTGAAATGACTGTACAATATCGACAACCAAATATAAAAACTCAAGCGGTATAGCCTTGCGCTTGCAATGCTAATAAGCGCCCTGTTCGACTCCTTGTGAATACATAAACTGATCAAATGTATACCTTGACGGGATTATTGCAGTTTTAAAATAAATTTAAGACTTTAAAATCTTTTTAAAGCACAAATAAAATTAATACTGTACATCCATAAAGAGAAAACCTATTCAATCTCAAAATAATATCTCAAGATTTTTTTATTTCATTGAACAGGTTGCAACACAACTAAGTTTAAAATACTACAAGACATGTTTTATTCAATATACAATTGATTAATGCCTAAAATAGACCAATACATACAAACTACAGAGCGAGTGATATTTGATTTTGCTGTTAAAATAATAATAATGTATTTAAAGGAAAGCAAAAATAAGATTGTGTCGAAACTGGTAAAATCTATATACTAAATGTGTTTTTAAAAAAGTAGTCTTTCTGTGACAGGGCAGCTCAGACACAAGCTATGAGAGTTTACGTTAAATTAAATGCCAGGCATAGTTTATTTTGTAACCAAAATACCAATAATATCAGGAGGAAGAAGAAGACAGTGAGGGAACTTTTAATAATAAACAAGCTCAAAATACACCAGAAACAGATGAGAAAATATGCCCTCTTACAACTATCTACAACATATTACAAAATAAACACCATAATTCATCAACAGTACCATTAAAGCATTTGCTCGGCTTAAATGTGCAGTATTCATTAACCAACTTCTGAGATCCCGAGCCAGTACAACGTGCAACCGCACTGCATTTTTACTTGAATATACTGTCCTCACATTTATTTAATTCAATCCCAGTCTTTTGAAGATTAATAATCACATTAGGACATATCGTGATTCCTGTTATTCCATTCCCAAATTTAAGAGCTCTTAAAATGATAATTAAGACTTTTGTTATACCATTTAAGATATGATTTATGGCCCTAATTTTTTTTAATTCAGTTTGATTAAATTAAAGGTTTTAAGGACCCATTGAAACCCTTCTTGAACGCAATGTTAAAAAGCGGCTATGGTTAAAAGTGTACGCCAAATGCATGAATGTAAATGTAATAATTACGTAATATAGATAATGTGTAACAACTGTAATTTATGCATTTCCATGTGGTTCTTAATTTTAAGAACCACACTTAAAGGTAGGGTAGGTCAGAATTGTCTAAAAACACTTGTATTCAAATTAGTTTAAACTGTCATTATATACCAATACATAATTAAAATGCAAGTACTGTGAAATAGAGAGTATAAAAAAACTGAGTGACTCGTGTATTTAATCTTCAATAAACACAGCTCATTAATTCCATTCACTCCCACCTAAAAAACGGGTGCGCGACTGCGCGCACGTGTGCAGAGCCAGTAATAGCGGCGGTAGTCATGGCGACGGAGAGTGACAGTCGCGCTAGCCAATAACTTGTTTCGTCCCGGTAGGAATTAATGAGCTGTGTTTTTTGAAGATTAAATACACTATAGTCACTAAATTTTTATACTCTCTTTTTCAAAGTACTTACATTTTAATTATGTATTGGTATATAAAGACAGTTTAAGCCAATTTGAAAAAAAGTTCTTTAGACAATTCTTACTTACACAACCTTTAACACTCTTAATTTTCACCCAAAATCTTTTGAGTTTGTATAAAATTTAAGAGCGTTTTTTTTTTTATTTGTATGCTTCTGAAGTGAAATGCTTTTCTGTATCCCAGTGAATCTGAATACTGACCCCCGGCTGCTGGATGACCCTGTGCGGTTCCCGGAGCTGTTGCTAGATACCACTGAAATGGCATTGGCAATGGCCTCAACCGCAGACAGCCTCTCAGCGAACGTGTTCCTTTCAGACCGCTCTGCTTCTGAAACACATCGTACATCAGTGAAGTCATCTCAGGCTGGGCTTCATAACCATCTAACATCAGCTGTGTATCAAAACCTAATGTGTTGCCTCGCTTGTCATCTCAGAAAACAACTAGAAATTGTCTATAAAGCTCAACGTTATAGTGATTGTCAATCAAAATAAATAAAGTGTTTTATTAACTTACTTTAAAAATAGTACATTAATAAAAATTGTTAAACTAGGAAAAAATAAATTTGAAATGTTGTCAGTAATAAACTGAAATAAAAAAAGCATTTTTTTTCAGTTAAAGTAAAAAATAAAATAAAACTGAAATTAATAAACTATATAGACATTTAAAAACTACTAAACACAATTTCTATAATAGTTTTTTGTTTAAAATAGAGATCATGATTCTGAATAGACAACTAAACAAACAAAAAAACATGTAATTTACTAGAGGTTCTAACAAAATGTTATTTTCTGCAGCAGTCTATTTAAAAAAATTAATTTAAAAAAAAAAAAACACGAATCGGTGTGAATGAATGATTCAATGACTTAAAGACTTCACTTGTTCATTACTGGATGAATTACCTCAAAAGATTTATTCAATAAATAATTTTTTTAACAGTCTCGTCACTACCTACCGGTGCATGTAATAATTCCATCTTTATTTGAAGAGTCAAGTTACTTTCAAAAGGTGATTTACTCTATTTTGGTTGTTACCATATCCCAGTCCTTCAGTGATCATTTGAATTAATTTAACACAGAAATAATGATCCTGTGTGGTTGTTTGATGCCGTTTTATATCTGTGGATCAGTGGCAGAGTGAACGCAGATCTGAATGTTCACTGTGATCGCACTTGTCAAAGGTTTAATAGACAAAGCCTAAGACATAGGAATAAGATTGCGTATCGAGACTTATCTTTTAACGATTAATAATGTATAAATTATACTAAAATAACACTATAAAAATGCAAGCTTACCTTCCTCCTCCTTGGTTTCCTTGTTGCTGACGGGGAAGCAGACGGACACGCAGGCGTGGAGGACGTTGCGGTTGCCGTCACAGCGGTGGCTCAGCAGAACATCCAGAGCGTGTGGGTTCTGCTCCAGCAGCATTGCTTGCTCCAGACCGATCAGGTATTGCCTGCACGCCTCGTAATCACAGCGCAGCACGTGCTGCATCAGCGTCTGCTTCTAAAATGCAAAAAGCAAACAATATATTAACCGGAAATCAGAGCTTTACTCGCATTGTCATAAGATATTTAAGACTTATGACCTTAAATTTGGAAGAATTTTTTTTAAGTTGTTTTTATTCGGGGCTTAATATGATTATTAAACTTCAAAAGGCGATGATTTAATGCAATTAATATGAGCACTACACATTTTAAAGTTGTAAAAGTGATCTTATCTCACTTTTTTTTTTTTTTTTTTTTTTAAAGAACAGCTGGAAGTAGTAAATTTCAAAGCATTTCAAAATAATTTTCTTGGTGTATTTGGGGATCGCTCATAATTTTAAGTCCTGCATTATTCAGAAATGTTTTTCTGATTATTATTTGTGTTTTGGTTACTCAACAGTATCTGGCATTTAATTTAATGTTTACAAATTCAATATATACAATTTGAAACGGACATTTAAAAATCTCAGGGTAAAATTTTGTATTAGTTTTGCTTGTAAATTTCTCAATTATGGAGAAATAATTATTAGATACATTTTAAAATGCACCCCAGAAGTTCTTTGTGCACTCCTAGATGTTCCTAAATAAGGTTTAACTTTTTCTAAATAACTAATGTGTATTCTTTAACAGGCTGGTGTAGTATACTATACCTCCACAGCCATGATGATGATGGCTGCCTTCTTTTTGATTGTGGAGTTAGTGGGAAGGTTGGCAAGCGAGTGAACTCCCATGCCTAGACTGGCAATAGGCGGCAAGTCTAGCCAATCAGGGTCACGTATTCCACCCATACAGTCTTTAGCCATGGGATAAATGGTGCCGTTACCATCCCTCAAAATGATGGGACTCTCCTAAGGATATGCAAACATGAGAAAGTTAAAACGGGCAAAGAGAAATGGAAAGTCTCCTCAGGTGTATGAAACATATCAGGCTGTGTGATGGTCTCACCTGGCCTGCAGTGAAGATGGCCACATTACGCTCACTCTGGCCGAGAAAGGCCAGGTTACTGGTAGGGAAGTGATTTTCCTGCTCGGCTTTGCCGGTGGCTAAGTCAAAGACACAGTACCGTACCCAGCTGCCTGTTTTTAACACAGCATGAACTCCTGCAGGACACAAGACATCAGAGCCGTCAATGACAGGGCAAATTCACAACAAAATGAAGTCTGATACATCTGAAAACAGTAGTCACCTTTGGAGTCAACATTCACAGCTAAAATTTCTGCTTTTTCTGGGATACAAAGTTTTTTAAGTGTGCGCTGAAAACAGTCTGGAACTTTTGGTGTTCCACCGGTTTTAACAACCTGTTCAAAAGGGAAACAAAAAAGTCTCTCAGTTAAAAATCCAGTCATGTTTGTTTTCATGTTTTCATATTTCAATATCTATACAGACCAAAGGTTTTCAAACTGGGGTCCAGGCACTTAAAATATATTTGTAATATATATAATTTTAATATAATATATTAAAATACATACAAACATATTACACACGCTTAACACAACGAATTCTTTATTGTTCACCAATATAACCATTTCATTCTGCTTTCTAAAGACTAGTAAGACATCATGATTTTTATTGTGATTATTTTAAACTATTGACAAAACAAATTTAACATTAAAAAAAATTACATTAACAATTTTGTGAAAAGAAAAAAAGTATTAATCTCTTATCTACACTGTCAACAAAATATTTTCCAGATAATATTTTAATAATTTGCTTCAGTATGATCGTACAAAAGTATATTTAAATATTTCAAACAGTATGTTTTATATAAAATAATCTACAAAACATACAAATGCCTTTATATTTTAGGAAGGTGGTCCCTCGCATAGAAATATTTACGGTTCCTTGACATTCAAAATTGAATATAGCCAAATGTAACATTTATAACAATTAAAAATGAAATATTTTAACAACAAAATGTAGACCTAAAATGGCCAATTCATTCATCAAAATGGCATTTTGAATTATCCACCAATGCTTTTTAAGATCTTGCAAATGACAGTGTACTTCTACAGCTGCAGTGTGCATTTACCTGTAGCTCATCTATTCTGAGCAGTCGACAGTCTTGCAGCAGTGAGGAGGGGTCAGAGTCAGTGGGAGCTGCGCTCTGGCTGCTCACGCTGCTCGACGTCCCTGGAAATTTCACAGCAACATATGCACCATCGACTTTTAGCACCTTGAGTTCAAAAGAGAGAACTGTTGCAAATGAGGTGTAATAGCAAAGCATCACACAGACCAGAGATAAAACAGACTGGAACATCAAGTATGCTTATATAATGTCATCAATTATAATTGGAAATTCTTATTACATGAAAAGGTTATGCATTGCAAAAATGAGGATAATAATTAAGCACAGTGGAGAGATATAATTCGCTTGTAGTTATGGTCTCCACTGGATCAAGCTGGCCGACGTGTACGCCTGCACCCACCTTTCCCACGGGGACGTTTTTAACGTCCTCCACGAAAACGACCTCTCGTAGAGGCCACTGCTCCTCATTCACCTTCTCCTCTTCTTTTGGAGCCGGTGTTGAGCGCCTTCGCTCTGTAGCACAGCAGGTAATCGGTTAGCAAAGACAACACTGCAGCCGCATCTTAGTATCTTTTGGCATCTCACAAAAGATCAAACATGAATGTTTAAACGGCTCTAGTTAAAGCCAGCTGTAAGCTGAAACTCTTTTACGGCAAGCCACCACTGGTGAATAGGGTAAAAAAAACTAATTGATATCACAAAACTTTCCCAGTGAATTGATTACATTAAGAATTGGGAAAAATATATATATTACAAGTTTTCTAAAATCCCATATTTAAATATGTTAATTACACATTATCCAATGAAATATGCAGTAATTTGCATACACTTAACAGAAATCAGAAATAAAACTTGGATTTGGCGAGGTTCAAAATTCCAGTCAACGCTTTTAACAAGGGATTTCTGATATCACTTTTTAAATCACTCCAGAAAATACTGTCAGAAACAATACATTTTCACCATGTTTTTAGGAATAAAATGTATAAAACCAGGCGAATGATATATGAACAAAACCTGGAGTAAAAACCCTTGATAAGAATAAATAAAACTATAAAGTTTGGTGTATGTAAAGCTGCTGAAGTGGAGATTTCTGAGTCCGGTCTATCTAAAAATGATAGAACTGCACAGGGTAGTTTTTGGGCCAATATTAACCCTGTACAACAGCTCATGGTTTTAGCGATTCGGTGTACATACTATAGGGGAGAGAAGCACTGCTAGCGATGGAGGAAGTGTCACTGCATGTGGACGCTGGTGAGGGCGGAGGGCCCATTTCCGTCTTCACCAGCTCTGGCTTACTTTCAGTCCTGACGACAAGAACAAGCACACTCATCAGCATCTTACTTTTAGCATAAATACCTCGGTACATGTGTATGGCCATAGAAAAACAGCCATCTTACTTGGTCTCCTGTGTCTTGGTGTTCTTCTCCATGTTTTTCAGGCTCTCGGGTGAGCGGAGCTGGAAGCGGCAGCTGTCGTTCATGTTCCACACGGACTCCAGCAGGACGCCCACTTTAGGGATCCCCGCGTTTACGGAGAAGGCCACGGCACCAGCGTGATATAGAGGGTTATTCCTC
The DNA here is from genome assembly GCF_949152265.1 of Phoxinus phoxinus. Lineage (NCBI taxonomy): Eukaryota > Metazoa > Chordata > Actinopteri > Cypriniformes > Leuciscidae > Phoxinus > Phoxinus phoxinus. The sequence continues at coordinate 33,198,308 of NC_136885.1, read as the reverse complement.
AGGCACACCTAAGTAAAGAGAGTGCAAAAGTTTTATCATACTGCGATATTATCGCAAATGCAATTAATCATTCAGCCCTATCTCAGATGCCAGCTGTGCAGTGTAAAGATAAAATTGTATTAACAACAACAAAAGTCATTAGTAACAGCCTATTCTGATTGATTGATTGATTGATTGATTGATTGATTGATTGATTGATTGAATAAATAAATAAAATACATACAAGTATTTAACAAAAGATGACAGATACATTTAATAAGGTAATTCTAATAACTGAATTCTACAAATAAAGTAAATTTCTGACTTACACCAAAGCATGTTCCTCACCTGAGTTCCTACTGTGATGTTGGGTATAGAAGAGATGCCTGCACTAGACTTTGGCTTCTTGTTCTTGGCTCTGGCCTTTTCAAGCATCTTTTTTCGCTGACTAAAAGGCACAACACCCCTGGAGGAAAAAGAAATTCAGAATTTATTCACAGATCACAAGCACAACAGCTCAAACCAGGGCTACACGATAAATTGAAATAATCCAAAAATCGCGATATGGTTTGTGTGATTATCAAATCTCGAAGGCTGCCATTTTAATTTTTAATTTCAATAAATATATGCACTGTGTTTCTGTTCACTGTGAGTGAAGTGTGGCAGTGTTCATTCACGCGCGAGCAGCTCATTCGCCGTTGTTTGCAGCCTCTAAAAGTGGCTCAAGTCATTTCGCAGTAAATGCTACATACAAACTTCATCTCTGCATCTACTCTGAGTTTGAGTCACTTTAACGTCCATTTGGGAACACGTGCCAACCACCTACCCAAACTTGTAATGAGAAGCATTGTTTGAAAATAAAAAAATAAGAAATCCATAAATAAATATTACAGTTTAAATGTAAAATATATACATTTATATTAAACCGTAACATTATATATTTATAGAAATTTTCTTAAATACAAATTTTTCATTTTATAGTAAAAAAAAAGAAAAAAAAAAAGATTTAGAAATAATTATCCGTCCCCCAGGCGTGTCCACAACATTGAATCTAGCCCCCTTAAAAAAAAGGTTTGGACACCCCTGCTGTAAACTCACCACCAGTAAAGGCTGCTCTCCAGCTGAGCGCAGGTATACAGGGCACAGCAGTGCAGAGAGACAATGCGCTCTCCCTGCAGCTCTGGGAACGTTTGTGCTCCATGTTCTAGTTTAGCAGCAACAGTGCTCAGAGTTTCATCCACCCATGTCGCCACCTACACAATACAGATTGGTTAATGGAAATTTGAGGTCTGAGGACATTTTTGGTACGAGACTGTGCATCATTGATTTTTGCAACCGGCTCCTGCACAATCTTAGGTTACACTTGTTACAATTATAGATTCAAGTACTAAGTAATATTACTTAACTACATGAGATTATTAGAGGGTTAGGTTTGATTTATGGTTAGTTGCATGTAATTGTGCATAATTTATAGTTATTACTATAGTAACTACAAGTGTAACAAATAAAGTAAAATAAAGTGTGACCAATCTTACGGTATCCGCCAGCTGTTGTCATATGATTTTCTTCTCACCCACTCTCAGAAAATGTCAGTAACACTTTATAATAAGGTCCATTACTGCATTACTTAACATTAACAATGAGCAATACGGTCCATTGGTTAATGTTAATGCATTACTTAACATTAACAATGAGCAATACATTAATTACAGAATGTATTAATCTGTTACTTCATGTCCATTAAATAATATTAACAGATAAAAATTAGACTTCAATAATGTTTTGAAAATTATAAAATTAACATTAAAGGTGCTCTAAGCGATGAAACGCGTTTTTTAGGCCAAAACATTTCTTTGTCACATACAGCAAACATCTCCTTACTATGTGCTGGCTGTCTGTCCCCAGAATACACTGTATAAAAAATAAATAAATAAAAATACGGTCTCTGTAGACACCCCAGGCTCCACAAACGGAAAAACTAAAAAAATCAGGGTTACGGTTGTTAACTAAAAATAAAACCATTTGTTACACAAACCCGCACCACGAAACATAAGTGTTCCAGCCAATAACCGAAAAGAAGGATTTGGGGGTGGGGTTTGTGCGCGGATGAGGAGGAGGGAGGGGTCTAGCTAGCCTCCGTTTTGTTTGACAATACTTCGAACGTCAACAAGAAGTGACGTCACCCAACATCACTTAGAGCACCTTTAACTAAGATTAATAATGCTTTAGAAGAATTTTCATTGTTAGTTCATGTTAACTAATGTTAACAAATGGAACCTTATTGTAAAGTGATATCACAATGTCGTCTTACCTTGTTATTCTCGGTGGCCACAGTGGCTCGGATACTGTTGGCAGACAGGTGGGTGATCTTTTCATTGGTCAAGCCAAGGAAAGGGACACGGGGGTGATGTATAGAAGGATTCTATGAGCGCACAAAAGATTTATGAGATTTATCAAATTCAGTAGTGACAGAAATTCTTTGTCAAGTCACCTTTATTTATATAGTGCTTTGTACAATACAGATCGTTTCAAAGCAGCTTTACAGTAGTAAACAGAAAAGTAATAATCAATGATACAAACAATTCTGCTGATATCGCAATTGTTGTTTAACGATATGCTATCTGACATTGTCGAGTACATCCCTCACCAGACACGCATACACTACGTGATGTAATCTAGTAGGTTACACGAATGTGTGTGTGCATTAACAGTGACTTGCTGCCACCAACTGGTGGCTTTAATTTCCTACTTAAAGAACAAGTTCGGTACTTTACACTTAAAGCCGTTTTCAGATCGTTTCTGATGAAATAGAACAGTTAAGATTAAAATTTGGACATGCTGTCCCGAGAATTTTCGGTTTCTTTCGCTTTCCCCCCCACCTCCACAATGGCTGCATAGGTGCACAGGAATAATCCTTCCTAAAACGCATTAAATTTTCGTTTACAAAGACGTGAAACTCACCGAGTGGTCAGGGGTGTTCACTGATATGCTCGCACAAAAATCGCTGCAAAAGATGCTTTCCAACTGGTTTTATCGTAGTAACACCGTACCTCACAGCACATCCAATTCAAGTCAATGGAGTTGGACAAAAACTACAACAAAACCTGTTGGAAAGCATCTTTTTCAGCGATTTTTGTTTGAGCATATCAGTGAACACCCCTGACCACTCGGTGAGTTTCACGTCTTTGTAAACGAAAGTCCTTTATTGATATTTATTTTAAAAATGAAGATACGTTATTCAACGCTTTGTTTAAAACATTATTCATGCATCTGTAACTGCAGGTTAAACGCATTCATGTTCCTATGAGCTGCATTAAACAGTCTGTGTAAATGCATCTAAATGCCACTTCAGATGCAGATTCTGTGTTTCTTCTGCACTGCAAAGATGAATTTTGTTGATACTGATTTACCGAGAGACTTTCAAACATCAAAATGTAATTTATTATGTCAAAATTACATACAAACATCTTTTCCAATTCTATTTTGCCTGGAAACGCTTCCAACACATTTGCGCGTCACGTGAAAAATAGGCGTCGGTTCTATTTCTAGCATGCACGCGTTTTCGGTCACACAGGCAGTGTGCGAGCTCTAACCTGTTAACATGGGAGCCGGAATAAAAACGGACATGCCATGCAGCCAGGGAGTAGCCGGTTGGGAAAGCACGGCGCCAAACTCTGGTCTCAGGGAGGAATTTGATGCAGTGGCAGTCAGATAGTATAGACAGTAAAAGAAACACTAGTGGTTCACGCTTGCGCGCATACTGCAGTTTTGGCGTGCAGTGCTCTGGATTTGCTCATTTTCTATTTACATGTTTGTTGGAGGCAATCCAGAATTACTGTTAGTTAAAAATATAATCAGACTATAAAACTCCCAGAAAATAGAGATATAATTTTGTCAATATCCCACACCCCTATTCTGCTGTTAAGCAGGTCTAAAAACACAACAGTATCATTGATCAACTGAAGTCAGTTCAATCTAGTGTGATATGCATTGTGAATCTTACTTGTGCATTTCTGTAAGGTTCAGGCTCATTCCACTTCCACTGGTAGAGTTCTCCTTTGGTGCTGACGGCAATCAGTTCCGAGTACAAAGCCCCAATGCTGACAAACTTTGTTACATAGTCCTAAAGGATCACACAACCAATGATATAGAACTCAGCAACTATACAAATAAAAGACGTATTAACTAAATGAATCCCAGTAAATTGGAGACTAAAAATCTAAAGTGTTATTCAATCAGGCTGGCCATTAAATTGAAAGGTCAAATAAGGATGTCCAAGATTATTTAAAAAAAATATTTAAAATGCTCATGCCAAGTTCTTAGAAAATGAAATCTGCATTTCAAAAATGCTTATACCACTAAACTGTTGTGATTGACTCCAAAAATCAGGGTTACGGTTGTTAACTAAAAATAAAACCATTTGTTACTTGAAATAGAATAACTATTATTTTTTTATTTTTTTTAAATTTAGCTAGTTGCCAAGGAAACATTAGTTTAACTGTAAGTACTAAAATAACTAAAACTGAAATAACTAAAAATAAAAACACAGACGTAAACAAAATACAACAAAATTACTAAAGCTTTCAAATTAAAATTAAAACCGAAAATTAAAACTCAAAATATGAATATACTAATCACTTTCAACTTAAAATAATTTAACAAAAATTAACAAGTTATACCATTTAACATGTGAATCTAAACTAATCTTAAAACGTCATAAAAGGTTGAATACACTATTTTAAAAAAACCTGACCTTGACATCAAGTAATGAGAATCTGAACAGGTGTTATAGGCACCACATTACAACAAAATGGCTTTTGCTAACACCACTGTGACCGACTCGAACAGGCGGACCAGTTTGCTTAACTTCTTTTAAAAGAAATAGAATTGGGAAAAATAGAAAGAAATATTATGCCAAACTATTTCTCCCTCAAGCATTTCAGCCTTTTAATAAGACCCAGGCTCCAAAAAAATAAATAAAAAAAATAAACTAAATGCAGAAACATGTCGATAAACATTGAACCAGAACAATTGACCCTTAAAGGAATAGTCCACCCAAAAAATATGAAAATTGTCATTTACTCAGCCTAATATTGTTCCAAACTTTTATGCAGTGCTTTCTTCTGCTGAACACAAAATAATGTTGGTAAGTTTCAGTTGACCATTGACTTTTTGCCCATATAATGGAAATTAATGGGTCCTGAAATTGTTTGGTTACCAACATCCTTCAAAATAGCTTTTATATTTTACAGAATACAGTCAAAAAGGTCTGAAACCACACGAGGCTGAGTTAATGAAAACTTTAATTTATGGTGAAATTTTCTGTTAAATACATCACAACTTGAAATGCACCACAGTAACCGAACGTCAGGCAATCTAGGACAGTAAAGGCTTAAAGGCCCACCTTATCAGGCCACCACTGGAGCTCTTCCCCCAGAGTGACAGGGCTCTGCAGCGGCACGCTCTTCTTGTCAAGGCTCGGTTCTCCCTCGCGGCTGGTGGAGCCACGCTCCGCATCGAATGAGGCTCCATCCAGCCACCTCCTCTCTCGCAGCCTCAGGACCGACTCCCGCTCACGGAGCAGTTCAGAGTCTCTCTCTAAGGGGAGAAGGAGAACTGGTATGCAATAGGGTCACACCAGTGGGATAACAGTAAGCCACTCTCTGGGAAAGACCCTCGGAATAGTGAGATTTCATACAAATTAGATAGTGACTATTATACGTAATAAAAATTTATTCTGCTGTACTTCTGTGACACCAACCACCAGAAACAACTGCCGTAAATGACACCGCTGGTGAAAAGGATCCATGACCATTAAGGTGATGGTCCTTATTTAAAAAATGATAGGGCTACATATAGACACTATACTGAGTAATAACTGGCTTTGTCAGCTGCTGGGTCGCATTAGCAGCGGGAAAATCTTCCTGACGGGTGTCCAGCATTTGCTGAGATGTATGGGTATAAACTGCAGGGTCTTATTGGTGACTGTCTGCACTGCAGGGCCTTTCGCAGAGGGCTCATTAGGGGAAAACGACGACTATGACCATGCAGGACAATTGGACACTCTCTCAAAAGCACAGACACTCACACACAACACAAACATGCAGCAAGGCATCTTGAAGTATTTGATAGCCATGGATGCTGGTTTATGAAAATAAAAAATTTACAATTTGGTAAAGTTATATGCGGTCTGTGTTTTTTGCACATGATTCGAGTAATGTAAAATAGAGTGGGATATGCCCTAAACTTATTAAGCTGTGTTATTAAGTTCAGTATTTTACAGTTTCAAGTTTTAAAAATGCAACTTGACTCTGATGCCCATCTAAATTTAGAGTCAGCAATGTCAGTTTTATAATGATTTCTAGTGTTTTGTTTGGAATTCAAGTGTCTCATAATATAAAGCTGTTTTCGCATGGATACATTTTTTCTCAACAATCAAGTTTAAAAATAAAAAAATAAAATCAATAGCACCTCCCTCTTAGGTTTCATATCTGCATGAATGTCGTGCGAGTAGCAAATTATTATATTTAACTACAACATTTACAAATAACAAAATGGTTGTGGCACAAGCAGTTCCACAAATCTTGCTGAATGACGTCATGACACGGAGTGTATGCAAGCATGACTGCGTTTTGGCCTTTACCTCGTGAGGAGCCGAGACGAGACAAGGAAGAGCGTCGGAAAGAGGGGTAGCCAAAGTAGCTGATATCCTCAGAGAACATGGCGTCTGCATCAATGATCACGCTAGGGTGGGCGGAGTGAATATCCGCGTCTAGAAGGGACATCAAGTCTTCTGTAGAAGTATGAAAGGTATTGTCAATGTCAAAGGTATTGTTGTTTGTTAGAGGTGAAAATGTCAGTCTTAAAGGGGAACTGTAGCCAAAATTGAACTAAGGCTCTTTTTGTTTATCCACCAGTCAAACTTTCGTACAAAAGCATAATTAGAATGGAAACGCCACTTTTAAGATTGACCGTATTTTCGTTTTAGCTCAAAACGCCTTTTGAATGGGAGTGCATGGGGCACTTCTATGATAGCATCAAAATCGCTGTTTTTAAAACACTAAGGCGGCTCAACAACATAAAACTGCTCCAAGTATCACCAGGGGCTCTACATATGAACTTGAGCATTGACTACATTGTGTACACAAAGTTTACTAAAAAGAAAGGTTTTGTACGACTCACTTTATCAGTTAGTGTTTCCGGTGGCTGGAATTTTGTCAGTCAAAAGTAGTCGATCTCCAAATGCAACGTAACAGGGAGGAGAGTAAAGATGGGAAGCTCCTAAAGCTTAGTTCCATATAAATTCACGGATCATTTGTCGTTTTGTCGTTAGTGAAAATCAATATCGACCTCGTATTTGAAAAAGGATCCTCATATAATAATGAAAAGATTCAGTGATACAGATCGACTATTTTTGACTGACAAAATGCCGGCGGCCGGGAAGAGCTACAGTGAGTTGTTCAAAACCTTTCGTTTTAGAAAACTTTGTGTACACAAACAATGTAGTCAATGCTCAAGTTCATGTGTAGAGCCCCTGGTGATACTTAGAGCAGTTTTATGTTGTGTCGAGCCTTCTTAGTGTTTTAAAAATACCGATTTTGATGCCATCATAGAAGTGCCCCATGCACTCCCATTCAAAAGGCATTTTGACCTAAAACGAAAATACGGTCAATCTTAAAAGTGGCGTTTCCATTCTAATTATGCTTTTACACGAAAGTTTAACTCGGGTAGATAAACAAAAAGAGCCTAGGTTCAGTTTTGGCAACAGTTACCCTTTAACTGTGACTCATACAGTGCCTGTTTACCTCCAGGTAAATAGGACTCGCTGGCAGTGTCATCTCCATCATCTCCATCCTCATCATCTCTGCTCAGCAGGTTGTTTACAGCCAAGTTCACATCAAGGTTTGTCCGCTGCAGCTCTCGAATAATGACACTTCTGGACTTTCCCTGAAGAACCACTTGGGCCTGGTTAGAGAAGAGGCAATCGATTACAAAATTTCGCAGGTGTGTGTGTGTGTGTGTGTGTGTGTGTGTGTGTGTGTGTGTGTGTGTGTGTGTGTGTGTGTGTGTGTGTGTGTGTGTGTGTGAAAAATTAAATATATATGCATGCTAAACTGTATGAAGGTTTGAAATAAATATTATATTTTTATAATTTATGCTTCTCTAAGATTTTATTAATGTGAAAAGCTATATGAAACTTATATTGTAGTATTTATATTTCAAACCTTTACACAATGTTTAGCAAGCATTTATACAGGGTATCTGCAAATTTTTTAAAGTCAAATTTAAGGCTTTTTAAGACTTTTTTAAGACCTGAAGAAATAAAAATTAATACCGTACATTAGGGGTTTGCAATATTAACAAAAATATATCTCGATATTTTCAAAGTTTTGTTGATAATAATCAGATGATATTTCACTGATTTTGTACTGGTACCATGGCTGGTTTAGGCCTGTTGTTGACAGCAGGACTCACAAAGATATTCATATTTAACATATTCTATCTATGCAGTGGTCAGTTCACAGTAGTGACTGAAATAAAAAAAATATTAAGGGGCAATATTTGCCACCTTAAATTGATTTCCAGGGGCATTTTCACCTAAATATGGAAATTATTTCTAAACGTATTTAGAGGTATGCATCACCTTTTATGTCAAATTCTAACATTCAAATTAAATTCTATTAGAATAAGACCGTACCACTGTCAAATTAAATAATTAAATTAAAAACCATCCTTGCAGTGCAGAGGTGACACAGAAGCGGCATCCGAACTGGCATTACTATATTTACACTTAATTTGCAATTGCATAAATAAAGCTATTCAATATTTAAATATGAAATATTTTATAATTTTAACATTTTAATTAAAGGGTAGCCTACTTTAAATATGCAACTAAACCCGCCAGTAGGTGGCAGTAAGTCACTGTCTTAATAAGCGAGTTGTTGGAGTCATATTCAACCGATTTGTTCAAACGGCCGATTCATTCATTGAATCAAATGATTCGTTCAAAACGCGGATTTCAGTTTTTTAAAAAGAATCGCTGTCTGTTGGACTACAGTTTCATTATAAAATTCTCGTCGGCGAAATAAAGGGGGAAACAAACAATATTGACAATATAAAAAGTAACACACAATGTTAACTTTATTGTTAATTTAACTGTTGTATAAAATAAATAGCACATTTGCAATTGAGCACAGGAAAACGGCACTCTTGCTCGTGATATTCTAATATAACAACATAATATAATAAGACAAAAACTAATTTGGGGACATACCTATAACTGCACTGACACATCACGCAGTGAAAGCAAGCATGAGAGACAAATACGATGTCAGCTCGAACTCGCGGTGCCTCGTACGTAACGTTATATCATCATAGTTCATAGACAATCCTAAGCACAAAGAATGAACTTACTATTGAACTGACATTTACTCGTTCTCTTATCCTCTCCTCTCGCGTGCAGGAGACAGACGCAGGCTAATACGCTGCCGTAAATGACGCGAATCGTCATGTGAACAAGCAAATCCACAAAGATAGAATAATAAAAAATAATACGTACGCTAATTAGATAGTTTTCATTTGGAAAGCATTTAGATACGTCGTCAAAGTGTAATCTAAAATTTAAGACCTTTCATAGGTAAAAATAAGACTTTTCATAAGTAAAAATAAGACTTTAAGACTTTTTAAGGCCTTAAATTTTAAATATCGAATTTAAGACTTTTTAATACTTTTTAAGGATCCGCGGGGACCCTGTTTATATGCGTTAAAATTAAAAAAAGGTTTTAGTGATTTATGTAAAAATTACATTTAAGTTACTAAATAGACCCATGGTAAGCACGTTCAGCTTAAGTAGTCAGAAATAATGAACAGGCCTCCTGAAGCAAGAGTTTACCTGAGAGATGAGCTCCTCTGGGATGACAGAGGCTGGTATTACCGGCTGTGGCTGACTGCCCAGCAGGCCGGAGCCTCGATCTCTGCCAGTGCGGATCACGCGGGTCTGTCTGCGTGAATCTCGGGCTGCTGTGGAGGACCGGCCTGAAGATCCGCCTCCTCCAGCGCCTCCTCCACCCCCCCCTCCGCTCCCGCTGCCTCCTCCTGAGCCTCCGCCGCCACTGCCCCCACCGCCACTGCTGCCACCATTTACTCCTGAACTCCAGCGGCTCCTGTCAGGCACACCAACAATCAGGATCAGAATACGGCCAACAAGACACTGAGTGATACTGAACTCCAAAAGACCATGTTTAGGGACTAGTTTTACATTCCTTGACTCGTGAATATGAGAGCATTAGGACTGATGTTTTTAAATAGTGTCTCTGATTAAAACCTCATTGTGTAAAAACTTTTAAAATAAAGTTGAAGTTTAATTCTGTGAATTAGTTAAAAATATATACTCAAGGGGACTCAATTGTTAATTTTTCATATTTAAATGTTTTAGCAAAACATGTTGCTATTACAATATTATACTATATATAATAAAAAGTAATTATATAATATAAAGTTTATAACGATGTATTTTATGTTGGTTCATAAATTAAAATGATTAAATATTTGCACATTTAAGAATTAAACATTTTCAATCTAATTTGTAATTACTTAAAAACAAAAACTCCATTTTGTGTTTCATTACAAACACACACACATATATGTAAACTATAAAATATATGTTAAAAAATACATATCAGATTGAATTTTGTTATTTTAATTACAATTGAGAGATATTGCCCAGCTCTACTAGCAGTTTCATTTTTCCTTAGTGATTTAGAGTCTCACATATAAAAACCAAATATTTCTGGAAATGGGCTTCTAGTGTGAATATTTTCAGGAGGGGATTTTTACTGCATGCAAACAAAACACAGCAAAATCATCTTAAAAAACAGATTTCTTATAACCAAAGGCACCACCGCATGTGAGGCTGCCAACATTACCTGATGGCTGCATTTCTGATAGCCCTGCCACAACTTACCCAAGGGTGTTGCCTGCCAGTCTGCCCAGTGTGTCAGAACCAGACAGGAACCAGGGCGGATCACTAGTCCTGCCTGGCCTGGAGCTCCTTCCTGCCCCTGAGACACTGCTCAACTTTGAACTGGAAACAAAAGATGGGAGATCAGTTACAAACCTATAGTCCCACAAGTGGGACCATCACAGAGCCTGGAGACCCCAGGCCTACGAGCCAATCGGCCCTTTTTTACTGTGGGGCGACTAACATGGCAACACCCTTGGGAATCAGAACTGACTGCAGCTCATTCCTCAGGCAAGAGCTGTAGGAAAGGCTGGCAGGGAACTGCTAAAAATTTCCCCTAAATCATGTGCCATCATGCCCGCTAAATATTTTGGTCATATACAAACACTGTGGATTGCTTGCAGTTCACAAAAGGGGATTTGCACTGGTGCGACATAGCTTCAATCACAAAAACAACACTAGCGGCTAGCCCACCTGCTTAGTTCAAGCAAAACACCACAAACCACTGCAATGGGCAGCAGACAGCAAATGTTCGTAACAAGTTGTTTTGTAGTTTAGTTTTTCACTTAAGTGTTGAAATGCTCTTTTCAGTTTTAAGTTTCATTATCTACACTACATTTTCATTCATAGATCTCTTAAATAAAAATAAATTGTATGATATGAGCTCTTTAAAGTCTGTAACGGCAAATAATAAATCATTTAAGAGGTTTTCTATATTTCAGTAATAAAAAAATATTGCTGATAAAACCAGACAACAAAAGGTAGCCAAAGCTCTATAAAAATGTTCTGAAGCTTGTAGATTCATATTTACTGAGTTGCTTCCATCTAAACAACAAAAGCCCAAATTTCATACCCTGTCATTAATCAGAATATAATACAAAGGCATTTTCGCCATATACTATAGAAGGCTACATGTCTAGGATAATAACTGCATTGTATATAGTGTTTATATTTAAGTGCATTCATGCTACACTAACATAATAAAAATAAACTCATCTTCACACCAAAGCCCACAACACAACCATTACTCTAAACATGAGGTGGGTTGAAAAGTAAACAGTTAAAATAAAATTTAGACAAACTTAATAGTAGGGCTGGGCGATAAAACGGTATCTGTATTTGACGATATAAAAAAAAAATTCTATATAGCGCTCAATATTTTCATTCAAATGCACTCGCGCTGGCGCGACCACACAAATTTGACCAACATCAAATAGCAAGCGTAATGAAAGCGGAACGAAACCACGCTATTATTTTGTGCTTCACGGACCATTTATCAGTTTGGACCAATATCAGTGCAGCACGAGCCGATCTGGATCAAGCGACACTGTTACTACACAGCGCTAAGAGATCCAGTAAAGAAAGCATTTGAATTCGCCACTGAAGTAATAACATCGCTGCGAGATCTAGTGAGAAGCATTCAAATTTCTCTGTTATTAACGGATCAAACATGGCTGACGTGGAAACCAGGAGACACATTATTCCATGAATGAACTAGATATAGGCTTTAAGTCCACAGATCTACAACAATCACCATGTAGTAACATTTAATGTAGTAACACTAACTGTAAGGTAACCATGGAAGGTAGGAATAATAAAATGATTTCAAGTACGTCACATTTTTCCAGCAGTTCAAAAATCAAATATCATATTTAAATGTTATTTTTAATGTGATGACCAAAACATTATTTGTTCATCCTTCGAAGATTACCCCCATTTATAAAATTAAGTTTCAAGATGTAGGAATACACACTTATTGCGAAAATAATTTATTTTAATAATTTTATTATATTTTTTTAATCAAGGAAATTTTTTTGGCATTTCTTTATTTTTGCTGTATCGAAAATGTACCTAACCGTGACACCACTGTGTTGTATCGAACCGTGAATTTTGTGAACCGTTACACACCTACTTATTACAGATGTTGATCTACCTCAAAGTTCGCCTTGATTGTTCACCGTTTACACTTTTACATTGCACACATTTTGTAACATTTTAAGTTCATGAGTTTCTTTAACGCTTACTTTTTTTATCTGAATATAAGACTTTATATATTTTGGACTGCTAAAACTAATATAATTTGTTGTTTGACTTAATAATGTGAATAAATACAATAAAAAACAGTGGTTTAAATTCAAACTTTTCTCCTTATCGCACAGCCCTACTTAATAGGTCAAAATAAATCCAGAGCAATCATAACCGGATGGGACAAATGTAATTTAGTTATTTCCCCTGCCAGTTCAAACATGCATTTTCCATGTGTCTGACAGGTATTCATTTCTCACCCATCATTGCCATCAGGCTTGCCGAGCTCCAGTCGGTCGGGCTGGACAGCAAAGCTTATCCTGCAGATACGTCCATCCTGAAACAAAAAAGCATATTATTTTCCACATTGCTCTGTGTTGATCAGACACAAACAGTCATTATTTATTCACCCTCATTTCTTCTAACATTCGCATTTTTCTTGAATGGAAAAAAACAAAAAAGCAGCAGTAAAAAAGCAGTAAAGTTTAAAGCTGCAGTCGGCAAGTCTGGTAGATTGAAGGGACTTAGCCAAAATTTTGAATGTTTACAACTCTCATGCCCCTCCCCCTCTACCCGCCCATCGAGCTCGGCAGTGCTTGTGCACTTTCTCTCCACCATCACACTTCGTACAATCCAACACACCTGCGAACTTCAGGCGTGTACATGTGATATTGTAACATGCACGAGGGGGGAGGGGGGATCAGTGGCGTGTGCACGAACTGTGATTGACGGCCAGATCTCACACAGCCCTGCGCTGATTGGACCAGAAGAACCGGGAGCGGTGGATTTTTGCTAAACAAATAACAGGCTCCAGGTGGAGGTAGAAGTGCGGGTTTTTTTCTAAAACCGGCTGATTTATGTTGTTCTGTCAGAGCACAGTGTCGGTTTCCATGAATATGATAAAAAAAAATCTTGCCGACTTCAGCTTTAACAAACTAAGTTTTAAGTTAAGTCACTGTGAACTTAAGTTTTATGAAAAAGAAGAAAAAAAAAGTGCAAAAACAAGCAGACTGATTTGGAGCAACACGAGTACAAGTAAATATATTCATATTAGGAGTAAATTGTTCCTTTAAAATAAGGAAAAAGCCTAAAAATATGCTATAAATAACAGTGCTGCATAGTGAATGTTACCTCGAGGAGGAATCCAGCATGATTTGGTCCAACCACACACTGCTTAAGTTTGGCCTGCTCCAACGGAATAAGGTGTGGATGACTGCCGTGTGGACAGAGAAACGTCAGCCAAGTGTTTTTACAAAACTCAATACTTCATTGATGTGGAAAAAATTCTAAAAGCACTGGGCTTAAAATGTGAATACTCTGTAAAACATACCTGTTACAGTTGTATTTATTGAGCTTTTCCGACACTTCACGGAGCCTGTAAGACACAAAGGCATGCGATTAAAGACTCAATGTTCACAGTAAATGCCTAAAATAATAATGTTTCACCCCAAATGAGCAACAGCCAAACAGTCTGAACTGAAACTGGCCAAAACCTTTGGAGGATTGAATATTATGGGTTGAATAGAAAAACATAGGAGATGAAAGAAAAATGGAGAAACAGATTATGGCTACGGTCAGAGGAATTAAGTGGCCTTGTAGGTTATTTTACCCTTCCCAATGAAAGAAATGTTTAAAAAAGGGAAACAATCATTCTGCACTGTCATGTTTAATATACATACGTAATACATTTGGAAAAAGCAATTTCAAAAAACTGAATAGTTCACTGCATACTGGAGATTCAAATAAAACAGGAGGCCTAGTTTAAGGTCAAAAACAAATGACTCGAGTCCGAAGTCATTGCTTGTCTCATAATTTGTAATAAACATGTAGCCTAGATATTAAAATTTTCTTTTTACATAATATGATCTTAAAATGTATCAGCAAATTATTCAAATTACGAATTATTTGACTCTTTAAGTAAGACGCTCCTATCAAGCTCAACAGGACTAAAAACAGAATATTTGTGCAAATACAAGCAGCCAATTCATCCCTTTTAAATAATCATGCCTTAGAAGAGAAAGCAGGCCCAAACTGAGGTTTATACGGATACAACAATTATAAAACTCTGGAAATAATCAAAAGTAAGACAATAAGGGTTCAAGCCGCAATAGTGAAAGGGGAACAAAGGCTCCACTGGAAAACTTCTCTCGATCAAAAAAACATTGCAAGTTTCATTAATGCATTAATGCATGCAATTTCATTAAGGACTCTGTATGAAAATAAAGAGATGTTTAGACCCGCTCCAAACAATCACACCAAAACAAATGCAAACATTTTCAGCAAGGAAACCTTTGGTATAAGTGCACTGTGGACAGATAACATACTTGGAAGGCCGCATGTTTTGCTGCAGCTTTCATATGAGTAAATGCAGATGCGCAGCAGACAGAGACATGAAGAAAGTGCAGATTTGCAGCCCGGTCGAAATTGGCTGAGGAAAAAAGATTTTTCTCAGATATTGGCCAACTTTAGCCCTTCTAGCTCTTCTTGGACAAAAAGCGTGTCAAACCAGCTTTAAAATTGTAATGCAACATACCAAAAACCTAGTGAGCTGACAAAATAGGCAGCATTTTAAGGCACAATAGGACCACATACACTGTGTAGTGCACCATATATATGACTCCCTGTGTATGTAAAGCGCTCCAAATAAATCACTTGTTTCATTTCAGTTAGGAGGACGCTACCTTAGTAGGCAGTAGACCGCAAGGCACCTCACTAGGTTTTGGAACAGACTGAGCAATGTCTTGTTTGGCATACTCAGCACATCGGTACAGCAACATGCCTACAGAATCATCTAAACAATGATAAGTGATGGAGACACTACTGAACCCATTTACAACATCCATTGAACTCAAAGACATGATACGTTTAAAAATGATGAAAAAAGCTTAATGGTTGTTTACTAAATTGCATAGTCAAATTATTACATGCAATCATCTAAAACTATCAGTGAGGTCTTCAGATCATCTAATTTCAATACAATCATTACAAACCACTGTTTGGGCTCTGTAAATCAATTCAATATGAAAACAAAAGTAGTCCTGAAATGTATTTAACAGCTCGTCCTGAAAAAAAAAAAAAAAAAAAACTCAGAAAAGCCAAAAAACAATGTCAAAAAACAAACAAATGGTTGCTTTTTGCAAACCTTTTTTCCTGCCGGTGAAATACATTTTGTTAGAGGTTGCACTGGTGCCACCACCACGTTGCCCAACCGACAAGAGCTGCCTTTTATGTTGCATATAAGAAACATCCAACGTCAAATCAAACTAAAGTGAAACGAAACCGGGCTACTCATTTGAGCTGCGCTTCATGAACCGTTTATCAGTGTGGAGCAATACTAGACAGCGCAACACGAGCTCAGAACAGGGCAGCGCGGTGAATTTGCCATAGTATTAATAGTATCTCAGCGAGATCTAGTGGGAAGCATTCATATTCGGCTCAGAAATCTGTAATAAACCACAGATATCAGATCAAACAGCACTGACATTGAAACCGCAAGCATTGTGCCATGAACAAACAAGTTATAGAAGGCTTTTCAGTCCACAAGTCCCCAACATTCACCATGGATTTAATGTAGCAATGCTAACTGTAACCATGGTATTGTGGCAGAAATATTCTAATGTGGGGGTTTTTTGTGTTGTTTTGATTTCATCTTAGGGTTTATACAACCTTTAAGAGTGAAATTTAAGCATTTTTAAGGGCTTTAAAGACCTTCACACTTCCAGCACCTCAAAGCTCTAAATATTATCCAACTTGAATGTTATTTTTATAGTGAGGATTTGTAAAAAAAAAAGTTTCAAAGATGTAAGAAAACTCAAATTTAGTGGCAAACAGATTTAAAAGAAATTAAAAATAACTACTATAACCAGTAAATGACGGTAGAGTTTCTTCTAGGTTTCTTCCAGAAACAAACTTGTATTATTTTCATGTTATCATTGTGAAGCTGCTTTGATGCAATCTGTATTGTAAAAAGCGCTATATAAATAAAGGTGACTTAACTAGAGGAGCGCATATTTACTTAGCTATTTTCACACCCTAGTATATATTGGGGGTGAATAAAAAAAATTTCTCCAAATTGTTAATGAATTACACAGTAAACAAGTAAAGAGTGCTCCGTTTACATTACATTATTTATGCTCCTTTATGATTAAACAAAGATGGCACCACCATCTGGCACCAATGCTACTGCTCTAAAATGTTAGTTGGACTCAGGAGCCCTGTATAATGCCGTAAGGGAAATACTCTGAAGAAAATGGGGCTTAAAGCACTTTATTGGCATGATTGTTTTACATATAATAATGCCAAAGCAACAACACCACATGCATACACAGCCTCTGGCTTGCAAGCTTTGCAATGCATTGTACTTTCTGATACAGACTAAAAGCCCAACATCAGCTACACAGACTAATACACACATACTGCAACAGAATATCCTTGCGCAGCAGCTACAGAGATCATGCTGAATCTAGCTTGAAGGGGACACGTGTGCAGAAAGGTCCCTCGTTTCCTGTCAGTGCTGTGCAGCAGAAAAGCCTTCACGTCACAGCTCATTATTGCAGGACATGTCAGTGAAGAATGAAGGATGAAAGTGTCCGCATACAAGCTGAAACGTTAATGACTAGTGCAAGTTTACATCCGGTCTGGGGGATCACAGATAGTAAAGAACAGCACAATCTACACACAGTAACGAGAAACGCAAGATGATAATATGTAGTAGAGTGCTAAGTTCACTAACAAAATGGCTCAATTGCATTTAGTCTTGATGCAATGCATGTTTTCCCTTTGTTGGAAATGATTACCATTTGTTGCACAAAGTCAGCATGAAACAGTCTTCACAACATTTTAAATTCTGAATGTGACATTTCCATACACTAACAAAAATTATTTAATATCATGACTATCAATTGCCTAAAAATTAGACCAATTACCATAAACATATATAAAAAACAGCACCCCAAAATTATTAATATACTCAAAAGCCACAGCAACGCATAGGATTTTAAGATTAAACATTATACACAGCTCAAAACAAAGATGAAAATAATTGTGTAACTATTTAGAAAATTAAAAGATAAGTATTGTTATTTTACTGTTTTAAATTCATATGCTTATAATATATTTATTAATTTACAGTGCAGTATAGTGTAGTAATATATTACTTTCTTAGGGATAATATTGTAATTCAATTTACATTTATTTGTATATGGCTGTTCACAATACATATTTCAAAGCAGCTTTACAGAAAATGCATGAGTAACCTATACATTAGAATTTAGAAGTGTGTTTCCCAACCATTTTGCCACGTCAGTTTTGATAAGTAAAAAAAAAATCTCAACGCTCACCACTATATAAAAATATGACAACATTGCACAAACATTGCTTCAAATGGCATATTAAAACTAGATATTATATTAAAAATAGTACTCATATTTAATGTGAAACTTGAGGTAAAGTCAGGTAGGAACACAAGGTCATACAGGTGATAAAACAACAAATTGAACGTCGCTGTCGGGTGGAAACCATGGCCTTATATAGCTTATATAGCTATGGTTAGACACTTGCACGTGTCATTATTAGCCTAACATTTTATGAAAATCAAGCTAAAAAACGGAGTCACAAGGTTTTTGACCAGCGAATGACAGATAGGCTATATATTGTCTGTCACTGGGCAGTAAGTGCATCGCATTACATTTTCATCAAATTGCAGGATATAGGCTAAAGTTTAATGTAACTATATGGGTGCTC
Organism: Phoxinus phoxinus; assembly: GCF_949152265.1. Lineage (NCBI taxonomy): Eukaryota > Metazoa > Chordata > Actinopteri > Cypriniformes > Leuciscidae > Phoxinus > Phoxinus phoxinus. The sequence continues at coordinate 33,179,602 of NC_136885.1, read as the reverse complement.
GGTTTTCTTGTTGTTGAAATCTTATTATAAAAATCTCATGATACTAAATATGGAGCGCTATGCATACACACAGGATATTTAAAACCGTATATTTGCTTCAACTAGATGACTCCGCTCTTCAAATAGGCTACAAAAAAAAAACATTAGCCTTTATGGACATACATAGTGTTTCTTGAGTGAAGAAAACGCTGTACTTACTCAAGCATCAGTTCTTTATTTACACTTGCATTGCAAAAAAGCAGAGACAGTCTCCAAACTGTGCATGTCACTTTATTCACAATTAGAGGCGGTGCAGATATGAGGTTTGACTGACAGTTTGAGAAGCCAATGGAGTTATGAGGTTTAGTCCGAACCCCTTTTAAATGCTTTTGTATTGGTTAAACATTTGTAAAACCCACATACAGACATAAAGGTAACCAACAGCATTCATTTTATAAAACAAAATTGACAAGATTTAGAGATAAGAGGTTTCGGCCGACAGCGATTATATATTCTTATTTATAGCATTTATTTTTAGGAATATGATCATTTTCTACAGCTCAACTGACAACTTGTCATGGCGCACACAGTGGTTGGGAAACACTAATTTAGAGTGATTGTTATCAGACATGATTGTGTCCAAGAAATGTCCATATTTCAGAAATGTACAGTTTAAAGAGAATACAAATCATGCAGTTAGCTAACATCCTGAATTAATTTAAGGAAACAAACAATGAGCTCATTAAAGTAATTACAAGTTGAGATTGTAATGTTACTATCCAAATATAAAATATTCATAACGCACACAAATATGTGTGTGTAAAATCTCATGTTTTTAATATAGTGTCAAAAGGCAAAATTATATTTAAACCTTTGTAGTAATCAATTAGCTATATAATATAACCCTTTCTTGCATGGTAAGCCTGATAGGAGACTGCCAATAAGGCTATACATTTCCAAAACTGAGAACAAAATAAGCATGTTCAGGGATCTTTGGTGGACTAGGCTAGTAGTAATACTAAAGTGGGATGCTTGGAGACTTGCATTGGGAAAACCCCAACACACCGCTTTGAAACATCATTAAACACCAGAATCCCAACACCCATTTTGTCCAAAGATGCCTTCAGTGTTACACTGGCCATCAGCTGAACACATGGGTTCCTCATGCAGCTGTCATCAGCCATAGCAATCACCTCCATGACCAACTGCACGGAATAATTCGGACTAACTGTTCGTCAAGTTGACTAAAATGAGTTCCTTTATATAATTTCAAGAGTAAAACAAACAGTATATATCGGTGACGCTACAACTAACGCTTTCGGAATGGGGTGTTTACATGTCACGAGTCATGACAAAGAAATAAACTCTGCTCAAGATCTATGAAAACGTAACACAAAACATTGCAATTCTTTATCTAGAGACCATCTTTAGCAGAAAACATCGTGTCCTCGCGTTTATAGGCAACTGTCATAACGAACTGTTCACCAATCCAACCCTGGATATGAAACAATCCATACGGGTAAACGTCAAAACAGTGATTGTGATATAATTTCCAACAAATTTATGAGGATAAATTAATTAAACAGATGAGCTCGCGGAGTGCTAAAGGCTAACCGGCTAACCTGAGAGGATTTTACTCGCCAATTCTGCTCACATTCATTCGGCGTATCATACTAAACTTAAGTTAAACCTAATAAATAAATCGTACATTTGAAATAAAAGTCTTTATTTGGGGTGTAAAAGTAAGAATTTATCGCAGTTCCCTCTCTTTTCACCTCCCCATCCCCCAACCCGCATTGTGTCTCTAGTCAGCCGGGCCTCGTTATTTTTAGAACCAAATGCCCAACCTTGAGCGTTTGCAACAGCCCTAAAATACTCTATATATTTTATTAACACTTTTTGAAAACACTTTCACCTCATTCAGGGGTAAGTACTGATTGTAAACCGCTTCTTTCTTATAAATACCTGTCATTTAGCTGGTCTTCGGTCCCGGGTAACGGGTGAACCACGAAGTGAATGGACGTCATGGACACGGTCCCGGGTAAATTAATTTGTGGGGGGATTTTTTTTTTTTCTTTACGGGTTAGGTTTGAGAATGTGTTTTCTTCGCAAAAAGCAACCGAAGAGCTGAAATATACAACCTCCTCATCCACATGCCGCCATCTTAACTCTGTTTAAGCTTCTTTGGGTCTGTTGGAAAGGATGCGCGTGTTACGGCGACGCTGATTGGTTGAGAGAAAGCATGTGTTGGGGAAGTAGATTGGCTGAGAGGGATAAAGCCAGGGAAGAGGGGCGGGGTCAAGGGTTTATTTCCCATGTGTTGTCATTGTGTTGGCGTCGAGTGATCTGAGTCATTGTAGTAAATAAATTCACGGTTATTGCCGTGTTATCTATGGAAGCTCGTTTCCGTCCCATACGAAACAAAATCCTTCCTTTGTAGATCGTAATTGCGGAATTATGGCATACTGAGTTATATTTATGAGTTGAAAAGTCGATTTTGTGACGTAAAAGTCAAAAACTTGACATTTTTGACAGCGTGTGTGTGTTTGTGGCAGTGGCTATACTTGTGAGGCTTATGAATCGGCCATGTTTTTATTTAAATCTAGTGTTTTGCACGTGTTTCTGTGATGGGTAGGTTTAAGGATAGGCTTTGGGTTAGGCCGAAGAAAATATAATAAAGCTGATATAAAATCAATGGAAGTATATCCAATGTCCTTACTAATATAGTGAAAAAAATCGATGTGTTTGTGGTTCAGGTATACCCTGTACCCTGTTGACATTACAGGGACAAATCCTTGTCCTTGAAGGGACATAGTGGCGTAGGTTTGATTTTGAAATTGGTGGGGACGGGGACATCAATATAAAAATATATTTAAAGTTTTGATCAAAATTATTGCTAGGGATATATCAGTGTCACTGGATATTGGTAGGGACAAGTCCCTAGCGTCCCTACTAAATTCTACGCCCTGTGTGTGTGTGTGTGGGCCATGCCCACCTCACTTACAAACACACTCACCTTTTTCACCTGTAACTTCAGAGGTGTGCAAAGCAAAGAAACCATATTTACATTGAATTTACTGTCAAAAGTTAACTAAAATAAAATACAAATAAAACTGACATTCTGTTTATTTGCAGGGCGGAAAAAAAATTGGCTTAGACATTTACTTTATTAATGCTGGTAATGTATCTTGGCATACTGATAAATCCCCATATGCTTAAAATAATAAGATGGTCTCTAAAGAGATTTTAGCTGGTAATGAAAATTGTGATGGCCTACATTAAAGGTCAGTTGAACCTTCTTAATGTAGGCCTAGATGTTACGACTTTCTGTTACATCTTTCTGTTCTGATATTAATATCACACAGGAACTGGAGCAGAACATGGTATAAGCTAAAAAAAAAGAGCAATGTTATATATATATATATATATTATGGAAAAGGGGCAATATATATTTTCATTAGTGTCTTAGACTGTTTGTCACAAATATTCTGCGACTGAGCAGGTAAATTTATAGCTAGTAATTCAAAATCTCTGAATCATTATTTTAATCACAAAGCACCAAATGATAATTTGTAAAGCTGTAATGCTTGCCAGGGTAAATATATATCATGTAACGTCCAGCAGGTGTCAGCGTTTTCCTTCTAAATCACTTTCTCCTATATAGTATTACAGTAATACTCTGTTTTATTTCACCTCAAATACAGGACAACTGAAGAAAATGCTGTCTCATCTTACCCTCACCTTCCACAAAGTCCGTGTTTTATCTCTGATTTCTTTTGAATGAAATTATGACCAATAAAAAGTCATCTTTGGCCTCGTTCTTAAAAACAAATGTAATGATTTTTATGTTTTATGTTATACAAAGTGTCTTTTAAAAAGGTCTGTTTTCTGTGCAAACTATATTCTAAAGTTCATCATTCATTATACAAGTAGACACTGACTGATAAATACATTTTGTCAAAGATATTGTACATTTGTTATCTGGACTATTATCTTGTTCATTAACCAATTGTTGGTAATTGGTATAATGAAGATATATGGTTTCATTTAGGATAATGACATTAAATATCTGTGTGAGTTTATCTTCACTGACATCTACACAAGGACAATCAATGCAGACAGGTACAGTCTGATGCTATTTTTAACCAAAACTTTGTTTAGTGAGTTAAAAAGTGACTTTGTGCAAACACGTCACATCTATACTGGGAATCATGTGGGTGCCTGAGTTTAGTGCACTTTGTGCTCGGATGAGAATCTGCAAACAGGAAAAATTCAGTGGGCTAAAAATAGTGAGCAGCTTCAGGATGAAATGTGCTCCTCCACTCCTGATTGGTCAGTCGCTCCTCCATCTTTGGTCTAATAGTGCTATAGTTTCATATCATCTCTCTGCATGTTCCTCATTTCAGTCCACACATCTTTTTTCATGCATAATAAAATAGTTTAAAGTCAAATCAATGTTTAATGTCTTTATTTATTTCATAAACAGTCACTATTTGTTTCAAATAAAGTCAGCATGAAACAGAAGTTGTGATCATCTTTTCTTTCATATTGTGACGTAGGCTATATGAGAGGCCCAGTTTACACCTGGTATTATGATGCATTTTGGTTGATCGGATCACAGGTTGTAACCTAATGTGTTGTAAGGATGCATTCGACACAGGTTACCTTGGACGAATATATTTAATTTAGAGGGAAATGTAAAAAGAAGACGCAGCATATCAGCCTCTGTCCAACTCTGTGTGACTGCCGGGCTTCGGTGGAAACCCCAAACCTGGGTCTTAAAGGAACATACCCTAGGCCTAGACCATTACAAAATGGATGACGCTAAATACAGGTGTAAAACATTTTGAGCTTGTCCACTTTTTTTACCACTTCCAGAGTTGAAAACGCATTCGACCGGATTGCTGTCGTAGTGTAAACGCTCATGTGGTCGAATGTGTTCAAAAAGCCATAAGACTCTCCACTTACTGACCTAAATTATGGGAAGCATGCTAGCCACGCTAGGGATTTAAACTTTGTCGGCCGGAGACACAAGTTTGGTTTGAAGATGAAAAACGTACCAAGCACAATGTTCTCTCACCATTCCTGATTTCTAACACACACTCACAAGTGTTCAGCTGGTCTTGTGGCTGTCAGTGCATCAAGATTACAAGATACATTAATTAATTAAAAAAAAGAAGAAGATGTGCACAGATAAATCATTTATAATAAATAATGCAATATTCCATAAAAAAATTAAAATGGTCCATTTTGATTTCATGATGACTTAAATACTTATTAATATCTGCACACTTTGCCTTAAGCTTGTTTGTGTGGTCACATGTGTAGTAATATGATCACCAACTGAGAAGTCACCAAAATAACTCTGTCTGTGACACATTCCCTACAGATCAGCATTTGAGTAAAGTACATGAGCAAAAGCGTATTTGGCCTCAGTCCGAATGCTCTAGAAGATTTACACAGGCACTCATACAAATCTAGGGCAAGGTTCAATCCAGTAATTCAGGCCTCAGATGACCCGCTAATGCTGGAGAGGGAAGCCGGTGTCATTTAACACTATTATAAAATGTTATCAGGAATAGTTTGTGCAGAATGTGCTTCAGCAGAGAGAATAAACCAGCATCCCTGATAGATTGCTGGTATATGTTACGCTTTGGACTGTTAGGAAACTGTTATATAACAGCTTACTAAACCAAGGATGTTAGCTAACCAAATATTCAAGAACGGGGAGACTGAATGCAAAGGTTTTAAAGGGATAGTTCATCCAAAAACGAAAATTATGTCATCATTTATTTACTCACCCTCATTCCAAACCTGTTTGAAATTCTGTCTTCTGTTGAGCACAAAAGAAAATAGTTGGTAATCAAACATTTGACGGTATAGCCATTGACTTCAGGAGGGGACAAACAGTCAAAGGGACCAGACAATGTTTGGTTACCAACATTCTTCAAAATATCTTCTTTGTTATTCAGTGGAGGAAAGAAACTCATACAGATTTGTAACAATGTGAGGGTGATTAAGTGATGACAGAAATTTCATTTTTGGGTGAACTATCACTTTAATGGAGAAACTAATTTCTTTAGCTAAATAATGATGAATTAATGAAAGATATTACACAGTGCTATGAAGAAAATAACGCCTTTTTAGGGCTCGCTGTCCGGGAATTAAACATGAGAGTAATATGAATCAGGCTCAGCAGGGATATATCGGTTTGTATATGTGGACGAACAGCTGACCGTCTGTGTATCACCCGCACACACTGCGCGGATCACACACTGATCACGCACCGACACTCTCTCCTCATTGGCTAACGCTCAGCACACCTTTGTCGATGATTGGCTGGAGATGAAACCACGCCCACACGGCCCCTGCTCGGTTTTCTGAAATATGTTGTGAATGAATCTAAGCTCAAGAAACGGTGACAGTATTTATCATAATGCGTGAGACATAGGTGTTCAGTCACAATAATAAACGAGAGATATAATACAACATCAGTATGTCATCACTATCTGAAATTGTAAGTAAACTATCTATGTTTGAGAATTTGAATTCTTTCTGCAGTTAATCAATAATCTGTTTAACTTTATACTTGCCCGGGATTCAGATATTGGCTAATGCTTTCTTTTTGTTTGATTTCTATTATATTGATTTAATCCGTTTATTTATGTTTATTAAATGCTAATTTAGAATAAAAGCCATTAGCAAACATTAATAGTTGATGTACATTGAAGGGAAGGAATTGATGATTATGAATTATTATACATTTTTTTACAAAACTACCTTGGTTTTTAAAAAAGTATTAAAAATAAAAAATTATTATATAAAGAATATATATATATACTTTTTTAAAAGTATTACATATTAGCTATTTGTGAAGTTATGCAAATGGTCAATTTCAGGCAGAAATGATAACCTCTTCCGTATCATTATATTCATGATATTTTCTTCCGTATACTCTCACATCGAGCAGCGTGTGACATGTACAGACACAGACAGGAGACATTCAGAAGCTGTGGAGGCCCTGATATCCATGGACATTGACTGGGAGTCCGGAGATGTCCAGAAGAGGGGATTTCGGCCCTTGACACCTTCCTCTGATGCCTGTGAGGATGCAGTGTGTTCAGTCACTGCTGATTTCCACCAGTCGTCCTTCGTGAGTGAGACTGAGGTGAAGCACACTGACAGATCCAGGTCATATTTCAGCCCAGTATCAATCACAATTTTTTTTGGTATTTTAATAAAAATAATGCATATTAAACTCCCACAATTCTCAATACTGCAACACAAAAATTATGCAAATCTCCAACTCATTACTGTATTATTATTTAAACTGTAATGTATATTTTTGTATTGCATTTAATATTTATGTAATTTATAATAATAGAAAATAATAAAAATCAAAACTACATTGATTTTAAAGTCCCCCCCGTGGTGACATTCAAGCTTTGAATGTTGTTTAAATGTCTGTATTGTGTTTTTAATATGTTTTAAGACAAATCATGTGCAAATTCATAAGTCGACAGCATTTCGGAGTATTTTCTTCTTAAAACTGCAGTGAACAAAAGACGGTCTCAAAAACATGGTTTGAAATCGCTGGTGTTTCTGACGTCACAAACTACCTTGTAACCAATCAGATCAACGTATGATCGTTAACCAGTGGATCTCTGAGCTGAGTGAGTGGAGGCGGGGCTCATTTGCATAATCATAGAACCACGTATACTAAATGAGGCAAGGGTGTCGAGTTACATTCAAGCTATTTTAAGGCATTTTGGGGATCAAAGATGAGTTTTAAGGGATAAAATTAACGATGTTTTATTAACTAAGTTCGGAAGGAGCACGTTCAGATAATTAACCTAAATTAACACAAGAGGAGCGCACTCAGTTAATCAACCAATGGGCTTTATGCACAGCTGCACTACTTCCTGAACTTTAGCCAGCTCCTTTGTTTCCTGTCTGCCATTATTGGACAAACTGATTAATCCAGGTGTGCCTGACCAATAACAATAATTAGGCACACCTGGATTAATCAGTTTGTCCAATAATGGCAGACAGGAAACAAAGGAGCTGGCTAAAGTTCAGGAAGTAGTGCAGCTGTGCATAAAGCCCATTACCAAAACAAGAGGTATATATATACAGCAGACTTACCGCCGTTCGTTGACAGTTTAACAGCATCCCTCCACCACCCCGTCTCCTCACTTCTAGTCCCAACCACTCTTACATCAACCGGGGGAGTACTCTGTGTTCGGGTAAAAATCAGAGCTCACAGCCCTCCCCAGACAGCACGCCAAATACACATAACCTTTACTCCACTTAATTACATGTAAGTGTGAACTCATAAATTGACTACTGTGGGACTAATGAAACTATAAAAATGATTATATAAAGAATATTGTATAGTAATGTAATAAAGTTTTACATTTAAAAAAAAAATAAAAAAAATCCTTTTCCTTTAATCCTCCCTTGTCTGGCTTATGCTACTCTGAGCAATGCCTGAACTTTGTATTTTGAGCACTTCTTGCGTTGTTTTTGCCTCTTCACGATGACACGCTCGGTTTAGTCCTCACTTGTTGCTTTGGACAAAAGCGTCTGCTAAATGACTACTTTGTGAAGTCATGCAAAAAAAAACAATTTATCTTGTTATTTTTCTTCTGTATAATCATTTCTATATAGTCGTGTGATGTATAGACTCAGACACAAGATATTCAGAATCTGAATATCATTATTTAAAATGTAAAATAATTGTATATATATATATATATATATATAATATATATACATTACATACACATACACATACACATACACACACACACACACACACAGTAATAAGGCAAACACCGGAGAAAAAAGGACTGCATGTCAGTAATCTAATGAGATTCTGTAGCCTGGGTTTCCCCATACTGCCTTTGCGCAGCGCGATTTTATTTATTTTATTTTATTCTAGTCTCAACGAGAATTGGGTCTGGCGTTAGCCAGGCTAGAGATTCTGACTGAAATGACCAAAATCAAAAGTAAAACATTTAAAAGATTACAGTAATTCAAGTTGTGCTTGATGGCACAAATAATGGAAAATATCTCTAAATATAATGGCACAATATGACCTGAATGTGTTTTTGTGAGATTCACTCACAAAAATTTCAACTGCATGCTAAATGAAAAAGCAGCCTGTCAATATATATTCTTAAAAATTAATGTTCCAAAAGGTTTTTTTTTTTGTAGAGAAGAACCATTTGGGTTCTATAAAGAACCTTTCAGTGAACAGTTGTTACTGTGAAGAATATTTCAAGTAATCAATAATTCTCTTAAAACTCATCTTTGAGCACCAAAATTACACTTTTTGTCCTGGATAAAAATTATTCATGCCTTAAAATAGCTTGAATGTAACTCGACACCCTCGCCTCATTTAGTAAAAGCGGTCTATGAATATGCAAATGAGCCCCGCCTCCACTCACTCACTCAGCTCAGAGATCCACTGGTTGACGTTGATCTGATTGGTTACAAGGTCGTTTGTATCGTCAGAAACACCAGCGATTACAAACCGTGTTTTTGAGACTGTCTTTGGTTCACTGCAGTTTTAAGGAGAAAATACGTATGAATTTGCACATAGTTTGTCTTAAAAGCATATTAAAAACACCATACAGACATATCAACAACATTAAAAACTAGATTTTCACCACAGGGGGACTTGAAATAATCTAAAGAACCTTCCTCCACTATAAAGAAGATTTTTTGGAATGTAAAACCTCCATGAATGTTAAATGTTCTTCATGAAACCTTCAACGCCAATAAAGAACGTTTATTTTTACGAGTAAGGTAATCTGGCCAATCATTTGCATTAGTAAAGTAATGTCAAGAAACATTCATGAACTGGTCGTTGTTTTATTTCAGGCAGTGTCGTGCATGACTCCGCCGCACAGTCCCGACTGTGACCAACACCAGGGGTCAGGGGTCACCAGATCTCAAGCCATCAGTGTGATCCGCCACACATCCGATGCACTGAGTCAGAGCGCCAGTGACTCCGCAATAAACCTCCAGCCTCTCAGATCTGATCCCCCATCAGCCCCTGCTGCTGCTGCAGTGGTGTCCGGTTCTTCTTCTGGAAGCATGCCATCAGTTTCAGTCTTCCAGACGCTCCCACTCTCTCAATCTTTTGCTGGTTCGCCGAACGTTTGTCAATCGTCTGTGGTTTTTGTGGCCGGTCTGATGGCCAAAGGTTCAGTCGTGGTAATTCTGCCCCCTAAACAAACACCTTCATGTGGTTTGAGGTTCCCCGCCATCGCTCCCGCTCCTGTCCACAACTCATCCACAAACAGACCCGCATCTGAAGCCGCTCCGTCACGGACTCGCGACTACGTCTGCACTCACCCGCACTGTGGGAAAACATACTTCAAAAGCTCCCACCTGAAAGCACACCTGAGGACACACACAGGTAGAGAGAAGGACGCTTCTTCAGCACTTGCCTATTCAATTTCAGTAGTCGCCTAAAGTGATGTCCGGCCTAGATAATCTGACCCTTCACCCTTTAATCAAATATTATTAAAGATTTTGTTAGCATAATGCATAGTTGTACTTGGAGTCGGTTGTTTTTATTTGTGATAACTCAATGAAACATGCCAAATTGTGGCGATAATTTTTTACCAAGCAGTCATACAAAGAAACTATGAATGCATGCTTAAACAAGAGAGAACCAATTCAATATTAATAATTGATTATGTTGTAGTCAATGTATGCCTTTTTTTTTTTTTTTGCAAAGTAAAATTTTCACTTTGACAGATTCCAAGTTTAGTGTTTTGCTATTCCCTCATATTTAAAATAAAATAAAAATATTGTCATATTTTGATGGTTTAATTGAACTTTAAGGGTAATTAAAAAACATATATCCTCTCCGGACATCACTTTCGGGCAATACTGTATGTGTTTAAATTGTATGTCATATTTCCAGAAGTTTGGAATACAGAGTTTTAACAAACTTAATGAGATGCACATCTGTCAGTCATACACATGTTATATGCAATTCATATACATACAATTCATTAGATCTAAGACAACACAGGTGAAACTCGAACAATTTGAATATGGTGCAAAAGTTCATTTATTTCAGTAATTCAACTTAAAAGGTGAAACTAAATATATTTTATAGACTCATTACATGCAAAGTGAGATATTTCAAGCCTTTATTTGTTATAATTTTGATGATTATGGCTTACAGCTTATGAAAACCCCAAATTCAAACTTAGAATATTGTGAAAAGGTTTTCATAAGCTGTAAGCCATAATCATCAAAATTATAACAAATTAAGGCTTGAAATATCTCACTTTGCTTGTAATGAGTCTATATAATATATTAGTTTCACCTTTTAAGTCGAATTACTGAAATAAATTAACTTGAATGAATAAATGCACGATATTCAAATTGTATATATGCTTGCATGATTTTGATCAGTGCTTCTCAATTGGCAAAGAAACGCCCTCAAAGTTGTGTTTCCTGTACATTTCTTGTCCTCCAGGTGAGAAGCCGTTCAGGTGCTGCTGGGACGGATGCTTGAGGCGTTTTGCCAGATCTGATGAACTTTCACGACACCGCCGCACACACACGGGAGAGAAGCGCTTCGCCTGCCCCGTATGCCACAGTCGCTTTGTGCGCAGCGACCACCTGGCAAAACACACACGCCGCCATCTAACAGCCAGGAGAACACCGGTGTGGCAGCAGGAGCTCTGCCATCTCAACAACATCTCCAGTCACTGTCGAACCCTGCAGACTCTGGCTCCCAAGACTGAGAGCTGACAGGCCGGTACAAGGAGATCTGTACTCTTTTGTTTAAATCGTTTATTTTATATTTACACACACACTACCATTCAAAAGTTAGAATAATTACGATTCTTTTTATGCTTTTGAAGTCTCTTCTGCCCGCCAAGGCTGCATTTATTTGTTCAAAAATACAGTAAAATCAGTAATACTGTGAAATATTTCACAATTTAATATTGTGGTGTTTTCTATGTGAATATATTTAAAAATTATTCCTGTGATCAAAGCTGAATTTTCAGCATCATTACTCCAGTCTTCAGTTTTTACATGATCCTTCAGAAATCAGTATATTTTTTAAAAACCTTTATATGTTTTGTCTCATCTTTTGCAGTTAATGTGTTTTTTTATTACTAGAAATATGGCAGCAAGAGACACAACTCACCTATATTACAAGAATATTGTTTAGTAACACTTTAAAGTAGTTACATTTGTTAACTACATTAAGTACTTCTAAGGCATTGAGCCTATGAACAAACAATGAACAGTTGTATTTTTATGAACTAATATTAACGACGATTAAACACGGCAACTAATGTATTTTTTCAGTTAATGCATTTACTAATGGGACTTTACAATAAAGTATTACTTTTATTTGCTCGTATTTAAATGTACGGCCATAAAGTTGAATTGTTTTTTTGCAAAATATAAATAAGCCTTTTTTAACATATTTTTTTTTAGTAGTATGACAAAAATACCAATTTGCAAATCTCATTTGTGCGCTGAAACCGGATTTTGTAAAATACATTGCAACAGATGCAACTCACATGAAGCGTACAAAAAGCAGATGATCACTAACCTAAGATGATCTAAATCAAGTTTCTAGCTATTTGCACACTCAAGTTTAAAAGTTTTACAGTAAAGAAAACATAAAATGATTCAACAAGACCACTTAATGCCATTTTATTGACCTCAAATCTGTACATGGTAAATGCTGTAAACGCCAGTCTATAATTTATGCTCCGACACCAAAAACTAAACAAACATTTCAAATTCCTTTTCATCTGTTGACAAGAGGGCAAGAAAGCCCAGCACTTGCCTGGATCTTGCAAGTAAAGAGCACCACCGCTTCCTCACTTCCACCAGCACCACTTACTCCAACCATCAACACTTCCCGAGACAAAAGCAGAGACGTCCTGGACACATGTAATGTTGAGACAACGCTTGAGATCAGAGCTGACTTTAGCTTAGAAAAGCGACAACTCAAACCCGAAAGATCCTTCTAGCTATCCGATCTCAATTTTGTGCAATATTATACATTACAAAATGCATCTACAGTTCATAACACTTTGAATTCCTCACTGCACACATCTTTCCTTAAAACGCAACAACTTGCTTGTCACAGCAATGCAACACAACACATACAAATATGTACAACTGTACAAGACGCTTGGCATTTGCATACTTGCACAAGGTGCGATCTGGGCGTGAGATTACAACAATTTACAAAGTTTCCATTGTATTTTGTCCACGAAAACACATTGTTCTCCTGCATTATTACCGCAACAGTTCAAATATAGGACGAAGATCACACTTATCCAGTTTAAAACATATTCTTAATACAAATAACAAATAACAAAAACAAGTGCACATTTCTTGAAAAGCATCTGAGGATGTCATGAAACTAGACTTGAGGTTTAATAAATAACTTTCCCCTTTTGGGTTCATGATTGATTCACTTAGAGGAAATATATGCATTGTGTATATATTTATAAAACTTAAAATGAACTAGGTAAATCTGTAAACGCTAACTGGCCCATTTGTTAAAGCTAATCATAACTATTTGCTGTATATCCATCAGTTCCGATGGCTATGAAGTTGTTCTGGTCAATAACACTTCTTCAGCTCTGGTCCCAGAAGCATCAGAAGCTTTTGAGAAGAGTTTAAGCGCTTAAAGTCAATCTTTACAAAACAATGACATTAATAAGTGGCTTTTTGTTAAGCTGGGGTAGAAATGGCTGCCTCAGACATGCATGATCGCAGGCAACATGGTCCAAGAGAGAAGTCCTTCATCCCCGTGTCCAGACTGATGCCACAATTACGAATCTCTTGCCTGCAAAGAAAAACAATGATTAAAAAAAATCAAAACAAATGCACCAACTTTGAAACCAAGACACAAACATTTACTCCATACCAGTCGTATTCGGAGATGCTGTAGAAGACGAGCGGTTTGTGTTCATCTCTGTTAGTGAATGCGGCCCCCAGACTGTTGGCCCCTGCGTTGCTGAACAGCAGCCAGTCTCCGACACTGAGCTCGGGCAGCAGACATCGCTCCACCACCTGATCCAGATCATCAGCAGACGGACCCCACAGACTGCAGGAGAACAGCGGCGCTTCTGCACTCATCTCCTGAGAAAACAGCACATTATCACAGTCAGCTTCAAACGTATCAATAGATTAAAACAACAATGGGCTGTGATTGGGCCAATGACAAAGGAGGATGTTCAAAGAAATGATTTAAAAAAGTGTGTACTTAAGTCACTGCATGTATTCTGAAATGGGGTTTTTTTTCCATGCAAGGTACAAACACAATTATATATATATATATAAAATAAAAAACTTGATCTGTACATGTTTATGCATTAGTCATATGCAACGTCACATTCTTTAGAAAAAAAACAGAAAAATATTTACCTTGTGTGCCGAAGGCATCGATATTGAATCTTCACACAGTAGCTTATTGGCAAACGACCCATAAACGCCATCATTCATGTAGTAGAGAAACTCTGGCTCATCGTTTGCTGACAGTAGTTCTGAAAGAGTTTAAAAAAAACACTCAATGATCAATGTATCGCCTATTAGACATATTTAAAGTCCCCCTGTGGGGGTGGTTTTAATGTTGTTTATATGTGGTGTTGTTATATGTGGTGTTTATAATATGCTTTAAGACAAACCATGTGCAAATTCAAAAGTCAACCCCATTGCTGAGTATTTTCTCTTTAAAACTGCCACAAAACTGTCACAAACATGCCATAACAACCAATCCTGTCGACGTGCGGGCAGGATTTAGCATATCATTAACTGCTGTGAAGCACTGTGAAGCCAGGTGATCCCGGGGAAAAAAAAAATCGGGTACATTTAGCAATATGGCGGGTAGATTATGTATATGATGTCTCTTACAATGTTATGATGTATGATGAGGACTATACGCCTTTCTCCACTGACTTTTTAAGTTTTTCTAAGCATTTGTAAGGATGCTGATTTTTCCAAGGTAGCTGTCTGACTCTGAGATGGCGAATGGGAACATGGTTTGTGTAACATTAGCAACACATTATTAGCAGTTTGATAACGTAGTCAAGCCAAAGGCTAATTTTAATTACAGTCATGTGTCTGACGTAGAGAACAATACATAAAAAGCATTAACCATTCTGATACATTATTAAAGTGTACATGTAACATGTTTAACACTGTAAAATAAACAGTTACCATGCATTTACATATCTTTTTGACGATCCAAAATGTATCTAAATTTATCCCCATCAAAATAAAAGCCACAATATATCATGAATATTGACTAGTACTCACTGTGTGGTTGACCGATGCAATCCCGAGCCACTGTTTCCTTAGCGATTATATTCACGGCCAGCGTGAAAGCAGATGACACATAATAAGCTCCGGGTTCGGCGATGATCGACAAGCTGGTCGAGGGAGGAAAATACATGTCCAGCATGGGTTTAAGCGTCTGGTGAACCTGCACACAAAAATCAACATTAGAAGCTCAGGGGGAAAGCATTTGTGAATGCAAAAAAATATCTTGCACATTTAAAGCAAAATACGTTACCTTGTCTAACTGTGCTTCACTTCCATCAAAGCCAGCTCCAATGTCCAGAATATTCATCTCAAAGCCCAGCTCCTCCTAAGATCAAAATCATTTATTACACATTAAAATGGGGAAATAAATACTTATGCAGTCTGCAGCGAAAGTGACATTTAGATTAATAAAGATCATTCCCTCTTGATTCAGAAGGCAAACTCAAGGCACAAAAGGAACAATCAAATCAAAATTTGATCCATGACTCCATGAGTGTTGACTCACCCCCATATCAAAGACACAGCGGGCATCAGACACAGCACGAGAGAACGCTTGTGCATCCTGACAACAACTGGGAATGTTGAATCTGTGAGCAAAGCATGAAACCAACAGCATGAAATCAAAACCTACCTCATTTCCTCCCTTTATAAATACCCTTGGCATAACTGCATGACTCAGAGCCGGTTAGTTCTGAGAAAAACTATCGTCATTTGTTTACAGACTTGCTTTAATATCTAATGCAGGGGTTGCCAAACTTTTTTTTTTATCAGCCAAAACCCAGACGTCAAATATTTTCTTTAAGAACCCTTAAGTTAATACTTATATAATAATTAGCATGTTCATGCTGTCAGTTAATGGTCACATTGCATGCAAGTCAAATGAGCAATATGAAAAATAAATTAAAAATATTTTCTACTCTGATAAAAAAAAAAAAAAAAGTTTGTCTATTTATTAAAAATACATGAATAAAAATGCACATCCTGTCCAATGTTGTCCTATAAACAGTGTTCATACTAAAGGTTACGCTTTATATTTTGTGTCCACAGCCATTCATGGCAACATCAAGCTACACCTTTGTTATTGTTTTGAATAAGCGACCTCTAGTGGCGATTAACTGCAGCATACTGTGCTTTTAATATCTAAAAGCAAATATTTTAGCAAAATGTATATTTTAGTCACTCTGTCTGTTTGGCATACGGCTCGTCCACCAGACAACAAAACGCAATATTTGCAGGACTTTTACAGATGGAGAACAAATATGTATAATATAAGCACTGAAGAAAACAACACATTAAACAGCACAAGCAGCCTATCTGTCAGATAAAGCTGCATTAAACTACGTGTTGATTATATCTTATGAGTTATTTTGAAGCCCTTAATATAAAGAATGTCTCGTTTATTACAAATTGGATTATGCACTTTCTGCGCTATTTTTCAGATGCGCTCGTAACAATCAAACTACTGTATATCCATATAAAAAGAATTGCCTCATCCTATATCCTTCATAAAAATATATATCGACATGTTGTACAAACTCGATATACCGTCCATATTTTTTTCCATCACCATGCCCCTCTGTAAATATCTCTGTAAAAATCCCCCAGACTCACTTGACTCCGGTAACGTGCAGGCTGAGCTCTCTGGCACACTCCAGCAAGTGTCTGCAGTCCTTCAGCGTGGAGCCGAACGGTATGGCCGTCTCCTCTCTCTCACAACAGCTCTCTGATGTCAACAGCAGTAACACTCTGCGGCAGAAAGCAAGTTCAAGATGAAGGTTAGTGCTAATAAAACCTGTGCATTACTGTGAACTATTAGACTTGCCGCTGTCTACGATATCACCAGTAATATGTAAACAACAATAATGCTGAGAAAAATCAACAGTCCTTATCTGGTATGCACTTTTTCTTCATTGCTTGTAATGTTTCTTTGTTCCCCTTTTTAACTTGTATGTTTTATAGCTATATTTAATTAGTTAATAATCCTTAACATAATTATTTCATAGTACCTATACTTATATAACACAAACAAAAGTAACTTTCTGTACTACAAGTTTCCTAAAATTTTGTTTAAATATGCAAATGAGGCATTGTTTGATTAAATATGCACTAATTTGCATTAGTTTCGAGAACAGAAATTTGAACATTGGATAAAGCCAGGTTAAAAATAGTTTCATTTTGTTGATACATTAGAGTAAAAGGATTTTTTCAGAGGGAATTTCTCTTCCATAAATAAAAAATTACTGTCAACAGCAAGAACTTTTTCCCCCTAAAACTTGTTTTTCAGAATTAAATGTTCAATAAGTCAGGAAAATTATATATTAAGAACGAACCCCTCTGTAAAACCCTTCAGAAAGGTTTGCTGTATGTAAAGCTACTGAAGTGGGGATTTCTGACACGAGAAAATAAAATAAAATCACCGCTTTGAAGATACTTAGTCATTGAAAAAAACAGATGCAAATAAATAAAGTGCAATAAAATAAACATTTAAAAGTGCATTTTGGATGTTTTCTTTTCAAAAGTCTAAAATGACACATGAAAAGCCAAATAGAGCAAAACCTCAAAACTAAGCAGAGCATGAAAAAAAAAGTAGATTAATTGTTTTAGAATCGGATAATGATTACCAGAATCAGATCGTGAGGTGCCTAAATATTCCCAACCCTACTGCACGGATAATGTCTGAGAATTGTGACAATTTACTGCAAAAGACAACCCTAGTCAACTCACTTTGCTTTGGGATGGCACCGTGCGATCTTCCTCAACTCCACCTCATTATCGCAAACCAGGAGGGAGATGTTATGTTTGGCTGAGTATTTGATATGGGAAAGCTGTTTACACGTGCCGCCGAGAATTATGTCCTGAGACGGGACGCCAAAGACCTTCACCAAGTCCAGCTCATGCTGAGAGACAAGCACAGAAGACAAAACAGATGAAGGTTATAATTTTATTTTTTAAAGTATTAATACATTTGAAAAATAGCTTTCAAACAGACACATAAAGAAAGAGACTTATTTTAGGACACAAAAGGAATCTATTTTTAGCGAGGGATGAGACATTTTATACTTTATGTTCACCTTGTTTGAACAAACAAAGCCTGTTCCAAGAGCAGCCAGGATTTCAACAACCACAGGGCAGCTGTTGCTCTTGACCGTGTAGAAAGGCCGAATCTGGTCCATTTTTGCTCTCCAGCGAATTTGCTGCCGCACGATCACTCCAAGGTCAGCAACAAAAAAAGCACTCTTCAGTGCCTAAAGAAGACCAACATACATCATGCTCAGTACAAAAAAGGCACAATAAATGAAACAACAACAGCAGATTGGTATACTTACAAGTGTTTGATCATGAATGTGTTTATCGATCACATCTCTGAGAGCTGCGCTTTCTTCCAGCAGCTCAACAGGATAGTGGAGTTCATCCAGAGTTCCCTTCATACTCATCCGTAATCTGATGTTCTGACTGGCATAAAGCAGGTCACCTATTTATGAGAACCCTCAGAGCTCTTGGGTCCTAGCGATATCCCCTGCAAACACAAGACAGACAAAAAATAAAGTATTTAAAGAACATCTAACATCAATGTGCTGTTGGTGCTCAGGGACCCCAACTGTGAATTGCAGCTTTTTAATTCACTGTTATATAAACTGGCTTTGACACATTCAATGTCACAATATAATTTTTGACGCCAAAGCAGAAAGACTCCTGAAGTGGACATCGATCGGAAGAGGCACTGACTTCCATTGACCCTGGCAATCCATCCTCAAAGCAGGTCTAAAAACAGCTTAAGACTGAATTGCAACTGCTTTGAAGAATAGGTGGGTAGTATTACCAAAATCAGAACTTCCTGTTGGACTTTAAGCATATGCAAGTTATGGTAAAACACAGCAATGTGAACCTACAGGGACAGGTCAGAGGTCGACCTCTCCAGCTATCAGCTAGGATCCCAAGGAGGCTCCGCGTTGAAATCAAACTGCTCACGGTAGACAGAAGTCCCTAAGCT
Source organism: Phoxinus phoxinus (assembly GCF_949152265.1). Classification (NCBI taxonomy): domain Eukaryota; kingdom Metazoa; phylum Chordata; class Actinopteri; order Cypriniformes; family Leuciscidae; genus Phoxinus; species Phoxinus phoxinus. Next base: position 33,160,299 of record NC_136885.1, on the reverse strand, counting down.
GTTCTCGTAGTTCACGAACACCTGCAAGAAAAAATAAATTGTAAAAGTGAAGTGTCAAAATAGAGCTATATAGTACATATAAAGTAGGAGTTAATATTGTATTATTTATTTACAGATAATCACATGCCTAAAATAAACAATAACAAAAATAAATCAAATATGGATATTTTTCTAACAAAAGCGCACGGCTTCGCTTCAGAAGGCACTGGAGTCGTATTTTTTGATGGATGGATACACTTTTTTGGGTTTCAAAAAACAAAGTACCACTCCCATTATAAAGATGGGAAGAGCCAGGACATTTTTTAACATAACTGACTGTGTTTGGCTTAAAGAAGAAAGTCATATACACCTAGGATGGCTTGAGGGAGAGTAAACTATGGGATCATTTTCATTTTTGGGTGAACTTAACCCTTTAATTAGGATTATGACAGGAGTGAAACATGTACAGATGTTTATAAGCTGTATGGGTGGAGATTCAAAAAACAAACAAAATAAAGATGATTCCCAGCTAACAAAAATATATTCCCATTAAGTTATGAAAACGTTATTTCTGAATGTTCAAAACATTTTTTTATAATTTAGTAAACACATAATGGGAATGTTACTTTTTAAAGTTCTCTAGTTTTGACGTTTTGAAACTAGTAACATTAAAAAAAAATAACATTAGAGGTCAGAGTAAAATTCTTCAGGGAAAGAAAAAAAAAAACGTTACATGAAGAACGTATAAATTACGTTTTTGTGCTAAAGTTGAGAACATTAATATTAAAGGTCAACTTTGAATGAACTTCCTATTAATATTACTGGAAGAACGTTTGTTCATGACTTTGAGAGAACCTTGGCATAAGGTTAGCTGACGTTCAATCAACACAAAGAATATAAAAATCAATCAATACAATAAATATAAATCATGAATACAACGAACATCAAAATAAGACATCCGGAAATGAATGAGGCGCCAAGTATTTTTCACCGATTTAATACAAAACGTTTCTCATATCAATAAATATCTACTAGCGAATTCGGTTTGGTTTATTAATAATACAATAATAATGATACCATTAGTGTTGACTTGTGATTATTCACCAGAAGATATCACGCGATAAGGTTTAAAACTAAAGGCTTATTTATTGCTAACCGTCAACTAGCCATCTAAGTTAACAGCTAACGTTACCGGTATTAAAGTCGTACGTTATGTATCTTAAAAACGTTATAACATAAGCGTTAATTCAGAGTGAAAACAGTTAACTGTTAGGTGTTTATAAACAACTTCACCTGTCTTTAGTCAAATACATACAAGAGGCTAGCAGACACATGTTAGCTAATGAAAGCCAGAGCTACTTACATGGGAGAATTCGAGAGCATTTGAGGTGAACCGTTTTTTCCTTTTGGGCGGAATTTTCACAAAGTAACAAAAGCACCGATACGAGAGATAACGCTAATGTTTTGAGCCATATATCTGTCTAATACAGTGAGCAGCGGACCGTGTGGACGGTGGAGCACGTTTAACGTTAGCTAAAAGCCGTTGAATGGTGTCGGACTGAGGGATGAAGCGCGTGAGGGAGGCGGAGCTATAATTTAAATGAAGTGGTGAAGGGAGTGAGGAGGCGGGGCTGTTATGTTAATTAGGCAGTGAAGCACATGAAAGAGGCGGGCATTGCGTAAGAAGGGGGTGGAGCTTCTATTTGAATAACATTATGAAGCGAGTGAAGGGAAGAAAAGTTGTGAAAGGTTTTGATGGGATCAAACTCCATGGAATCAAAACAGGAGTTTTGTAGCTTTTCTTTTCGCTTTGAGACAGCTGATAAGTGTAAGGGATAATATGCAGACAGCCAGTCACAAATAAACAACAAACGTATATTTATCTGCTACAAGTACACTAAAATATAACTGGTTTCCAAAAGAAATCGCTTAGTTTCAGCTTCTTTTTTTTTTACGTTTAAATTATTACATAAATCACATGAAGGGAGCCAACGGTGCAACAGCAACTAGTCACAATTTAAACAGTTTATATACAGAAAATATCCTCACATAGACACAAATAAATAATCATGCAACAATTGAAGTAATGATACTGCACTTAAATTAATGATTATTTGTTGATACCCTTCACACATTGCGAACAAGCATAAACAGTAAAAACATAATCTGTGGTGAACAGTTGTAAATTATACAAATGTGCATAATTAATTTTTCATATTTTAACTATTTTTCATAACTTCCTATATAGTGCATTCAATAATATAAAGCATATATATACCTGCTAATATTGACCAGTTTGATTATTTTTAACTTTACAATTATACAAAAAAATTCTCCAAATAAACAGTGTGATTATTTCTATTTTTATATTAAATGTATTGATACTGATAAAAAGGAGGCTATAAGAAATGTGTCATCTCATACCTGACTGCCCAAAGAGCCTTCATCATCTTGGCTTCAAAATTCCTGTCAGAACATTGTCCATTTTGCACTTTTATAGCGTGATTCCGGATAAAACATAATAAATAATCCTAACTTGATTGTACACTGTGTTAATCTCTGGACTGATAGAATGTCCTCTATCTACAGTATCTTGCTTTTTATTGATGAGCTTCTGCTTCAGTGTCCATGTCTCTGATGAAATGAATCTAGTGTCAACACTGTCATCCACAGTTTATAGAGGAAGGCGTGTTTTACCCTTCTCTCTCTCTCTCTCTCTCTCTCTCTCTCTCTCTCTCTCTCTCTCTCTCTCTCTCTCTCTCTCTCTCTCTCTCTCTCTCTCTCTCCTCCCTCCCTCTCTCTCTCTCTCTCTCTCTCTCTCTCTCTCTCTCTCTCTCTTCTCTTTTCTAAGTTCGGATTCACCAAATTCTCCAGGTTAAATGATCAACCTAATGACTTCTTGATGTAGATGTTGACTTCTGAGATAGTACACCTTTGAAACACTGTAAAAAACTTTAAAGTATTAACATCAATGTGAAAAGCACTGTACATTACTTTCCAGATAAAGAAATTGACATAAAATATAGATTTTATTTGAAATGATTACATTGTGATGAAGCTATCAGTTATACAGTCAGTTGTACAGTTTAGTGTCATTAAATAGGGCTGTCAAATCGTTTAATCGCGATAAAAGTGTGTTTTGTTTATATAATATTTTTGTGTGTACGTATGTGTATATGTATGTATGTGTATATATATATATATATATATACACACACACACAAACTGTATATATTGTATGCAATGTGTATATATAAAAATATATACTTTGTGTGTATTTGTGTATATATATATACAGACACAAACATATAATACATATATATATATATATATATATATATATATATATATATATATATATATATATATATACATATATTATATAACCAAACTTTTATGTTAGATGTGATTCATCACGATTAATCGATTTGACAGCACTAGATATTATTATTTTATTTTTTTCTTCATTTAGCAACATAAAGAGTCACCCGTTGCATTTTCAGAATAAGATTGTATCAAAATTGTATCAACATTTGCAAGTTGCAACACACACACACACACACACACAGACACACACACACACACACACACACACACACACACACACACACACACACACACACACACACACACACACACACAACATTACCAGACAGTATTTTGCGCCTGGGTTGTTATTCTAAAACAACAACTTAAACATTGATGTGCCAATATGTTACCGACATAAATTCCTCATTTGTGTGCATACTTCCCATTTCTCCGATTGCCGAGTCCTTTACCAAAAATAGTTTCATCAGAATGTCAAATGAGCCAATTGAGCTTCACAATAGCTCTGTTTGTTTTACTCACGTCAATGTCGCTTGGACTGCTACACTTGTCAGTGAAAGTTTCTCTTTTGGAGCACACAAAAGCAGTTCCGAGTTTTGTGCCTTCTCCCCCTAGACTATAAATGAGCGCATGGCATCTAATCTAACATAACATCTAAAGCATCTTGGAGAACACGGCGGTGTTTGATAACTATTGTTCTTTGTATAATAGTAATTTGCCTCTGTATGCTTGCTGAAGGAAGGACATGTGGTCCGCCTGCCATGTGCAATAACACCCGAGCAACAGGAATTCTCCTGAGCTTTACGGGCTCATAATGCTGCCTAAAAAACAATATAAAGGAACTCTCCAATATAATCTGATAGGAGAAAACAAAGAACATTTCTTCTGGTAACAATACAACTGTGCAATTTTCCAGTGAAAGTAATGCAAGCGATTTGCACCATTAGGTGACTGGACATGTCAATCTTCCATCATGCGAGAGATGTTTTCTCGCATGAGTTTTCACACTTTTTAAAGCATATACTTCACTTTTATAGTAATATTTAGAGATGATCACTTGCTGAACTGAAACAAATTAGGTTTACTTGATTATCCATACATCATTATTTGTTTTATAAAAAAAAAAAAATCATGTTCAGATGTGAGTGTCATATATAATCTATCAGGCTTTTGAGGAATGGTTATTTGCTCATCTCTCTCACTCATTACATTGCACTACATATGTTTTAAAACTACAGAGCTTTTATCATAAAACGAAGCATTTAATTATCATCTTACTATTAGACATTATTGGGATATAGAGTGGCGACTAATATTTATATGCATTTTATGTAAGTATTCTGTTATAATTTATTTACATTACAAGCTATCAGTATCATATCAGCATATGCCCCAAACTGATGCATATTTTTGATGCTCAACTAAAAATTTGATGCACAACAAAAACACCTGCTTAAAAATAATATATATTTAGAAGTTCAATAAACTTTTCCATTTTTTTATATGTCAGGCTTTACATTTAAACAGTAATAAGCACAAAATATGAAACAGCCATGTAGAGGATCTTGTTAAAGATTGCAAGTCAATGGAAATAGTTTTATTGCTTTGCTACATTTAACTGTTTAAACACAATGTATATGCGTCAAAAACATTTGAAGGCCATTGCCAGTGAGGTAAAAAGATAGACAGCGAGTTTATAACAAAAACAATAGAGCTTATCTTTTGTTTTCCGTCACTATCTGTCACCTTTCATCTCTCCACCCACTACACAGACCCCAAAGGAACTCACTTTTCCTTGACCTCAAAAGTGCAATAAATATTCGACTTTATCCTGACAAAAAGAACATCAGTTTTAATTAAATTATAAACCCCGTTCAGTTTGAATACAAAGAATTCGATTTGAGAACTGCAGCAAAAGACTATTTTCAATGAACAACGACTTTAAATTAGGTCTCACAAAAAAATATCATATAAGACTTATTGTGCATGAGTCATATTTTTGGATATAGGTGGTGTTTTTTTGTCATATTGTAAATGGAAGAATAAATGGAAAAAATACAAGGCTTAAAAAATCTGCTTTTGTGTTCAACAGAAAAAATATCAGCAGCGTGTTTTAAAAAGACTGAGGGTTAGTAAATAATGACAGAATCAAACTTTTTGGAGCTGATCTGTTAATGACAAAATGTTCTGATCGAAGCCCCAGAGGACCTATTATTTTTTTTAATCCTTTCTCCATCACCTCGCTATCCTGTTGTGTTCCCCAAATTGTGTTTTTACATGTTTCGTGCATATATTGGAAAGTTGGAAACTAAGGAAATGGATGCAAGGGTTATTAACCTATAACAAAAAGCTTGGGACAAATTGGAACCCATATCTGGGCTGGACATCCCTAGAGACTAAACAAGCAATGTTCCTTATTCCCCAAGCACTCGGGCTGGCGGGCGGGTGACTGATTAGAGCACGCGTGCCCAGACATGTCCCTATCGGTCTGGCCGCCGGCCAGTCAGTGGGCAGCCCACCCTGGCGTTTGATCTGGGGGTTTGGCTCCAGTCAGTCCCGGCATTGTATCCCAAACAATGCACCCCAGACCTACTGAACTCCATAAACATATCCCTTTGTGGGCTTTTCCTCGAACTCAGGGTGGGGGACACCCGCTGCCAGGAAGAGGGACTCCTATCCAAAAAAAGAATGCTGTGCCTCCCTCTTTGGGCCTGCTGACTGGGCATTCCTGCCTATAACCTCCAGGGGAAATCAGCAAATTCAGAGGCCATTGAATCATAAAGGTCTTAGTGAACATTTTCACTAAGTCTATCAGAAAGGTCTTAGTCTATCACTTCTGCCAATATGGATCAATGATTTTGATGACATTACTCTGCACTTCAGCTTCTCATCAGATTTTCTGTCCAATCAAATGCTCTATAGAATCTGAAGCTCCGCCCCCTACATTACAAATAGACCCTGAAGCTGCGGCTGAAATCAGTCACTTGTTCAAACATTTACTGTTTTCTACATGGTGAATGGCACATATGTGCACTAGGCACTAGGGGATAGGGAACGATTCAGATAGTGTGGTGAGAATAAAGTCTGATTTCACCCGAACCTGCCACAGCTCCGGTCCAGAGACACGACAGCACAGATCGAATCATATGATCGAGTCGCCACAGACCAGAAAACGTTTCAGACCCATTTGAATTATGGACAGAATGCCATATTTTAAAGTGATATGGAGGAGATTAGGAGGAAACTGCGGCTTTACCGAGCTCAAAGGCTCTGGTCAAGCTGTGATATAAACTAAAAGCTATTGGCTATTTAAAAAAGGGGAGGAGTTATTTGATATGTCCCGCCCTGTCTTACTGTTTCAGTGGAAATTGCATCAACACATTGAATAATACTGCACGTTTCAAGGCACTTCAGGCTTTAAACATTAAAGAGACTTTTCTACTAGTACTAACTCTGACAAAAGCAGCAGGAGAAAGATGCCCAGGGTCCCTGATCAATCATCTGTGAGAACATGCCATAGTCCTGCAGGAGACATGAGGACTGAGATGTGAACAGAGCAATAAACTGCAGTGTCCGTAATGTAAGATGCCGGAGACACAGAGAGACAGAAAGGACAGCTGATCGACCTTGCAGTGCCAAACCACATGTAACCAAATATTTACATAATTTATTCAAATATTTATGCATGTTAAGAAATTCGCTGGAAATTTAATTTAATTGAACTAAGTGACTTACCGTTAACCTCCCTGTTTTATCTTCCGATACATTTTGCTCAATATATTCGTGTAAATCGGTGGACCAGTACATACAGTAGTACTCAAGTAAAAAAAAAAAGAAGCTGTTATAATTACTCCAGGTCTCCAGGTGTCGCTGTCGCCTGCGGCTGCGCATGCTCAGATCACAGCAGTCGATCAGCTGACCGTGAGTGAAGCCTTTGGAAAACACAGTGGTGTCATTATGAATATCAAATCCTAAGACTGATTCTTTGGAAATTATTCAGTTAAAAACACTCAATAATCGCCGTGTCATCGCGTTCACGTTGAAATCAGGTAAGACCGTTGGAGAAACGTGAAGACCGCTGTTTGTGTGATCGTGTTGAAACGTCTGCAGCTTTAGCTGTATTTGCTAGTGTGGATTAGAGGTTCATCTTGTGTTTATATATGCTTTAAAAATAATTAATAATGCGTTTTCAGATTGTCACGTGATATTATATACATCTCAAATGTGTCGCAGTGTCGATTTTAGTGTATTTGTCCAGTTCTCTTGCACCATGTGTATGAAATACTGCGTGTTTACACTGTGATGGTTTGATCCATCGGCAGCCTGCTACTAATGATGATATGAAATATGATCAAACATCTGATAGTGACTCTAGTGAGACAGATCAGATGAGATTATTACTCTAATCACAGTGTCCATTCATCAGATTCAAGGTCGGTCTGATGGGCCTCCGCTTTAACTCGTGACTGTCAAGTGTTATTCATTCATTCATTTTGAGGAAATGAGTTCAGGCTGCCCATGATGTCCACAATTAATATTCTTTCGCATGGTTAAATTTAAAAGAGACATCAATACAAACTGTTCTTTTTGTGAAGACCACCCAGAAACTGTTTTGCACCTCTTTTGGTATTGTTCACACACCAGAACATTTTGGCAAAACCTCAGCAGATTCATCATTGACCATATTTATAAAGACTTTGCCTTATTGTGGGAGAATGTTGTATTTTGCTTTTATAAAAGTCAAAGTAAAGATAAGATGTACTTCATTATTCATTTGTTAATTATTTTGGCAAAGTTTCACATTCATAAGTGTAAATACAGCGCTAAAAAACCTAATTTTGTACTTTTTCTACATGAAGTTATAGGCTACATTATATTAATCTGATTTCTGATTACAACAACAAAAAGGCAATTATAACTGTCAGCATATGGTCCTCTTTCTCCTTGTAATGATCCATAAGCTACCCAGGCTAAATTGTATTGTTTTCTGTTTTCGTGTCATATTCGTGAGAATGAAAGCAATGAAAGCGTTAGAATGAAAGCAAAAAAAAAAAAAAAAAAATTCTCTCGTTCTGAGACACTCAAAATACATTGTTCCCATTATTTGAAAGTTCCCATCAAATACCATGATTGTTTTTTATATTCAAAATGGGTATTTTCAGGTTCAAATTTATGTAAATGTGAAGAGGAAGTGTATATTTTAAGTTCTGTATGTCAGGGTCTCACTGTCATGGAAAACCTGACAATATCATGGAGTTTTTTTATTGTGCTTTACATAGTATTGTTATAAGTATTGTTATCACATTCTTAATGTAATGAAAATGTATTTAATCAATATATATATATAGCTATGGTCTGCTCTAATGTATTTAGTCCGGAAGATATTGCTTGAAAATTTAATAGTTTTTGGGTTTGGGTCTTTTTAGTGATCTCAGCAATAAGTTTACTTTAAATATATTTTAATACATAAAGTAAATTTTATTAATTTCACATGAATTCAGTAATTCATACAAATGGACATCAATGCCAGAAATCTCTACACAATAATTTCTAAAAAATATCATTACCTATTAATAGAAAACCAAATATTAAATGAAAAATATAGATGAAAATCCTAGTGTTTCTAAATTAATATCTGAAAACAAATTGTATTGTTAAGGCATATATTAATCGAAGTACTGTTGCATTTTCTTGTTTTATTTATTTGAATGTTTGTAAAGCACTACCTTAAATATCTTTGTTAGAGTTGGTGCTGCAGTGTGAAGTTTGTACATTGCGATGTTTATTGACGCCTGTCAACATCTTTCTGCTTTAGACTCTTCATCACTTGTTCCTCAGCAGCCATGACCGAGTTCTGGTTGATTTCGGCTCCTGGAGACAAAACCTGCCAGCAGACATGGGACAAACTAATGACGGCCACAACTCGCACCAACAATCTGTCCACGAACAACAAGTTCAACATTCCTGATCTCAAGGTCATATTCTTCTTCCTCTTCCTCTTTTTACAGTCCGAGTTAAGTAGCCTTTTGAGCTCTGGTATTACTGATTTCTTTTTTCACACAGCTGATCATCTTTTTCACAGCTGATTGATTCTCAAATATATACATTTATATAGCCTAGCCTAAAAGCTGTTGTTGCCTAAAAGGTTATGTGTAATAAATTCTATGAAATATTACATGTTTATTTCTAAAGCTACTTTTTGTAATGTCTATATGATGCTTTTCTCATTTAACACAATAATAAATAAAAAAACTGGCCAAATTTGCGATTAATTTATCGGTATTTATTTTACGGTATATATGTATGTATATTAGGGCTGTCAAAAGATTAATCCTGATTAATCGCATCCAAAATAAAAGTTTGTGTTTGCATAATATATGTGTGTGTAGTACTGTGTAGAATTATTATGTATAAATACACAAACATTCATGTATACATTTAAGAAATATTTGCATTTATATACTGTATATACATTTATATAATTTATATTATATATAAATATTTTATATATAAATATAACCAATTTTTCTTAAATATATACATGATTGTGTGTGTTTTTATATATATAAATAATTATACACCGTACTACACACACATATATTATGGAAACACAAACTTTTATTTTGGATGCGATTAATCGCGATTAATCTTTTGACAGCCCAAATATATATATATTCGATTAATCGAATTACAAAAATTATGTAAATGTGTGTTTACATAATATATGTGTGTGTATTGTGTATAATGATTTTGTATATATAAATACACACACATGCATGTATATATTTAAGAAAAAATACTTATTTATATATAAAATAGTTATATTTATATATGATATAAATCATATAAAAATATATATGCAGTATATGCATGCAAATATTTCTCAAATATGTACATGCATGTGTGTGTATTTATATATACAAAATAATTATACACAATACACACACATAAATTATGTAAACACAAACTTTTATTTTGGATTCGATTAATCGCGATTAATCGTTTACAGCCCTAATATATATATATATATAATTTATTTTTTTCTTTTCTTTTTTTATATGCTGTTGTTTTCAATTGTATGTTTCAAAACTATTAATACAACAATTTGTTTACCTTGCATCATTTAATTCTGTGAAAATGTTGACAGAAATCTTCATGTGTAATTCTGCATGCAGGGTTTCTCTGATTGAAAACAAAAATCAGCCTTTTAAAGGCATTTCAAAAGTCTCAATGCTATTTCCCAGTGTCAAGTGACCCTGCTGCCCTGTGTCGTCTTGGCCAGAGAGTTTCCGCCTGACAGGATGAGAACAGAGGCGGCGCCACTCTAAGCTCCTGCTGTCTCTGTGGCCGATGCTGATCAAATCCAGCATGGCTGTGTTTGTATTGCTTCATTATACTGGATGGTGATCAAAGTGTCTCTGTTTCTCTTCTCTAAACGCTGCAGGTCGGGACGTTAGATGTCCTTGTGGGGCTGTCTGATGAGCTGGCCAAGTTGGACTCATTTGTTGAGAGGTAAAGTTTTCTTTCTTTCTTTCTAGTAATAATATATCAATGTCAAAACACCTTGTGTCTGTCAAACCGTGTTTCTTTACTTATCTTTAGGAATCTCATATAGCGGTGAGGCTATCGTGGCATCTGCCGAAAATTATTTATTAAGAGTTTGGAGATGCGCTACATTCTCTCTCCACTATCATATTTAAATGACATGATTTATGGCTTATCCGTAGATGTGAGATTTAATATATACAGGTGAAACTTATGAAACCCCGAAATTCAAAATTTGAATATTGTGAAAAGGTTTTTATAAGCTGTGAGCCATAATCATCAAAATTATAACAAATAAAAGCTTGAAATATCTCACTTTGCATGTAATGAGTCTATATAATATATTAGCTTCACCTTTTAGGTTGAATTACTGAAATAAACCTTTGTATGATATACATTTTTTGTTTGTTTATATATTGTCCAGACAATATTTTTTAAGTTATTTAAATCTATAGACAGCCATAATGTTCTCGCTTTTTCAAAACGCCCTTAATGTGATGTCATCCGAAGTAATTTTACTAACTGAATCTAGTAATTTTCCAAAATGAAACTGGGCTTCTTGGACACCTCAGTGTTTCTGAATCATCTGACAAATGCGATGTTTTGATGAATTCTGTGTCCTTCTCCAATCTTGGAGAATTGGAGAGAGTTTTCAGAGAGCTGTGATGTCTTTTGATGCCGTTCACAGTGTGGTGAAGAAGGTGGCTCAGTACATGGCCGACGTGTTGGAGGACAGTCGAGATAAAGTCCAGGAGAACCTCCTGGCCAATGGAGGTCAGAATCACTGGTATCTGTGGCATGAAATGGGATCTTACACAGTTGCTGGTTTTGTTTGAATTTATTCTTGTCTTCCATGCTGTGTTTTAGTCGATCTGGTCACCTACGTCACAAGATTCCAGTGGGACATGGCCAAGTACCCTATCAAACAATCCTTGAAGAACATTTCTGAGATTGTATCCAAGGCAAGTGATCCGATCCAATGATTTCTATGGGACTAAAATCCACAATGACCCCTCGTTTACCACTGATTGCTTACAGTGAAATTAAAGTCAGTGCAACATTACATTACAATGTTGCTTCATTTTATATCATTCGTTGGGAATGTATTTTGAATATTTGATATTTCTCAGCCCTATTTAACATATATTATTGATATGGAGTCTTACTGTTATGATTGGGGCTTCTGGCGCTTGAATGACACCTCAGGTTTTAAATGAGACTCTCTCCCCCTGCTGTTCAACAGCAAGTCTCACAGATTGACAATGACCTGAAGGCTCGAGCATCAGCCTACAACAACCTAAAGGGAAACTTGCAGAATCTAGAGAGGAAGAACGCGTGAGTAAATTCAGATGTTTCAGGATAACTCTTATTTTTTAGGGGGTTTATTTCACATGCATTATTTTGATTTTATTTTGTTATACATTTAGTAACTTTAGCTGGAAACCTTTTATTTCTTTAGATGCATTGATATTAACTGTATTTGAAAATATACGATGCAATTTACAATAAATAAATAAAGAAATTGAAAATGATTACCGGTACCTGTTATAGATTCTGAAAAAAAAGTTGTTTTATATGTAACATGATATAAAGGTGAAACTCGAAAAATTTGAATATCGTGCAAACGTTCATTTTATTTCAGTAATTCAACTGAAAAGATTAATCTAATATATTATATAGACTCTCATTACATGCAAAGTGAGATATTTGAGATTAAAATCCCAAATTCAAAATTATAATATTGTGAAAAGGTTTTCATTAGCTGTGAACCATAATCATCAAAATTATAACAAATAAAAGCTTTAAATATCTCACTTTGCATGTAATGAGTCTATATAATATATTAGTTACACCTTTTAAGTTGAATTACTGAAATAATTGAACGTTTGCACGATATTTTAGAGTTTCACCTGTATATATATATCTATATATCTATATATCTATATATATATATATATATAAAGAATATCCACGCATCTCCAGACAACAGTTACTGACAGACTTCAAGAAAGTAGTCAAAGACGTCATAATTTCTATGTTAGGGTGAACTATTCCTTTAAGAAAAGCACACATTTAAGGAATGACATATAGGTAGTCATGGTTTTGAAAAGCATTTTCTAATGAACCAATGTGATTTTGTGCTCTCACCAGAGGAAGCTTGCTGACCAGGAGTTTGGCTGATATTGTCAAGAAAGATGATTTTGTGCTGGACTCTGAGTACCTCATTACTATGCTGGTGGTGGTACCAAAGTTAGTGACATATTACAAAACATAAATAGCCTCTTTGTGGATGCACACAAACATATTTTGTTGAATTTTTCTCATGCTGACAGCTTATTTTCTAACCCTTCAGAACAAATTATACCGACTGGCAGCGCACTTACGAGACTCTTTCAGAAATGGTGGTGCCACGATCTACAAAGTAAGCAACTTGCAACAATTCTGTCAGTTATTTACTTTTATTTCCCTGGAAGTGCCGTGTGTCAAAGGGATCATGCACCTAGTCACAAAATAGAAATTAAGCAAAGGTAATAAGACCATGTTGTGTTTTGACTTTAGATAGTCAAATTATCTATTTTAATAGTTTTAATATGGTGCATTTTTAAAAAGGTGTTTCTTTGAACAGCCACATATATTATATTGGGATTTTGGAAAATCTGATATACAAAAGGTTGTTTTGATTTCATATGACTAAAAGGCATAATCATCAATATGTGTCTGAGCCTTGAGGTGAACATGTTTAGGACTTAACTAGACAAATTAGCCTAATACTTATATACCTAATATTAGTCAATTTAGTAATTACTAATGCAGCAGAACAAACAGACATCATTTTCCATCTGTCTGTAGTGTAAAATAAAAAAATAAGATTATTAAATAATAATATAATAATAATAATAATAAAAATAATAGTCTCACTGGTAATTGTCATTTTTGTGATTAAAGTAATTTTTTGACTATTACTGATGGTAGTAGTACTTCTGTATTAAAATCAGTATAAATTAATAACAGCCATGCGAGGCAATACTTAATGCTAAATTTATTTTGTTCTTGTACTAAATTATATGTTTGAAAAAGTGCATAATTCACACTTTATTTCAGTTTTTGAATCATATGCAAGTGTCTTTAGCAGATAAATGTCAGAAAAGTATGCCTCCAATATAAACTGATAAATGTGCAAAATCTTTATAATAAAAAAAAAGAAAGTGAAAAAAAATAATAACAGCCAAACTGTAACAGCCAGTTACTACCATGATGTATAATGTATAAATATCAAAATGTTGTGAATTTTCTTCATGCAAAATATAATTCTTTTGTGATTTTGAGTGAAATATGACTAGGAAATGTAAGGTTCTCCCTCCTACACAACACTAAAGTGTTATTTTCTTTCTGGCAGTTTGCTTTTTGAGGATCATGACAGCGGCCTGTTTTCCGTCACACTCTTCAGAAAGGCCATCGATGACTTCAGACACAAGGCCAGAGAAAACAAGTAAACAGCCAATTTTAGCTCCACCATGCGGTCATGAATCACAGCGTTTAGATGTCTGAGAAAATGTCCAGCTTAAGGATCTTAATGCCTTAGTCATCCCAGTGTCTGCTTTGCAGGTTCACGGTTCGTGACTTCCAGTACAACGAGGAGGAATTGAAAGCAGATAAAGAGGAGATGACCAGACTCTCAACTGACAAGAAAAAGCAGTTTGTATGTATCGGCTAGATGGATCCTCAAAGCAACTGGCATGGTACCACATCAGTTTTGGTTATTTTTTTTAACTCTTTCATACATTTGTCCTCTGCAGGGTCCGCTGGTTCGATGGCTGAAGGTGAACTTCAGTGAGGCTTTTATTGCTTGGATCCATATCAAGGCTCTGAGGGTCTTTGTGGAATCAGTGTTGAGGTAGAGACATCTCTTTGGGTTCTTAGAGAGCACATATCTGGAGGAATCAAATTATTCTCAAATTTTCTTTTGAAATAAGAGTTCGTTGGCAACTTTAAAGGGATAGTTCACTTTAAAATGAAAATTCTGTCATCATATACTCACCCTCAAGTTGTTTCAAACCTGTATGATTTTTTTTCTTCTGCTGAACACAAAGGAAGATATTTTGAAGAACGTCAGGAACCAAACAGTTAACTGGTCCCATTGACTTCCATAGTAGGAAAAAAAAATACTATAGAAGTCAATGGGACCAGTTAACTGATTGGTTACTGACATATAGTATAGTGAGTATATGATGACAGAATTTACATTTTAAAGTGAACTATCCCTTTAACTTTCAAAACTTACAACCTCCTATCCAGTCCGAAAAGAGCATTTTTCACATCAGGTTTATTTTTGCAAATCTCTCACAATGTAGCATTACAAAGAGGCTGTTTTTAAAGAACGGGACAGTGAAAAGTAGACTAAAAACAACATTTTATTATTTATTCTAAATAAACAGATATGGATTGCCAGTGAACTTCCAAGCAATGCTGCTACAGCCCAACAAGAAGAACATGAAGAAACTGAGGGAAGTTCTGTACGATCTCTATAAGCACCTGGACAGCAGCGCAGCTGCTATTATTGACGTAAGTTTACTGTTGGCCCTAGACTGTGTTTTTGTGATGTGTGGTTTAAATAATATAAGACATTATTTTAGCTTTTGAAGCATTTTACAGTATTTTTGCGCAACAGTCGCATTCCAGAAGTAAACTAATTTTATAAGAAATAAAATTTCCATGGGTTATTTCCATATTGATATAACATCAGTAGGTTCCACAGGATTTTGTGAGACCTCGTTCCCTCTAGGGCAGGGGTGCAAAACTCAGTTTCTGGAGGGCCACCGCTCTGCAGAGTTTAGCTTCAACCCTAATTAAAAGCACCTGATCAAGTCCTTCAGGCTTATTTGAAAACTACAGGAATGTGTGTTGGAACTAAACTCTGCAGGGCTGTGGCCCATCAGGAACTGAGTTTTGCACCCCTGCTCAGCTCTAGGGGGTTCTGGGGGCAAGCCCAGCTCCCCTGCATTCATTCACTGTGAACTGAGCCTTTCTGAGACGCAGAAAACAGCAGATCGTGAGCTGATCGCGTGAGCAAAGTGTGCACTTCGCTTTGAAACACGCATTTAATTAAATAAATCACAGTCTTTTGTGATTTGATTTGGTAAGGGCACAAAGCCATTTCACGTTTTTGATTTTAGTTTGTTTGACAGATACTTTGCCAAAGCAATGGTGGAAAATGTTTATTATGTTATCTTTATGTTATTACGAGAAGTTTTAAGATATTTTGGTTCATTATGAACCTCTGGCGGCACAGATTAGACTGGCAGGCTGACATAGTTTAGGTAATTAATGGGAAACATTGTGACATTCAAACCATTGAAGTTTTGGGCAGCTGAAATTTTGTAGAAATGCTACTGCATTTTATTGTTGTGGCCTGTTTAAAATCAGTGTTTGCGATTAGTCTTTTGTTGCCTGTTGTGACGTATATCTGTGTAAAACCGCTTCTGATTTTGTTCATGGAGAATTGTGGTTTGATATTGGTCAAGCTCATTTGAGTGACAGGTTGTCCTACCGTCACGCCAAGAGGGAGGGGAAGTTATTTTAATTAAAGATTTCGAGGCACACAAATAAATAAAAATAATGATGTGATCCGATCGGATAAATAACATTTAGCAAATAAGTTCTGTTCGATAAAAAAATAAGAGTGCCAATTTTGATTTCATGGTGACTTTAAATACGTTGTCTTCTTCCTGTTCCAGCAAACTGCCATGGACATTCCTGGCTTGAACCTCAGCCAGCAAGAATATTATCCCTACGTGTACTACAAGATCGACTGCAACCTGCTGGACTTCAAATAGAAGAACCATACTCAATCATGTGCCCCTCTTTTTGTCTCTGTGAATAAATCTAAGTTAAATTAAACTGTATATTGCTGAACTCGTTCTAGTCACCCTGTCATGCATGCTCATTCATATTCAGAGATACCTATCATTGCTGTTGATCAATGACGGCAGGAGAGTATCTATATCTGCCGGCCCTTGTACGTTGTTTACATTTTTTTTTTTAAAGAATGTCATTGTGTTGTCATATGTGCTGGTGAATGAAATTATGGATTTTAAGTCATTCCACTCATTTTTTTTGTGACCTGTAGGTATTACATCTAATGTTAGTGATAGATTGTGTGTGGACAACTGTGTTTTTAACCTTTATTCTTTAAAATTTACCAGTGGTCCATTTAAACAAACAAAATGAGAGAAAAATAAATGTTACAAAGATGCAATATAAATGTGATGTTATGTACATTTGGTGTTTTAAAAGAGTTATATGTGCAAAATTATTGTCATGGAACCAAAATATAAAATTAATATAAGTACATAAAATGTGTAGTGGTTTTTGTTGTTGTTAAAGCACATTTACCAACTAAATTTGCAGTTCCAGAAGGATCACAATAAAATTCTCAAATAAATGCAGAAAAGAAGGCCATTTGCACTTCAATTAGATCCTTGTAAGGTAGATTTTTAATGAACATTTTAATAATGCAAGAAAGAGCGACTATCTTCTTTTTTAAAGTATTAAAGGTATACTTAAAAAATGGATTGCAATTATGTTTTTACTCTCCAGATTTTTTTTTTGTTAAGCCCCCATTTGAAACTAGAAAAACCTTTAAGAAAATTCCTTTAAATAAAGACAATGACTTTAAAATATCCATAAATAAATAAAAAGAGATAATGCTTTGCAAGATAATT
This sequence comes from Phoxinus phoxinus, assembly GCF_949152265.1. NCBI lineage: Eukaryota > Metazoa > Chordata > Actinopteri > Cypriniformes > Leuciscidae > Phoxinus > Phoxinus phoxinus. Next base: position 33,142,726 of record NC_136885.1, on the reverse strand, counting down.
ATTTGAAAGTAGATGACCCAAAAATTAAAGTTCTGTCATAATTTATTTACCAGTATGACTCATACACGACTCATTCCAACAGATTTTGTGTGAGGAAAAGACTGAATTTTAAGTTGTTCATTGGTAATATTTCCCTCAGTCTTAAATTGTGATTTATGCTCGCAAGTTTTTTTACATCGGCAACCGTCGCTGAACACCAAATAATCTGCAAATTTTAATATTAAGTGAAAATATGTTAAAGCAGTTGGTTGTTCGGTGTGTTGTGTTGACATAATTTCCATTTTCCACTGAAACACAGAGGTGGAAAGTCCAGGTTCAGAAAGGAAAAGTCCTCCTCAGTATTTTGTTCCAATCACCTGGATTTGCTAATTAGCACAGCTTTTCAGCCAGGAGTAAGAACTAATTAGTGAAATCAGCTGACTGAGTTCATGGGTGGAATAAACATATGGCAGGACTTTTAACTTTCTGACCCCTGGACTTTCCACCTCTGCTGAAACATGATAACAGGGTGGGGCATATCAAACAGCCCCTCCCCCTTTTTTTAAATAGCCAATAGCATTTAGTTTATATCACAGCTCGGCCAGAGCCGTTGAGCTCAGTAAAGCCGCAGTTTCCTCCTAATCTCTCACCGTTTCTCCTGCTATAATCTCCTCCATATTGCTTTAAAATACTACCCTGGAAATGCAGAGTTCTCGTGAGAGCACAAGTTGAATTTGTCATTTAGGTCTGGATTTCCAGGCTATTAAAATACAGCATTCTGTGCAGAATTCAAATGTCTCTGATGCTGTGGCGTTTCACGTGACACTGACGTGAAACCAGACTTCATTCGCCCCAATGGAAAGCATATTCACCTGAATCGTTCCCTATTTAGTTCACTATGTGCCATTCCATGTAGAAGATAGTAAATGTGTAAACAAGTGACCGACTTTAGCAGCTTCAGCATTCATAACGTAGGGGGCGGAGCTTCAGATTCTAGTATTTGATTGGACAGAAAATGTCATCAAAATCATTGATCAGAAGTGAAAGACTGAAAGTATTGAATGCTTCTATCTTCTAGATACGATTTTTTTTTATTTTTGGAGCACACTTAGGCTATAGATAAACATAAAGCTAACATATTCATAAAAGCCACAAAAAACAAACATCCATTTTGATTTCATGGGGACTTATGAAAACGAAAATAAAAGAATCTGCCATAGGCTAGTAAAACGTAAATAATACAGCCTACCAGAATAAATAGCTGACAAGAATGGGTGATTCAAGGGGTAGCTATCGCACTATCACGTAATTTAGCCTAATAAAGATCAATTTATAGCCTGTGAATTTTTGAATTTATAAAAAACAATGAAAAATTTGTGTTTATGAATAAATCAATTAAAATATCAAATCATAAAAAAATGTAAAGATTTGAATTAAAAATATATAATATAATTATATTTAATAACTAGTAGCTTTCAGTCTTGTCTGTTAATACGTGGTGAAATCACACGCGCCCGTGTTTATATGAATGCGCGTTGAAGATGACGCGCAACATCGCCGCGTGCGTCTCAGCAGATCTGCAGATCTGTGCTCGTGTGTGTGAGGATGATCACGGGCTCGATGGGCTGCGGGGGAAGCAGGTCCGCCGCGATCGAACCCCGGTATTACGAGAGCAGGGACACCGAGTCGACGTGGCTCACGAGCACGGACACGGAGACGCAACGGGCAGCTGCCGGTAACGGGACCGGCGAGAGCGCGAGCGCGAGCGAGAATGAGAAAACAGCAGCAGCAGCAGCAGCAGCCGGAGCAGGTCAGGCACGATCATCTCATTAAAAAACATAGCCTACATAATATAGATCATAGAAATGATTAATGACACACCCCATGTGTCCTTTGTACCTTTCATTAACATATCATTCATATTTGTTGTATCTTACTGTATATGGTAATCTGACACCCTCATTGAGGCCCATAATGTATAATACACACAGAACTAGAAATATAGAATATAGGCCTAACTTACAAATATTTACCATAATAGTGTCCAGACCAGATCCAATAGTTATTATGAACACTGGTATTTTGATATTAGTCATAATTTCAAGCATTCAAACCTGAAGCTTTTAGATGAAAAAGTTTAATTCAGTCTACACGTTTGTCTGGTTGTGTACATCAGTGGTTCTCACTGGGCCTCGAGACCACTTAAAATTATTCAAAATAAGACAAAACTAGCATTAAAATAAAACAACAACATCAAGATATTTTTATTTTTAGTTATTCTTTTGGTTGACACACTGTCACTGCTTCCTATTAAAAACCAGGATTATGTCAACTTGGATATATTCATTTAAAAGGCATTTAAATGTAAATTAATAAAATATTAAAACTTCATAGCCATGTTTACAATGAGTACATATTTTACTAGTAATGCCAAGCTCTAAACATTTTATTGGGTAGAAATGGTGATTTATTAAAATATATTAGACTTATCTTGTAAATCATCATGAATGACTAGACATGTTATTGGGTAGAAATTGTGATTTATTAAAATATCATATTAGTCCTTATCCTTTAAATCATGAATGACTGGAAGAGCCATGTAAATGTATTGGTTAAATAGAATGGGAACCATGAGAAAACTTCTAGTATTTAAATTTTATTTATAATTATTGTTATTATATTTTTAAATACAGAAACTACAGTAGTGGCCAAAAGTGATGTCCGGCCAAGGAAAGTCGACATATTTAAATATTATTATTAAAAATGTTTTTTTTTTTTAAGATTTGGAGTCAATAATTTTATTTTAACGCAATGAAACATGCCAAATTGTGCCAACATAATTTTTGGCCAGGCTGTCATACAAATAAGATATGAACACGTTATACAGTCCTTTGGTTGTCGTCCATGTATGCTTTTTCCTGTGAGCTTTTTTTCTTCTTCAATGCATTTTTACGGACATCACCTTTGCTACTGTAGGAGTGCCATGTAAGTTTTGGAAAGCAATACTACGGCTAGGGAGCATTTGGAGTCAAAAAGTTTGAGATCCATTGGTGCACATGCATGTGAAGAACTTCTGCGCTGTTGTTGCTGTAAAGGTCAAAGGGAAGAGAAGCCCACGACGGGGACCAGAGGCTCTTCTGCCAAAGAGAAGAAGCTGGTGACCACCGGCACACAGTGTGGCAGACGCGCCACGCTCACCGACAGCACCCAGAGGAGACCAGCGCACAGAGACGAGGTCATATTTCACCTCATATTTAAAAAATATATAGTTCTTAAAGGGATTGTTCACCCAAAAGTGAAAATTCTGTCATTAATTACTCACCCATTTGTTGTCCAAACCCGTAAGACTTTTGGTCATCTTCTGAACACAAACAAAAATCTTTCTGATGAAATCTGAGCTTTCGTCTTCAATAGTTTGTAATCATTGGTTCCTGCTGAAGCTCAAATGTGATGCGTAACACGAGAATGAACCTCATTGGTTCCTGCAGAAGCTCAAACGTGATGCGTAACACGAGAATGAACCTCATTGGTTCTTGCAGAAGCTCAAACGTGATGCGTAACATGAGAATGAACCTCATTGGTTGTTGCTGAAGCTCAAACGTGATGCGTAACACGAGAATGAACCTCATTGGTTCTCGCAGAAGCTCAAACGTGATGCGTAACACGAGAATGAACCTCATTGGTTCTCGCAGAAGCTCAAACGTGATGCGTAACATGAGAATGAACCTCATTGGTTCTCCCAGAAGCTCAAACGTGATGCGTAACACGAGAATTAACCTCATTGGTTCTCGCAGAAGCTCAAACGTGATGCGTAACACGAGAATGAACCTCATTGGTTCTCGCAGAAGCTCAAACGTGATGCGTAATAGAGAATGGATACCCGACCCGAGCCCGACGGGACCCGACGGGCCGGGCCGGGTTCGGACAGATATTTAGAAATGATGTTCGGGTTCGGGTCGGGCTCGGTCACATCAGCGCGATAAGGCATTGAACATTTTAAATTTAAAACAGGTTATTATGTAGGTAGCCAATGTGCCTGATGCTTTCACTTGATGCAAACGATCGTTTTTGTGATTAAAATACATGTAAAATATTAACATAACATCTGTCTTCCTGTGTGCGGACATTTGTTTATGTAGCCGTGACAACGAAACACGTGCATAATGTGCGCGCCTGTGTCAAGAACGCTTGTTGCTCCGCGCGCTGATGCGCTCATTCTGTTGACATTTCCGATTGACTTCCTACAGTTGCTTAATAAAAGCGGGCTTTCCACACAAACTAACGTACAATTGTCATTAGTATGAGAAAAAAATGGGATTTTAACTGCCGGTCTCGGGTCGGGCTCAGCATAAATATCTTTATGCCTGTCGGGCTCGGGTCGGGCTCGGGTCGGGTTCGGTTACTGCTCTGTCGGATGCGGGCCGGGCTCGGACAGTAAAATTCGGCCCGATCCGCACTCTAATGCGTAACACGAGAATGAACCTCATTGGCTCTCACACGTCAAGTGAACACGCTTGAGCTTCTGTTTGTCACAACTGATGTGTGAGTTAATTAATGTGAATAAAAGCCTAAATTCAATCTGTTCATCATATAAAGCGAAATTTGGACTAAACCGCTCAATTCAATTCTTAAGTTTTACTTAACTGTCTTCTACTTTATGCAACTTTTTTTGGGGGGAGGGGGGGTATAAAGATGAGCTCTATCCTAATCCTTTTATCTTCATCTATCATTCATCTTATCTCACTGACTGCATGCATCTTTATAGGCTGATATTCTTCTCTTGCAGGTTAAAAGTAAATCAAAGAAAGTCCCCCAGCCTGACGGGGTTAAAAGTGTCCGTCCGGCTGTAAACGCTGAGGTGGTTCCTTGACGTGAGAGTGTGTGGAAGAGCCGAACACAATCACAGTGCCACAGTCTAACGAGGGACTTTCATTGTAATTAAACGCACATTAAACCCGATGGCAGACGTGATCTAGTTCTGTCCGTCTGCATGTAACCGTGGAGCGCTGGAGCAGACGAAGACCCGAACATGCTGCAACACGTCTCATTTTCAACTGTTTCTAAAGTACTCAAACCTTATTTCTTTCCAAGCCGTTGTTCATTTTGAATATTTTCCTGGTATTATGTATTTGCCAGTGTGATTTCCATCAATATTGTGCAGGTTTAGTGATATTCTAGTGCCTAATGAGTCTGTTTGATAATGCAGATGTCTCAGGTTGTGATTGTATGAAATGAAGACACATTCAAACATAACATTGTGTGGTTTCCAGTCTGCAGAACGAGTTGTTCATGATTTAGTGAAGCGACATGTTTGATTTGAATCGGTCAATTTGTTCATCATAATTATGACATTTTTTATAGGGACGCTGGGAAGGATTCCCCGAGTAAAAACAGCACAAGAATATTTTGACTCAATATTTTACTATAAAAACTAAGCAACTGATAAAAAATAAAAGCATAATAAACATTCTTAAACTGAAAGAGTTTCTTATCTTATAAATGACATTTATATTTCAACAGTGTTTGTTTGTTCTCATCATGTACAGTACAACTGATATATATATATTGTAAAGTATGATGATTTTAAGGTGTCACATGTGCAGATCATATTTCACACCCAAATCAACTGAAATAAGTCATAAAATTGTATACAGGAAAAATGACTTTGACATAAAAGAGAATCTAATGTAGTGAAAAATTACATAAAAATAAAGAGAATGTTATAATGTATTTTGTATGAAGCAGACGCTTCACATATAATTAATTACTTATAAATGAGTAAAATTCACACCCCAATTATTATTGTATTTTTTTATTCTGGTGACCATCACTGGCTGAGAAAAAAATGACAGCCATAGATCAAAGTACCATTTGGACTGCTTCTCATGCATTGCATCTGCTTTTTTTTCTTTCTTTTTTTTACACATTTATTTACTGTACATGTTCCTAGTTGTTATGACTTCAATGATATTCCAAATCTACAGCATTTGTGCAGATGCATGAGCAGTCTTACTGCAAACAGACACATGATTTTGGACTGTATATTAAATTGACTTGACGATATTGCAATGCTTTAAAAGGCAGTGTTTATAAGGCAAATTAATTGCTTTAAAGGAATCAAGAGATGAATAAAACGAACACCGTCCCCACAACGCTGTCTCCGCACTCATGCACACTCATATCAGTCTCTCATTTCATACTGGATTAGTGAAGGAAAAAGGCAACTTTACAAGATCTCGCTTCAATGATTTACCAGGTACAAATTAGATTCTTCTATCAAATTAAACATTATCAGATGATTAAAAAAAACAAAGAGGACAGTTACAACTAGCAAAATTATAAGACGAGGTACTGAAAACATCAAATGAATGTATATTATTAAACATTCTGCAACTCTGTATTCTTTATTTTACCACAACAGTGCAATAAATAAACTTAGCAAAAAAAAAAAAAAAAGTGAGATCCGATGTATCAGCTGGTCCAAATATAAAAACACAAATCCCCAGATCATAAAAAATGAGATAAAAAAGCTCTTTTACAGATGATGTCTTGGTAAATAGCTCTCAAAAAGAAAATTAATGTTGTTAACGTGTTTCTCGTATGTGATTGACAGATCAGATTTAAATGGGGAATGATTTAAGATTGCATTGACCTTTGCCCCAGATCATATGAAATGAAATACTTCACTGTCTACAAATATATTTAAATCATTACAGTTTCTTAATGAGATTTTTGTACCATCATCATCATCATCATCATCATCATCATCATCATCATCATCATCATGATAAACTAATCAAAATATCTCTCTGAACGACATGATTAAAAGCTGTACACCCCAAAATATTACCTGACATACAAAGCATAAATTATGTAAAAAATAAATGCAACTCTTAATGTTTATAAACCCAGACTGACCTCATCATGCCTGCCAATAAATAAAGTGGCGCATACGGCTTGCAGGGGTACATTTATCTCGAATTACTCAAAGTCAATCAACATACGGATCATTTACAGTCCAATCACCGGGATATGAGTAACATGAGCTGTACAAATATATACACACCGCCAACATATACAAAAGTCACGAATAGAAAACAATATCTCATGGTGTTTCTAACAGGATCCCGATTGATTTTCAGCTTGTGATGAGTGACGTAATTGTGCTTATCGGTTTAAACGTCCATAAACGAGACACACACGACAGATTTTAGACCTTTATACATTACAGTAAACATGAACTCAAAGTTTCACTTTCTTAATGGATGTTCATGGTCTTATTGTGAACAATATGCAATGTCCAATCCGGCCTTTTTCTTGTTGAATACCCTGGTTGCAAGTCACGAGATTGTGAAGGATTGAGAAAGTAGTGAATATTCAGTGTATTGTCCAGCCCTAACGTCACATTACGGAAGTACAGCGGCTTGTGAATATCATTTCATGCTGACTTCAAGACCTGTATGAAGACAGCATTTACACTGCCCTCACGTGCTCTCGGAAATATCCTACTTCCCACTTCTGAAGTCGTGATTACGAGCTCGCCGCATTCAGGTGCTTTGTTCTCGGAGAGAACCGGAATCATGGTTTTATTCACCAGGTTTATTCTGGGAAAATCTTAATAAAGTCAAAATTATATGTGGCATCCCATTCATTGACAACCATATAACAGTCACTGCACTATCTAGATTAGAAATGTCGGTCAAATACAGGCTATTTACACTGTGTATAAAACATATGATACACTTCAAACGATTATTCGTATATTTAAATATGCACTACTTTAACAACAAAACAAAATGATGGAGCTGTTGTGGAAAAAACTGATCAAGAATGGCAGTCACAGGAGCAATTGCCATGTTTAAAGTTTATGGCCAACTTAATAGGGCGTTCATGTCCAATGTTGAACTAGGAAACTCGTATTTACGATAGTTCCGATAGCATGTGATGGCAGCATTAATTATGGAAGCCCATTTCTGCCACATGCTTTGGTAAATCTTAATTATGACAGTCATGAGACAAAAATACTAAGCAATAATAATTCATAATTGACTTTTCAAATCATAATTGTGACGTTTTGACCTGGTTTCACAGACAGGGTTTAGATTAAGCCAGGATTATGCCTTAGTTTAATTAGGACATTTAAGTATCTTTTATAAACATGCCTTTGAAAAAACATTACTGGTGTGCATCTACACTCTAGAGACAAAACAATGACACGGACATATTTTAAGATATACGCAAGTTCAAGTTGCTTTGAGTTAAAACAGATCAAACATGCATTTTATACCGGGACTAGACTTAAACCCGGTCTGTGAAACCAGGGGACAATGTCATCATTTTTTTTTTTTGGTTTTTGTCTTAATTTTGACTCTCATAATTACACTTTGGTAGCATGTCATAATTATGACTTTGTTATGTCATAATTACGATTTACCAAGGCATTTCTTTATGTGATAGAAATGGGCTTCCATACTTAACCCAGGGTTATCGCCATTCTAAACCCTGCTTTTAACCCCCGGGTAAGGGAACGTTTAACACTTGTCATTTAGAAGCACCGCTCCTTACCCGGGGTTATGAAACCCTTCTCTGGAGCAGGGTTAGTGTTGCTTTTCCGTTGTTAGCCCTGCAATGCGGTGCCGAATCAAAGATGGTCTTATTCAGGGCCGTCCTTAGAGCGGTCAGCGGTGCAACTGGTGCGACCACAGGGCGATAGCAAACGGTCCGACCAATGGGCCTCACTTCCTCTAACTTGCACTGGTCCCTGCCCCATGCTCGGGACGGCCTGGTCTTATTATTGGGAGATGCCAGGGTCTGCGGCACTACTATTCAAGAAAGCGTAACGGCCAACTTGGATCACGTGTGTCTTGATAACCAATCATATTACAGCCTTGATGTCATTGAATTGAATCCTATCTGTCGCAATATTGTCTGTGAATTCTCTTTTAAAACAGCGGTATAAATCTAAAAAATAAAGGGCCAGATTTACTAACCGCTTGCTCCAGCGCAAACCCTCTTTTGGTGTTAAAAAAAAAAAAACTACTGTCAGGATTGCCTAAAGACTCGCAGTGAAAAGTTAGCGCTGAAAGGCATGGACAGGGTTATTTCTGCGACTGATCTTATTGCATTTGCATTTGTAGGAGTTTCCCTTTCAAATGCTAAAAGTCTGGGAGGAGAGTATTAAAGTGAATCATGCGAGGTGAATTACTAAGGTTTGCACTCATCAATTTATTGGTATTTACGCCATTATAACGGCCAAAAAAGCAGGTCTTAAACCAGACTCTAACTTGCGCTGCTCTTGGTAGATTGTGTTGGTCATTATGATCCGGCTGTGTCTGTGTGTTTAATGTGTGTGTCGTCAGTAGATCAAGCGCTGAACTTTACACTCCCATCGCCGCTTTTATGGGATTGTACTTTTACGCTACTTTGCCCTGTTTGGTAAATATGGCCCAAAAATGATTAATTTGATTGTTTAATCAAATGTTTAATGGCAAACATGTTGAAGATTAGCCAGTTGGCTGTCGCTTCATTAAATGATAAGCTGTTTTCCCACAGAAGCAGTTTATTCAACGTAGTGAAGCCTCTCCTCCATTGACATCTATTAAAAGAACGGCCTCCGGTCTCCTTCCCTGCGTACAGCAGCTTTATGCTTTTTTTGCTAACCTTGGAGGCTCGCCTTAAAGCAGCTTCGGCCAAACTCCTGCAGTGCGAACAATGCGGTGATAAGCCGCCTTTCCACTTTCCAATTCGCATACGATTGTCGCATTTAGTCCCCTAGTGGCAGTCGCACAGAACTTTGAAATTAGTAGCGAAACACCCTATGCCATAAATATTACTTTTTATGCCATTAGTTCGACCTTTTTATGTCATAATTTCAACGTAGCACGTCATAAATATGTCATAATTTCAATTTAGTGTCAATTTAATTTAGTGTCAATTTAATTTAGTATGTCATAATTTTGACTTAATGACTTTAAATGTCAATTCCGATTTAGTATGTCATATTTTGGACTTATGTCATAATTCAACTTTTTATCTCATAATTATGACTTATATCATCATTTTGACTTTTTAATCTGATAATTATGACTTTTAGTCATAATTATGATTTACCAAAGAATTACTTTTTTTTAATCTTAGTGAAAATGAGCTTCTATACAATCCTAAATGTCTGGATTTCGCCCACAAAAATTCACTATACGTGAAAATTCAACGTGAAATAAGATAACCCAGGATTGTGATCCAGGGTTAACTTTTTCAATGGTGAAAAGGCCTAACGAGTCATGAAGTTCATTGATCACAGCACAGAATAGAAAATGGCCCACGTGTGGAAGAACTGCTACACATCCATAGAGTTTATTGTCTCTGTACGACACGGCTGATCTCTCGCTTGACCAGTTCTAACCTCTACAACTACAACAGGAGGACACACGGCACGATCCGCGGCTAAACCTCATTGATAGTTCTCTCGGACGGCCGGTATTCTGCGTCCTTCTCAGACGCCGTGCTGAAGGACTGAGTCTTGCGTTTCAAGCGCGCGCGCTTGTTGGCCAGAGAGAGGCTGTGCTTGCCGGAGGCGATAATGTCGGAGATGAACTTCTTGCAGTCGACACAAACCTCCATGGTGTTCCAGTCTTCCATCAGATCTTTCGGGAGCTCGATTTCCTCCTGAGACGCGGACGACTGCCGAGTCTGCTTAGATAATCTTAGAGAGATGGAAAAGAGACGGTAAATATGAATATCAGCTTGTAGAGACGAGCTCTATGCTATGGAAGCTTAGAATAAAAACATAAAAAGGTAATTGCGACTTTTTTTCCTCTCACAAATGCGAGTTTGGAAACACTTTACAATAAGGTTTTATTAGTTAACATTAGTGAACTACTTTAGTTAACATGAGCTAAGAGTGAACAACACTTCTACAGCATTTATTAATCTTTGTTAATGTTGTAAGGTTGGAAATAATCCAAGATTATTTCAATGCAACAAAGACACTTTCTTTTCATTAAGACATTTCCAGCATAGCAGTGATTGGGACAATGGAGGAAATTGTGATGGTCTGATTGGTCAGTTTGAATGTCTCACACCTGGGTGCTGGGGACACGGTGGGGGGAGAAATGACAAAACTGGACAGCAAAGGTGCTTCACTCTCTTGTCTTTGGATGCCAAGCTGGGGAGAGGGTCTCTCTCCCTCTCGCTCTCTCTCTCTTTCTCTCTCTCCCTCTCCCTCTCTCTCTCTCTCTTTCTTTCTCTCTCTCTCTCTCTCTCTCTCTCTCTCTCTCTCTCTCTCTCTCTCTCTCTCTCAGGTAACATTTATGCTGGGTACAAATGGTTTAAATTCTCATTACATCATGTTGTAACTATTTAAGTGTAAACATAACCTTATTGCACATTGAACTTTTATTTAATTCATGGAGTCAGATTAAAACGAGATAATTGCATATGAGAACCTGTGTCTTATTTAACCAAAATTCCTTTAAAACGCTGGAAAGACTAGAACGCGCGATTCCTTCCACGTGCTACTGGAAACCCTCATTGGACCAAAATAGCGCGGCTTTTACAATGTTAATTTCAATATTTACTAATCAAAAGATGTATGTGATAACATTAGTTAATGCACAGTGAACTAACATGTACAGAATGTGAACGACTGTATTTTTAAACTAACATTAAATATGGTAACACTTTAGTTAATGTATTAACTAACATGAACTAACCATGAGTAATACATTTGTTACTGTATTTGTTAATCTTTGTTAACATTAGTTAATAAAAATACAGCTGTTCATTGTTTGTTCATGTTAGTTCACAGTGCATGAACTAATGTGCACAAGATTTTAATAAAGTATTAGTAAATGTTGAAATTAACATTAACAAAGATTAATAAATGCTGTATACGTGCAATTAATTATTAGTTCATGTTAACTAATGTAGTTAACTAATGTTAAATAACGAACCTTATTGTAAAGTGTTCTGATACAATAAATCTGATTAAATATTGTAACAAATGTATTGCTAGTTAATGCTAGGTAATACATTAACTAATGTTAACAAATGAGACCTTATTGTAAAGTGTTACCGCAAGTTTTTTTTTCTAACAATTCTGTTTTTATTTGGTTTTTGCCACGAAATAACAAAATTAAAAAGGTAATTGCGACTTTTTATCTCACAATTCAGATTTTTTTCTCACAAATGCGAGTTTATATCTTACCTTTTTTTCTCAGAATTGTGAAATAAAAAGTCACCCATTTTATTTTTTTATTCCGTGGCGGAAGCAAGCTTTGTTTCTATGCTGTTTCTGTACTTGGACATTGTGCGCTGAAGGCTGGGCCGGTGGTGGCTCGTGCTGGGCTTCTCTGGCTTGTGGACGGGCTTGTCCCGCTTCAGCGTGGACGTGGACGGACCCAGTGAGTAAATGGGTAGACTGGCGTAGGGCTTCGATGGCAGCCGCATCTAAAGCAACAGAAAAGAGTCTGTTATAAACACAAAATGAGCTTCCACCAGCTCTTGATTTCCTGAAGGACAGAACGTTCCAAACGTGATGAGGTTTAAAGGCACATTGTGACCTTGAAAATGGAGTCACGATGAGCTCGCCAGAAATAATGTAAAATGAGAATTACATGAAGTTATGTGAACATGAACGGTTTGTACAGATCGTGACTTACTTTTTTACAGCATTGTGAACACACAGGCCTGCAAAAGTCAAGAACAAGATGATACAGCACCACTAAAAATTAGTTTTTGACTTAGTATTTTTGTCTTGGCTATGTTGGCTTCTATTGAAATATCTACAAATCCTTCAATGAGCATTGACTAAAAAGTTGGATGGCAGGTTATTTATTACCTTTTACAAAACTGACAGGTGTAGGACCAGGTAAAGAAGGAAAATCGTTTAGTTCGGCAGCAGAAGCACAGCTGTGAAAAGATAAAAATGTATGAATTAATACAGAGTTACTGAGAGTCATGGTCAATATTCACAATATATTTGCAAATTGCATTGATTTTGCTGCCAGACCCACAAATAATCAACATTGTAAATATGGCAATGATTTTAAAGCACTTTTTTTTCATGATTCTTCTTCGTCTCGTGACGTGTACTAGAGTGTTCAGACAGAGATATAGATATTTTAATAGTGTCTGATTCGAACTTCAGCAGTAAAAACAAGAGTTCAAGTTGGTAAGTTTGATTCATTTCTCTGAATCAGTTCAAAATGTCTCGTTCAGTGAATCGATTCAAAACTGTGATTCTATGATTTGTTCATTTCAACTCCAAATGTTAAAAGTCTTTGTGTGGCATTTATCATGTATCAAAAGGTTTTAGTAAAATATATGGAATACACACTACCGTTCAAAAGTCTGGGTTCGGTATGATTAGTATTTTCTGCTTACCAAGGCTGCATTTATTTGATCAAAAATACAGTAAAAACAGTAATATTTTAAATATTATTATAATTTAAAAGCACTGATTTCTATTGTAATAAATAGTAAAATGTAATGCATTCCTGTGATCAAAGCTGAATTTTCAGCATCATTACTCCAGTCTTCAGTGTCACATGATCCTTCAGAAATCATTTTAATATGATGATTTGCTCAAGAAACATTTCTGATTATTATCAATGTTGAAAACTGTTCATGACTGTTTCGTTATGCTGACAATGATTAAATATAATCCTTCCTCATGTTCATTTAGTCAAATACAATGTGGAAAACATGCCTTGTTTATTTTTAATAAAATGTCTACTGTTTCTTCATGCATTAAAGCTTTTCAGTGTACTTGATTGCTTTTCCTCTGAATGGTTGCATTAATGCGCTAATAAAAGCAGTTCCCACCTTCCCCTTCTTCAGGGCATTATAGACGTCTTTGTACTGCTGAAACTTCTCCAGTTCGGCTTTGACCAAAACCTGCCGAATGTGCATCACTTCCTCCACCGTCAGAGCCAGACACTCCACCGGGAAACAAAACTCCTCCTGTCCAAAGACATCGGCCAGACGTTAGCAGAGACAAAACTACAGCAGCAATGCCGCTCATTAACCTCTGCACAGCCGCAACGCCAAAGAGAAACAGTGCAGACTGCCAACATCTGCATTCAACATTCAGGGCTGCGTTTCCCAAAAGCATCGTAAGCCTAAGTAGATCGTAAAAACGATCGTACGACTGATCTTAATATTATGGTCTGTTTCCCAAAAGCATCGTAGCTTAAGTAGCACTTGAAAATCTTCGTAGAACTACGAGTGCTCTGGAGTAATCGTACATCCCCAAGTGCATCGTAAGAAGACAGATTTATGAGGTCACCTGCAGGACAACCGGCAGATTACACTTTTATCTAGATTTAACACACTACAACGTAAGTAATATAATGTTTTGATTGTACTTTATTGTACACTTTATTTTACTCGTTTTTTGTTTACATGAATTTATAAATTAAATAATTAAAAAGGGAAGAAAACGATAGAAATACACCTAAATTAAATGAATTAACAAAAAAATATATAAAAGAAGTAATGTGGAAAATATGCTTCAAAGACTGGGCAAAATAGGGATGAATTCAAAAAACATCTGTCAATGACGTGCAGGAAAACCAGCCATGTATTGGCGATTTCTTGGTTGGCCATCATGTGGTCCCATGCCATCTTAGTCGTCGTCCTCCTCTTCCACCTCTTCATCTTCCTCCCTGTTAAGTAAGGGCACTCTTTAATGTAATCTTTTTGAAAGGTATCTATTTATTTATTTTTTTCCCAGCCATTTTGTCAGTGCCTCCGCTTGTAGGTGCTTTATATAGACTTGTCTTGATTGCTAATCCACACCAGATGACGATTATTAGGTTAAACGTTCAGAATAGGAATCCATATAAGGTTATATTTCAGCACTTCGCAAATGGACAGCGACTCTTAAGTAGAACGTAAAACGCGTTCTCGCGCGTTCATGTTAAGTGCCTTTTTGGGAAACGCGCGTGGAATTGCCGCGAGCGTTCGTAACCTTGCACGTAGAGAGCGCTCTTAAGAGCTAAGATACATCGTTATCGGGAAACCCGGCCCAGATTAGTATACTAATATCTCATACCAGTGTGTATACTGCAAATATACAGTCGTGTCCAATAGTAACTTTTTTTTAACATATTTTATTTTAAATATGAGGACACAAAAAGCTGACAGGAAAAAGCAAACATCGACTACTACAACATAATCAGTTATTCATATTTTGGTTCTCTCTTTATGCATGCATTCATAGTTTCTTTGTATGACAGCCTGACCAAAAATTATGATGGCACAATTTAGCTTGTTTCATTGCATCACAAATGACTCCGAGCACAACTACACAATATTACAGGTGAAACTCGAAAAATTCGTGCAAAAGTTAATTTATTTCAGTAATTCAACTTAAAAGGTGAAACTAATATATTATATAGACTCATTACATGCAAAGTGAGATATTTCAAGCCTTTATTTGTTATAATTTTGATGATTATGGCTTACAGCTTATGAAAACCTTTTCACAATATTCTAATTTTGAGTTTAGCTGTAAGGCATAATCATCAAAATTATAACAAATAAAGGCTTGAAATATCTCACTTTGCATGTAATGAGTCTATATAATATATATAATACATTTTTATGTGAATATTGATCAGGCCGTCAAAAAAGGTTCACTTAAAAAATGAAAACTAGAACCCAAAAAACTTTATTTCCAAAATGCTAACATTGTAAAACGATTTGACACCAGTGTAGCATAAGACCGTTTGAAGCGCGTTGCATTATTTGTTTCTGTCAACGACCAAAAGCGTTTGACTGAAAATCGTCTGAAGGGACGGCGGCAGAAGTGACAGAGGATGAAGGAGGAGTTTGTAAATGTGACTTTCTCACTTACTAAGGATTTTGAGCTGTGCCTGGAGGGCGGCAGGAAGTGGCGGACACTCGTGGGCGTTTCCTTCTCGATGGAGTGCCGGCGCTGGGCGGGCTGGCGGCGCTCCGGCTGAGGTGTGGACGAGATGGGCAGGAACATGGGCGGAGCTGAGAGAGAGGACGATAAAGACACATTACTATCAATACAATTAATGTGCATTGTGATGCTGTGCATTTGCATTAAGCTGAACTAATCATGAAACAAATCACATCAGAAAGTGGACATGAATGACCTCTGGTTGAACTGTGTCCTCAATCAACACTTGCTTAGTAACACAAGCAAGCCCAGTAACTTTATTAAGAGCTGCAATATAATAATCTGGAGCCAGATATGAAGTGGAGATCTGTTAAGTGTACATTATCCTTCTCATTTCACAGATATTTAGCAAATAAATAAATGGACATTAAATATTGGCTATTTATTTTAAAGTAATCTAAAAAGGGAAGTAAGATTATAGATTATTATATTATTTATTAATATTTTGATACTTAGATATTTATATTTTCATTTTCATCTTTGTTTAAGTTTATAGCAGTTTTTTTATATTTCTATTTCTATTTAACTTTAATTTATTTTTATTTCAGTTTTAGTTATATTAGTGCATCGACTTAAACTTATTTATTTCAGTTAGTTGCCACATCATTTCTTATTTCGTTTAAGTTATTTCAGTTTTTTTCATGTAATATTTATATTTTATTTTATTTTAATTTAGGAAACTAGTTATCATGAGCAGAATTCCCAGAAAATGTACATCTTTACCCTTTCTTCAAACATGATTAAATATTTTTTTATAATAACGCTATGAAACATGCACAATTGTGCCGACCCGACATCATACTTGGCCAGGCTGTCATACAAAAAAATTATGAACACATGCAAAAACAAGAGAACCAACGAAATATTAATAACTGATTATGTTGAAGTCAGTGTATGCTTTTTATTTTTATTGATGCATATTAGTGAAATAAAACGTGTAGCCGTAGTTTGCCTTTTTTTGGCCAAATAATTTTGACACATTAATACCTTAATCAAGTTTAGTGTTTTGTTCATCCCTCATATTTTAAATATATTAAAAAAATATAAAACATTTTCCATCTATTTTGATAATCAAATGAATCAATTTAATAATACGATTTTTAAATCAAACTTGTAGGGTCATTTAAAACCAATATTCCCCACAGACATCGCTTTTGGACACTACTTTATTCTAGAGAGCTCCCAAAATAGAGGGGAAAAAGTCATTTAAAAAAATAAAATAAACAATAAAAACAAAACCAAGGACTCACTTTTCTTGCCCAGGACGGATTCTGGCGACGTGTCATCCACCATGGATGTAGACATGCTGGAGCAGCTGGCTGACCTTTGACCTATGGTCTCATCCTGAGTGAGATCACACATTACTGAAAATAAGTGGCTTACATAAAGATTATATGACCAAAAATGATGTCTTAATAAAAATCCTCACGTCTGAATCGGAGCTGTCCAGTTCAGACAGTGTCGGTGCCTGAAGTCTTTTCCTCTGAAACCCGCCAGAGCTGTTCTGCTGAAGCGACACTCCATTGGCCAGCGACAGCGTGCTGCAGGCCTTCCTCGCCCCGTCAGAGGACGACACGTCTACAGAACACAGCACAGGACAGTTACATGAAGAGCAAAACACGCATACAGACCAAGAGCAAACAGCAATTATGAATTATGAAATTGCTAGTAAGCTAGTAATAGTAAGTAGCACATTGAAGAAAACATTACATTTTTAAGTAGAAAGACTGAAATAGTATTTACTTGTAAATTTAACTTGTACTTTGTTTTATTTACAACTTCAAAAAATATATTTTTACAGCGTTGAAGATTTGAGCTGCTCCTAAAATACAACACTAGTCAATAGAAACGGTATAATCTGCTAATGTTGGCCATTTGTTCTTGTACATGATGCTGAAAGTGTTTCTCTGCATTAGCAGTGAAGCTCAGGTGTCAGAAACAGAACAAACACAAGCACATGAAGACGTCACTGCAGACACAACACCACAGATGAGAGCCGTGAATGAGTGTGTGACGTAAAGACAAAATATCAAACACTACATCGCATACAGTTGGATCTAAACCTCTGAGACCGCTCGTGAAAATGTTTCTAAATATTTGGTAGATTTAGTGTGTCTCTCTTGTGTGTGTCTCGACAGCAGCACTGGATAAGTCACATGGCCAATATCACTCATTTTGATTAGAAATAGAGGACTGACGATTAATTTTGTCTTAAAGACGACCTATTATGTCCTTTTTCAAAGTCTTGATTTTGTTTTTGAGCACTTCTAGAAAAGTTTTTCATGCTTGAATGTTCAAAACACATTATTTTCCACATATTCTCCATTGTTGCAGCTCCTCTCTTCCCACTCTGTCAATAACACTCTGTTTAGTTCCTGTACCTATGAAGCCCCTCCTTATTTCAAGAACAATGTGCTCTGATTGGTTGGCTGGATCAGTGTGTTTTGATTGGTTGAGCACTTCGAGCGTGTTTGTCAAATGTCCCGCCCCTTACCATAACCACGAGCCTCAACACACTACTAACTAACTCAACCAGGCTCCGCCCCTTTATTCTGCATATGAATTATTAAAATGAGGAATATTGTGACGTGTTTAACTTTGTTCCCGGAAGAAAACTCAATGGAGGCGTTTCAGGGAGTTCAGAAACACTGACACTGATATAGAGAATAACTCCCGCTGGAGGGACTTTGTGCTTTTGGACCTTTGTAGACCTTTTCATGATCAAACAGCAACATTTAAAAATGTTGAAAATGTTAAAAAGCATAATAGGCCTGTAAATAATAAATTGTCTGAGTAAAATGGTCTCTGACTTTTTGAGTGTTTCTTGAAAATATCTTTAGCTGAGTTAATTTCACACATTGTTTTCCTTTAGTCTGTATAAGCCAGTATAAATACAGTTATATTACAGACACAAAATATAAAGTATTGGAGTGTATTATGATATTTCCATGATATTCTATGACATTTTTGAGCATGTGCTATCTTTCTTTAAAACGACAGTTGCTTGATAATTTGATTTATGATATTCTAATGCAATGACATTCGTGCACTTTAAGTGTGACTGAAGTGCCTAAACACTATTTGAGGCTGCTGTATATAAAAGTCACATGGTATTACCATTTGATAGCATCACTGTACCGTGTTACCGCCATACAAGTTTAAAGTGCAGCCGCCACTGACTTTCCAACACAGACTTTCCTCTGTCTGTGAATCCTGCAAACTCCATTTAACCTCCGATTCAATTCTGCAAACTCATCCTCTCAGATGAGAAACCTTTTCGTGCGACTCCTTCTATGAACATCTGCTGTGAGCTGCACATTTGACCAGTTTCTATTCACAATATGAGTCATTTTACATCTCAGCAACAGTACTAATCACAAGATAGCTATTTTAGATGTAAGAATAGTGTATGTACTGTTTATGAATGAACCATGTGGTAATGTGAGCCCTGCACTGATCAGTCAACACATCACATGAGTAAATCTTCACATATTAATCCACTCTACCTTCATGTGAAGCAATAACCCTATATTTATTGCATTGCATAATTAATCTACTTCCTCTTGGGCATGTTTCGATCCACTTGTTAAGTCATGACGTAATGAATACTGCTTCTGGGTCCAAGCCTCTACTCGAAGAAAAGGTCCATTTTTAAAAAAATTGAGATTTATACATAATCTGAGAGCTGAATAAATACGCTTTCCATTGATGTATGGTAAGTTAGGATAGGACAATATTTGGTCGAGATACAACTATTTGAAAATCTGGAATCAGAAGATGCAAAAAAATTTAAATATTGAGAAAATCTAATTTAAAGTTGTCCATTTATGTTCACGATTGTGCAGCATTCACTCAAAATTTTTTACAAAATATCTTCCTGGAACATGATCTTTACTTAATATCCTAATGATTTTTGGCATAAGAGAAAAATGGATAATTTTGACCCATACAAAGTATTGTTGGCCATTGCCACAGATATACCCGTGCGACTCGTGACTGGTTTTGTGGTCCAGGGTCACATTTAAACTAAACCTTAAAGTCTCCACTACAGTCTCCGTGCTCACGGCATCCCAGACACAAATATTTTAATGATTCATAAAAGATGAATCGCTGCCTGGTCATCTGGGATTTCCGTATGGAGATAAAGGTTAGGATCGTGATTTTTTGGTAGTATTACATCACATAGTGAGTGTATATAATTAGCATTGTTGTTTCCTTTTAGCATCTGATAGAGCGTTTGGACCCGGAAGCGGTGGTGTGTGTGACGAACGGATAATCATTTATATATTGTGTTAATAATAACAGTGTTAATAAGATGAAATCAAAGTGAATTTTAAATTGGTCACATTTCATTTGAGGGTCAAAAAACATACTAAATACTAAAAAATTATTGAATTAATGAATAAATAACATCCATGATCTTCATTACTGAACCCTGAGGCACTTTTGTTTATCTGATGGCATTAAAAATTGAGTATTAAATTCAAATCTAAAGCAGGACCCTCAAATGAACGGCTCCTGGTTTTCTATGTGAAATGACAGGAGACTAAGCTCTAATCATCACAGACGGCACTAACGGATCACATCACAGCTTTACCTGAGGAATCAAAACTCTGAGACATGCTAAGAGGCCGAATGGCTGCAAGAAAACAGGCAGGGTGTTAAACAGGCAAGTATAAAGATTCACAACAGCAGAAGATGGCTAATTCAGTAGTACTTAGTGTGGATAGTGGTTATAGCAAGATAAGACCATTTCATCCATTTGACATTTTACATTTCATCCATCAATTTACATGGATGGACTAAATAATACGAGGCAGATAATCATCAGCCATGTATGAAGCAGATATAGGCCACACACAGACATGTACTTGTGTGACTGTTGCAATCAGAGCAAATGTCAAGACAGGTTTGTTTCTGTGATTGTTCGTCTCAATTGAACATCACCAAGTCTGATAACAACATCGAGCTGTAAGCATGTGCAGTGACCTTCATACATGATCCATGATGCATATTTATCTCCAATGACAGCTCCTTTAAATGACCAGCTGTTTATGTCCATCTCAAGCAGCAAATGCATGTCTAGCACTGTATGCTTTAGTGTGTGTGAGTTTAAAGTCTCACCGAATCTACTTCTCCGGATCTGATCTGGCGACACAGGCCTCAGTTTCCTCTCTGATTTGATTCCCTCCAGAATGCGCTCGTGCAGACTGGGAGGATGTTCGGCCTGAGGCTTGAGCTTTCGCGCCGCCACCTGAAAACACACGTAGATATCAGGGAGTAAGAGACAAGCTGCATCAGTACATTTCATTTCTCATGTCACTTTCTTGCGATCACTTCTTGCGATCAAGTTAGTGGTGTTATCAAATTCACACAATTCCTTGATTGAATCATGCATTAAAACACAGGCATTAAAGTTCTCTGTCGCAGATCATGGAGGACATTAACAGGGGCTTGTGGTAAAAATGGCACCAAAATAAAATAAAAATTTCAGCGTTAAGCATTATGACCAATCCCACACATATTTATCATGAATGAAAAGGCCGATCAGAGGCGAAATCTGCTAAAAACACCGGATTCTGAGTTCTCATCTTAAACAAAATGCAGATATGCTGCAAAAATCAATCACGTTTGTATTTTCTTAAAACTACATGTTCTTGCAATTAGGGACACCAATGGTGTTACATATAAATGGTTTATGTAAAAACATATAGTAGTATGTATACAATTATGACTTTGTCATTTTCTTTATCTTGATTTATTTTGTGACATTTCTATGTGAGATGGGATGTTTTTCTGTATGTTACATTTTGTCAAAAGGCATATTGATAAATGAAGCATTAGTTGTTTAATGTATTCGGCTGATTATTTGTCAATATACTTTAATATGTGTGCTATGTTAATTGTGGGGGCAAGGGCAGGTGAGGGAGGTATTGTTTGTATATATGTTTGTGTCTGTGTCTTTTTTTGTATATGTATTGTGTGATTAACCTTTGTGTTTGTACATATGCGCAGGACCCCTTTGAAAATGAGATGTTAGATCTCAAGGGGATATCCTGAAATAAATTCAATTCAATTCAATATGACGCAAGTAAAGATTTATTGTAGCGTAGCCAGCTTCATTTATTATAACGGGAGTTTTGTGAGCATGCAGAAATCGCACTGAACGTAATTCATGAACTGTGATGGGGAACGTTCTTTCCCTGCTTTCTATATGTAATCTGAATAAACTAACCTAAATGCTTCTCAACTTGTTTTGTCTGTGTAGCCTACAAGAATCTCACATCCCTTCTCCCCAAACATAAAAACTTTTTTAAATGTATTCTATTAATCAATATTAATAATCATTATTACAATATCAAGGGCAATCACTTAGTAATAACTTACAATAACAGTTAAAAGTATTGCAAAAAGTATCAGTTTAATTTTATAGATTGAAAACAGCTTTGATATTATGCAAACTGGCAATATAAGCTGTTCTAAAACAGCATCTCTTAAAACGCTATTGGTCTTGAGTATTTAAATATAGTGTCGGTTAAAGGAATATGACGTATTTATTAATTTTTTACTTGGATTCCGGAAAACATTGCAGATGGACAGCACATGCAAATTAATGCTGATATTGTAGTTTAGCTACCGGTATATATTTGTACACTATTATTTCCTCTGTGTGTGACTTTGGTTCTGAAGAAAGGCCTGGAATGTTGCATGCAGCAGAAAATTATATTCGATTATGTCACATGGTAGAAGACCCTTTACCCAAAAATATCTATAGGGTGTGTTACCATCTTTGGAAAAGGATGTGTGGTATATATGTGTGAGCTGAGCACAAATCTGGAGTTGTCTTCTGCAGAAGATTCTCGGCTTTATTGTAAAATAAAGTCTAATATTTCTGGCATCTCTGAGAATCTCTGAGAAGTGATTTTTCACACAAGAGAGAAAGCACAACACTATCAGTGCATGCAATTCATTGTATGTGAACTCTCTCCTAAGTGAATAAGGATCACTCACAGGGTTGAGGGGGGGTCTGGACCTGATGAAATCAAGTATGACCTCATGAGCGCTCTTCTTTAACTTGGGTGGAATATCTCCATTCACCTGAGAAAGAAAGAGAGAGAGAGAGATCTGAACACACACATGCACAGACCTAGCAGAGACTCACTCCAGCTGGAAGCATCAGTGAATCCCAATAAATGCAGCCACTGCCTCTTAATATCAATGTAGTTTAGATGGTCTATGTTCATCAACAAGCTATAGATATTCTATTTACAACTAGTAATTAATATGTTTTGAATGCAACTTCTGAAAACGTTTTTTGCATCTTTGATAAGTTAATCTGCAGTTTACCTGCCTCAAACAAATATGATACCACAAACCCATTCTTGTGCAATACTTTTGTTGCATCAGTGTAGCTAAAAAAGTAGAGCAAGGCATTTGATTCCCAGGGAATGCATGAACTTGATAAAAAGCATACCATGAATGCAATGTAACTAAGTTGCTATGGATAAAAGCGTCTGCCAAATGCATAAATGAAAATGAAATATGCATCAGATGTGTTGTGACAAATGTGGTGGTGTGTTCTGAACTCACCATGACCTTGCGTAGCTTGTAGCGTTTGGAGCGGATGTCGTCCATGAGCATCTCGTACGGCGTGAGCTGGAACTCGATTGCCAGCGGGTTATACTGGCGTTCCTGAACCTTCTGCAACTTCACACCGTTCCTCAGATCTCGCATCAACTGCACCCAGAGCCACGTCTGACCACAGCACACATGCAACACGTTAGACGGATTCGAATGGAATATTACAGGCTTTTTTAAGCATAATATATTACTATGAGTATTAGTAATCATTTAAGGCAAGATGCTACAGGATAACAACAGTGTTTTTCATGCACTGGTCAATTCAGAGATTTTGGGCAGTTTGGCTTTTCATATAATGTGTTGTTTCAGACTAGTGGAAAGAAAACATCCAAAATACACATTTAAGTGTATTTTATTGCATTTATCTATTTGTGTCTGTAGATTTCAATGACTATACAGGTGAAACTCGAAATTAGAATATCATGCAAAAGTTCATTTATTTCAGTAATTCAACTTAAAAGGTGAAACTATACATATATTATCTATACTCATTACATGCAAAGTGAGATATTTCAAGCCTTTGTTTGTTATAATTTTGATGATTATGGCTTACAGCTTATGAAAACCCCAAATTCAAAAAATATTGTGAAAAGGTTTTCATAAGCTTTAAGCCACAATCATCCAAAATTATAATAAATAAAGGCTTGAAATATCTCACTTTGCATGTAATGAGTCTATATAATATATTAGTTTCACCTTTTAAGTTGAATTACTGAATTAAATGAACTTTTGCACGATATTCAAATTTTTCTAGTTTCACCTGTATATCTTTGAATGTGGCAAGTCAGACATGTATTCTTTTCATGAAATCAATGCAACTTAGTGAATATCTAATTAGAGAATGCATAATATGCATGGTTTTTTGTTTTTTTTTAGAAAACTTGTAATACAAAAAATTCAGGCTTCTTAATGGGACTGGGGATGTATGGTTATATTTATTAGTTACAGGGTTTTTTTTACCCGTGGTGTCTTGCCTCAAACTAAATTGGATGAGGAATACATAGAGCCAATCAAAAGTCTCCATTCTTTGAAGCGCAGATCACTTACCCAATCAGAGTTCTGCAGCTCGTTCAGCTCCCTGCCAGGCACGTCAACAGTGTCTCCCTCCATCTTACGCAGGTTCTGTCCAATCAGAGGGAGACACAATAGTTGAGCAGAATATACTAGAATCTGCAACTGTCTATTGTTATTACACCCAACAATGTGATGAATCTCACAAAACATATTTCACCCCAAAAGAATGCCTGGTTTGAGAAACATTGAGATGTTATTTTGCATTGTGACATTATTTCCCTGTCAATTAATGCCTTTTGCACATGCATAATTGTTTTCGGGAAGTTATGAATTTATAGGTGAGAAAAAAAAGAAAATAATTTTTTTAATATATATATATATATATTTTTTTTTTTCTCTCTCAAAAAACAGAGAATAGGATCAACAGAACTTGCTCATATTCACTTGGCATGCATGTTTAGTTTTGTCTGTACTATGCATCGTTTTATTTTAAGTCATTTCCCTCTGAGCCCAAATGGTGGCGTCATTATGGCCGTATCCCAGCTTTAGTTTGTAAATAAAAGGCTTTACAGCGCAGGAACAGTAAACCCTCATGGGAACGAGCACAGAGGGAGACGGTTTGTGAAGGCGGAGCGGCTCGTCTCATCTTACACTCAAACCCCATCAAAAGGTGCAGATAAGCCACAGATTTCCCTGTGAGTAGAATACAGTGGATGATGATTCTGTGCTAAACTGAGGAGACGCTCTAAACACATTTTGTGGTCAATGTGTGCCAACAACACAGAGCAGACATTATTAGCCTAAAGCACATAAACAATGCTGATACCATAGAACTTGAAGGCAGGCTTTAAAGATGTTATATTTACAGAGTTTTTTTTACAGAGTCAAGGTTTCTTGCTAAAAGCTGTAAAAAAAAAATTCATGACTCCTGTCCATCCCCTCTCAGGCATTTTCTTTTGTATTTACTGCTGCTGTCTCTTTAAGACTTATATGTACCGTAAACACCCTCTGTTCATGTGAAATTAAATCAACTGAGACCAAATAAAACAATTTCCATCT
Source organism: Phoxinus phoxinus (assembly GCF_949152265.1). Classification (NCBI taxonomy): domain Eukaryota; kingdom Metazoa; phylum Chordata; class Actinopteri; order Cypriniformes; family Leuciscidae; genus Phoxinus; species Phoxinus phoxinus. The sequence continues at coordinate 33,117,102 of NC_136885.1, read as the reverse complement.
CTTCCAGGTCTGGGTTTTATGTTTCCCTAAGACAGTTTTATATAAGCCATGTTATTTGGCTGGTACATAATAAAGGGCACAATAAAAGCAGACATGGAAATGTCACCATAACATCTAATGTCAAGAGTGTTTAACGGCCTGCAGTGACTCTTTAAACCAGAGTGTTTAAACCAGCAGCGACTCTCCTCCACATATGACATTGTTACATTTATTCAATCACAAATCATGTTATGAGACCAACAGCAAAAATGTCATGCCTGACAAACCTGTTATTATGACTGACAAAACTATTATTTTTGTACATTGAAATAAAGCTGAAATAAAATAAAACATATATCAGGGTCATTGTCAAGAATTTATTTTCTTTACTTGTAATAGATATATATAAAAAATATATTTATTTAGTTGAATTTGAACAACTTAAATAAACCTAAATGAACTAAAACTCAATGAAAACTAAATGAAAAAACGACACACAACAAATATTACAAAAACTTTAACTAAAATTAAAACAGAAAGTGTAAAACTAAATTGTAATTAAAAATACTAACAAAAAAATATAATGTATAAATTATACTAATATAACACTGATATAAATATTACATGAAAAACTCAAATGACTAACTGGGAATAAATAAAAACTAAAAATGAACCAAAACCAAAATGGAAGGAAAAATAAATTAAACCTAAATAATAATATTTTGAAAAGATAAATAATAAAAATAAAATGACAAAAGCACATAAAATATTCATATAAAAATGAGAATAAAATAAAAAACTGAAAATATAAAAATAAAGCTAATTCAAATTATTACTAAAAACTATAATAGTATTTTTAATGAATGTATACGTGTGTGTGTGTGTGTATTGTAATTTGTTAGTATGTCTTTGAGGAGATTTGAACTCTCCTGCCAGGCTGTTGTTGAAAGTGACTTGGTTAAATAAAGATTAAATTAATAATTAAAATAAATAAAAACATTTTAAATAATACTAAAAAGCACTGCCTCAGATATAAAAGTATGTCTACTGGGAAGGGAATAGGATGAATGTCCAGGTCAACCCAACATAACAAACAAGAAATGTGTTTTTATTTGTGAGGAAGTGTAAGCTCTCACCTCTTTTGCGCTCTTGATCTTCTCCAGGAAGGTGCGGAGCTCTTTGGTTTCGGTGTAAAGCGCTCGACACACGGCCTGGTAGTGACCGGGAGCATCCGCTGGGGTGGACAGGTGAAGGGTGCACAGCTGGAAACAGTCAACAGAGCAATATAGATTCACACTAATAAAGTTATTCATCACATGCCCGTGTTGGGAATTCACACAATGAAGGTTTGAACATGAGGACAGGTCAGAAGGAGACGCATTGATCCATATGAATGTCTCATAATAAATGAAATAAATGGACAGAAGGTGTGTGGTGAGTCACTCTTGGCTTCATACTGGCAGCAGTCTGTGCATTTTGCAGCCCATTAATACAACAAAAATATCAATTTAAATATTTGTTCATAAATCCCCTCTCTGTGACCAGATTATCTACCAGAATAGATATGTGAAAAAATATGAGAATGAATGCATGTGTACCAGGGAAGATAGCTCAGCACACACTGAAAGTTTGAGTGCATTGCATTGTGGGATACGGTATCTCAAGCTCTGGTTATATATGGCGCATTTCACCCTGATATTCTATAAATAAAGAAAATTATCATAATGTGCTATGTACTGCAGACATTGCATAAGCAACCTCCTGAGATCATGTGTAGGGCTGCAACAACAAATCCATCAAATGAAAATGATAATACATGATTAAAAAAATTAGTCAGTAAAAAAGACACTTTAAAGTAAAGAAAACACACATATATAAACACATTTATATACATAACATTTATATATTTGCATAATGTATGCATTTTTATTATGTAAAACATGCAATAAATGCTGCTGTCGCCACTTCAATAAAGTTTATGCAAGAAATTAAGTGCAATCATTAAAAAAATATTTGTTGTTAAAAGTCTAGGAAATTTAGGCTTTAAAATTGCCAACTTGAAATCCTAAATGAAACGTTATGACTGACTTCAACAAAAAAAAGACTATTTTGTGTAAAATATTTGCACACACAAGCATAAATTAAATAGACTTCATTTTGCACATTTAATTTGCAAAAGGAGAGGACTTAAAATGTGATTAATCAATTATTCAAAGAAATAATTGTCAGATTAATTGATTATCAAAGAGTTGTTAGTTGCAGCCCTAGTCATGTGACATCACTGTTGCGTAATGTCTACTGTCACTTACTAATTTAAAAGACTCGCAGACAGTATACAGTGTTCACTTCTTAGTATATAGTATGTTAGTATTCATATCAAACACAGTCAAACTCTATAGACCACCTTGATGATGTCACGGTATCCGCGGATACGGCAGGGGTGTGCGGGGTTCCCCTCGCGGTCGTCCTCCTCTTCCTCAGTGGCGGCGTAGCCTTCATCGGGGCAGGAGTCGCTCTCTGTGTCGCACACATTGGTCATGAGGTCGATGAGCTGCTCGAGCGGCGGGCTCAGCTCTCGTTCCTCGTTCTCTTTCAGCCCGTAATCCAGAGCCTTATAGATCCTGATGCCCAGAGACTCGATCACCTGCAGCGCGAACACACCAACACGTCAGTAACGGCTCATTTATCTCTATGTTTGTCTTGCTTTTCAGAACTGAACATGACTCAATCCTAGGGTTGTAACGGTATGAGATTTTCACGGTATGATAATCGTCTCAGAAAATCACGGTTTCACGGTATACGGTATTAAACATTATCGGTATTAAATCATTATTATTATTATAATCATCATCAGCTACAATGACTCTTAAATGAATGAAACCAGATAGGGTTTTTTGGTTGAACATATGGTTTATTAAACAGAACCATAGATATATACAGATATATAGCCAATGCGACATCTAGTGTATATATCTACTGTATGACACAGAACAAGCAGGTTTATAGTACATAACATTTTTTGCGCTGTATATTAATCGACACGCTCATATAGCGATTTGATTTATTGCACAGCTATATTTTAGATGTATTCATCCATCTATCAAATCGTGACATCTGCGTTATATTGTAAATTCCCTCAGCAACATTGAAATAATACGGCCTTAAGTTATAAATGTAACTTTATCTGCAGGGAGGGATGGTGTTCGCGAATATTGGAGAACATGTTCGACGCATTCCCTCCTTTAACAGCCATTCTTCGTCAACATTTCTGGACACAACTGGATATCCATCTTCAAGGAAAACCCCGCGTTGCGCGTTCGTTTTTCGGATACCCAAAGTATTCCCACACTGCAGATTTGAACTGTTTTGTCAGCGGGGATAGAGATTAGCATATCCAGCCGCTGTCTCAGACATCGTCTCCGCTGCACATGTGGAGTCTAAGCAGTCGAGTGGAAAGAAGTTGCGCGCATGTGAGATCTGGTTTAATTTTTTTTCCAAAACCGGTAATTCCGGTAAATTATTCACGATATGATAATCGTACATGTCAATATCGTGATAAACCGCCATACCGGTATACCGTTACAACCCTACAACCAGATACTTGCATTATATTGAGGCTTGTTTCAGAGAATAAAACTTCTTGCCAATCTTTCTAGGTATTTTAGTGCACTGGAAGGATGTTGTCTACGTGGGAAGAGCACTTACTATTGAAGTAGGGATATTTGAGACACAAGAAACTGATGTAAGACCTCAAACACAAAAGTAAACTAAACACTATTCGTGCCACAAGAACCTCGATGGCTCCAACAACAGCAGATCAGTGGATCCTGGGGCTGAACGGCACGGTGAAACTCTGTGACCTGATATGCCGAAACTAGTCAGTCTACTTCCATTGTTTAAGGCCTGTTACAACCGCTGTAAACTGGTAAAGCATCAATGAAAACCTGTAAGGGTTTCTAATAACACACACACAGTAGGATACAGCAGCGGCTCTTCTCGACCTGTGTTTAATATAGCGTGGGTTGTATTTCCTTTTGCTTTTGTTCATTGTTTTTGATGATGATTTCACAGTCGGATTTAAGACAAAATACTGTAGCGTTTGACAGGCTTCACAACCTTTGACATCAACAACAAAAGATATTTTCTTCTCGCTTGTGTGAGAGGATAATCAGAACAGTCATGTGAAGCATTTTTTGGGCTGTGACCCACCAGCTGAGACCCACTAGATAGATATAGAGAACAGAGATGAGGTCTATTTGGTCACATTACTAAATGACTGTTAGTTATGAATGTTAGGCGGATTAGTGTAAAAATCAGCTGCCAATTTAACAGTCCTTGTTTCCTTTGTACACTATTTTTATTTTTTTATAATTTTACACTAAAACACAGTTACATTTGCATTGCAGAATACACACAATCCTGCACCATAAATTCAGGGTCTATTATTGTGAAATTTTTTTACAATTTAAAACAGCTATTTTCTATTTGAATATATTTAATGTAATTTATTCCTGTGATCAAAGCTGGATTTTCAGTCACATGGTCCTTCAGAAATCATTCTCATATATTGATTTGCTGCTCAAGAAACATTTCTGATTATTATCAATGTTGAAAACAGTTGTGCTGCTTCATATTTTTGTGTACATTTTTGAAATGCATTTTCTGTAAAGCTGCTTTGAAACAATATGTATTTTGAAAAGCGCTATACAAATAAACTTGAATTGAATTGAATTAATTTACATTTGACAGACTCCTTTATACAGAGCAAAAGTTTATGCATTCCCTGGGAATCAAACCCATGACCTTGGCATTGAGCTCCATGAATTTACAGTTTGAGCAACATGAATACAGCAGCTTCCGTCCAGTCATAAAGAGCGCTTTGTTAATAATCTCTGTGATGTTAATCAGACCCAAACATTTACTGACAGATTCTTAAAATGAATTTCATCCAGAATGCATGAGCCTGCAGTGAAGTGGACAACACACTCTTTCACTGTGATGTCCAGCAGCCAATTATCTTCACAAATAAAAGCACTGGGTAACAATAGCTTCAGTTTAAAAACTGAACATTAACTCTGAGAATCTCATAAAGAAAATAAGTGCCCATGACCACGACTGAGGTAATGAAGAAGAGCAACTGATGTTTTGTCTAAACATGATAATAACCAAAAGCACAGACTTAATAGAGCACAGGAACCGGATCTCAGTCCTGCAGGGCCAGTTGCATAGACATAGTCTTAAGAACTAGTCTGACCAACTATTAGTTAGTCTAATAATCTACCTTTTTAACTTTAGTTTATACAACTGGTGGGTCTAACTTCATGGCCTTCCTTCGTACATCTAATTGAATCTAGTCCAATGAATGTAAAATAATCCAGTATAACAAAGTAAAATACAAGGAGCACAAATTAACATGTGCAAACAACAATACACACCTAACGTTACAGGGCTATAAAATCAACATGAAATTTTATGGAATATAGCATTATTTATTATTAATTATTTATCCGTGTACATCATTTTTTTTAATTTATGTGCCTCGTAATCTTTAATCAAAATAACTTCCTCTTCTTCTTCGAGGGCGGGGCAAACCTGTCACTCACACGAGATCAACCAATAGCAAACCACAACCATCCAATCAATTCCCCATTGACAAAATAAAGCATTTGTTCTCGTTCGAGAAGCTGTTTCGCTCAGATATACGGCACAATAGAGGAAAAAATATGATCACAACAATCATGCCGACTTTAATTTACACGTTACACAAACAACTAGACTATCACATCTGCATAAAGTTTGATCCAATTTATCCTTGCCAAGACCTGTCAACTAAAACAGAAAGAGAAATAGAAAATACACAGTTCTGCTTGTGGATTAAATATCTTGGAAAAAAACTTTGAACACTTCGTTCCGTCTGTTAGAGCTCTGCAGCGGGAACTCATCGCTTCTGGAAAGCTGCTTAACAAGGATTTGACTATGGAGTGAGTCTCATACACACACACTGTAAGATGAGTTTGCTGTAGACTGCAAATCTGTCTGTGTGTGTTTGTGTTCTTATCCACCGGCATGCAGTGCTAGACCAGTCAGTGCTCCTGTCAGGGACAGTTACTAATACACAAGTGAGTCCCTTTAAGACAAATCATTTCACTTTGAGGCCATCTTTGAAACGGCTCTCGGGCATGAGTGCTCTCCTATCTTTTTGAACGGGGAAACATCAAATTCTCCAAAACTGTTCACCAAGCTTAAGATTAAATTTCATATTTGAAATCACCAATAAAATCTGACAACAGCTTTCTCATGAATGTTGTTTCTAAATGCTTGAAATGTTTGAAATTTTCAGGTTTGATCAAGCTAATGCTCATGCGCAGTTGAATTTGCATATAAAGCAACGTTTCTATCCCATGTGTTCAAGAGAACAAAATCGTCACTTCCTTGGAAATGAAAACATCTGTAATAAAAACTGAAGCTGCTGCAATCGGGGAAGCCACTGTGGCTCTTTTATCCTACATCATAAATGACTTGCGTCTCAGAAAGCACAGATGAAACCCAACAAACGCTGTCATGCTGTCTTGCGTTCGGATGCCTGGTGTTTGGGAACGCAATCATGTGAGACACTCCTGGGAGGTCATTATACACAACCATTGTGACGACAGACTTTGGGCATTTCAGAATGATCAAAACAATATTTGAGATGCTGTGCAATAAAATTGGCCCGCTGGTTAGTGCAGTTATCCAATCACATCCTCTGTTGAGGCAAAGTTTCCATTATAGTTTATGTGCATAAATAATCCGATAACAAGTAATGCACATCTTGGCATTTATATCCAGTGTTTTTTTATGCAATATCCCCAAATGTGCATAAAAATAGGTGGATGGAAACATACAATAGCTAATGAGATTTGCTGAATGATTAATATATTTTAGCAATGTTTGTTTGCATGAGTTCCATATAAAGAGAAAATAAACAAATGAGATTAAGAACCTTTCATTAGCAAATTTGATGAATGTTCAGCAGATAATAACTGTATCATGAATACAATCGGTCATTGACTCATAGCCACTGAATTGAGTTGAGTTAAATGCATATTAGTTAACTGAATATATAATATTTATGCATAAATAATAGTTATAAATGCATAAATAATAAATGCATAAATAATAGTCAAGTGAGAGTCCGTCACACAGTCAGCTCTAGTCGATCTACTGTACACATAAACCTGAAAGGTCAAAGATTCTTGGGATGCAAACAGTGATCTGTCGGGTCTATACGTCTCTAATTGGCCTTTAAAATGTCACCAGCTGTTGACATCAGATTAAAAATAAACTTGTGGACTGACAAGCCGGTCAAGAGAGCAGAGATAATTTAGAAGAACACAGATGTGCCTGCAAATGTCTCTAAGCTGCAGGAGATACTGTGTTAATAGAGCTTATTCATTTTACTATTAGAAATATTTATGTTGATTTAAAAAAAAGATGAAAAACAAACATATTAGGCAACATTTCTAATCTAATTTGAAGCACTATAATTACTTACTAAAAATAAATTCAACCTAAAAAGCAATATTTTAAAACAATGTACCTCACGAAACTTCTGAGAGATTTGGTGAATATTTACTACAATAGTAACTTCTCTCTAGAAAGACAATAAAAGTGGAAAAAGTCCAAATGCACATTTACACACAAACTGACCACAACTTTCAGATTCCATGTTTATTTTTTAGCTCAACTTTCATCGAATTGAGTGCACAGGATTGTGGGATATCAAAGGCAGCGAAGCGTACATCCAGAACCTAAAATGAACACTCGCCAAGCACCAAATGCGAGTAAAAATCATTGTTGCAGAGTATATGACAATCGCCAGTTGGCCGGTAACATTTTTATGAATTCTAACAATGCAAAATTGAGAGAACATGAACAAATGTGAATGATGCTCGGGACAGTTAACGGGGCAGTGTTGCATCATCACGCAAGTTTAAGCCTTGCCAAATGAAATATTCAAGCTCAAGAAGGCAAAAGGGAATCTTAATTCGTTACTTGTGCGCTGTGTGGGAAGTTTTCTGTGCGCAAACATCCGCGTCTCAGACAGGGCACAAATAGTGAATCGAGCTGTCCTTAACGTCTTCTTGCGCTTGTGCCATATTCAAACAGACATATTAATCCATGTAAACATAGTCGGTTATGTCTTAACTGAACGTAAACATTAAACAAAATATTAATGTAAATAAAAAAACATGCATGTGTATCAGTGTACTGGATCCGTGCAGCTCTTAAAGTCACAGCAGCCAAATAAACCTGCTGCGGTCTGTCTTTAATGTTAATCAAACAAGAAAAGACAAAGAACAATTACTCTCTGCTCTTGACTGAATCATTTTTCTAACTTTAATAAGAATTAACATAAGTTTCATGGCTGGTAAATTTTGTTAAGTCACCGGCCATTGGCAGGTGTGGCAAAAAGTTAGTTTTAGACCCTACCTATGCTAAACTTTAAAAATCGATCAAATAAAGGTATCTCAGTTGACAGGATGTGACACGATTATTGGATTCGGATGTGTTGTCTCCGTACCTCCACATCCTGCCTTTGGAGGCTGTATTTTTCAGATTTGTGCAGACTAAATCACACTCAAAACACTTTAACAACTGTGTAGCAATGCCCTGGCAACCGTCCACAACACCATAGCAACCACATAGCAACAGCTGGAAACACTTAGTTAAAGGGGTGGTATAATGCCATTTTCACAAGATGTAAAATAAAATTACATCTCTGATGTCCCCAGAGTGTGTGTGTGTGAAGTTATAGCTCAAAATACCTCACAGATATTTTTATATAGCATGTTACCGTTGTCACTTTTTGAGGGTGAGCAAAAACGCACTGTTATGTGTCTGGCCCTTTAAATGCAAATGAGCTGCTGCTCCCGGCACAGAGGGCGGAGCTTCAAGAGCTTGTGTGTGTTAGCAGCTGCGATTACCTCACGCAGACACACTAAAATGACAAAAACTGTTCTGCCTTTAATGTTAAAACGGAGTCCGACAATGATGGACTCAAGAAGAAGTGACAACATGTAGAAGCAACAGGACGTCTCTGAATGGTTAGTTGATGAATTTATGTGGCTGATGTGGAGTTAACTATCTTCAATTAGCATATTCTGTCATGGTAATCTATAAATCGCTCGTATAGGAACTGTTGTGAGATGCACACAGAGTGACTTTCTAATGCATGTGAAAAGACGGACGCTAAAGTTTGAGCTGACTCACAAATGTGCTCGACTACAACAACTCTCCCTCTTCTCAACATGGACTGTGTGTTCAGGGGGGCGGGGCTTATGTACATTTTAGGGTTGTGATGTCACTAACCCGTGAGGAATGTCGTGTAGTCCCTACCAGCCGTTTGTTGTAGTCCTTAAAAGACGATTTATTTAAAAGCAAATATCTTCCTTTGCTTTGAACTTTGAGCGTTGTAACTTTGCAGATGTTGTTTATGCTCAAACAGCAACATTACACACTAACTAAAGTTAGAAAAGTTAAACATACTCAACCACCCCTTTAAAAAGAGAAGAATTTCCACCGGTTACAAAATCAACGATCAAACACATTTGACGCTCATGCTGTCACGAGGCGTTATGTACATCACTCACCTGTGTTGATGATCGGATCGGATTACGCACACCTATGGGAGAACAGAAGAGAGGACGGTCAGGGACAGATAAAGAAACAGCTTCTAAACATCCGTTATGTAATTGACTGGACAATCTGCAGTGCTTTATTCTTACATAAAACACACTGAAGGCGGCAAATGTGATGCACATATTCTTTATGCATCTGATGACTGTTGCTTTACTGACAACTTAATGTCAGTCGGCTTTGACTGAACATGCAAACACATGATAATGATTCTGAAATCCACTTAATCTCAGGACAAGGCAAAGTCAGCAAAGAAACAGATCTTGTTTCCGCTGTTATTCTGCAGTCGACAGCGAATGAGGAACGTGTTTGCCACCGGCACTTTTGACAAAGCAACTCTGCCTTCAACCTGCTTTCTCCACAAGACATATCGATCTTCTTGACAGCATGTAAGCAATGACAGTAGCATTTATTAAAAGGCAAACTGACCACCTCTCCTCTGAGAATATCACAAATGAAAGAAAAATCACAAATGCGATCTCTCCGATATTTCAATAGACAAAGAGAACAAATGGAGACTGTATAGAGACCAGATGTTTCTCTTGAGAAAAGACTCCAGTAATCTTGCATCTGTTGTAGTTTCAGAAGAGATGAGAACTGTGAGCTCAGATCTGCCAAGATAACAAAATCTGCAATGGAATATTCATAAATCTCACTATATGAACTCAAGCATTTCTCATCAAGTGATCTGAGCAGCTATTGGTGTTTTTTACATCTCTAAACTCTTAGCTATTGACTCAACTAATGAGTTCAAAAAGAGAAACCTCGGAGCAATAATGTAATCCTCTGGAATGGTAACAAATATGTTCATCTTTTAAACAGTGGATAAGCTGCACATGTGAACACATTTGAGGATTACCAGCAGCACTTAGACGTGTGAAACGTTTAAAGCATCGGGGATATCGCATTCGCAAGGCCTTTAAATGAGCTTGAACTAAAAAGATATGAACCTCATTCTCCGTTCAAAGGTGCTTAGCAGGAAACTTTCAGACATATTATTTCAGTATCACTGATACTATTAGAGCTTTTATTCATATTTGGATATATTATTCATTTTCATTTTAGTTCAAGTTTTAGACATTTTATTGTGTGTGTTTTTAGGGCTGTTAAACGATTAATCGCATCCCAAATAAAAGTTTGTGTTTACATAATATATGTGTGTGTACTGTGTATAATTATTTTATATATACATAAATACACACATATGCATATGCATGTATATACTGTATATAGATTTATATATCATTTATATTATATATAAATATTTTATATATAAATAACACATTTTTCTTAAATATATACATGCACGTGTGTGTATTTATATATATAAAATAATTATACACAGTACACACACATTTATTATGTAAACAAAAACTTTTATTTTGGATATGATTAATCACGATTAATCGTTTCACAGCCCTATTATTTTTTAATTGTTTTTATTAAGTTGTATTTCAGTTTTAGTGTTTATTTTAGTAAACTAAATGAAAATGAGAAATGCTACCTTGGCAACAAACTGAAATAAAATAAGTTTATGTTTTTTATATGGTATTTTAGTTCAGTTAACATTTTTTTATGGTTTTAGTTTTAGTTAATATAATAATAACCCTGTTTCAGATCCAACCAGGCCAGAATACAAATCCTAAAACCAAAAAGCATGGACTTAAGGGTAATTTTAGTTCATTATATCAAAATCAAATATATGGAGTGACATAGCATACATAATTCATTTGACCCAATTTTATACTCAAAAGAACATGAATTCTTTTGCAATATTGACAAGATTATGAATATGAAATTTCACAGTCCCTGAGCAATATATTGTGTTAATCAGCATGTGCATCAGGGAGCATCTATAACTGTAAACAACAGCGACTGTGAGCATTTATGTATGCTTAATTTAAACTTATTTTAGACATATGCATGTTTTCAATTTAGACACTGATTGTCTCCTACTGGCCTGCTGAAAAAAGGCCTATTTCACAATCACATTCGTTCTGTTACATAACAGATCAGTGGTGTCAAAAAACTAAAAATGCAAAAACAACAGAAATGATAAATATAAGATATTAGGAGCAGGACACAAATGCAAAACATTTCACATGCAAATTTGCATATAAGGTGATCACTCAATATTGTGTATTTTGTGATGCAGAACACTAGGATAAAATGCAAACATATAAAAGATGTTCCAAACCATATGCACCCAAATGCATGACAACTAACACCAATTCTATATATAAATGCACATGCCGATGTATGTAATGGATGCAGAAGGTGTTGATTTGTCACCTGATCTGTCTCCGGAATGTAACCGTAACCGCACCGCTCCGTCTTTATAAATCCTCACATCTCCCGGTCCTCCGGCACCAGCAGGGCCACTGGAACCGTCCTTGTCCTCCAGAAAAGAGCGACAGCACTGGTAACACACAGCCCACGCCTGCTCCTCGTTGATGGGCTGCTTGTATAGATGTAAAATCTCATCCAGGGACAGCTCATCTTCATCCTCGCTGTCCATGATGGGATGCGCATCCTCCTCCTCCTCGTCTATCAGCTTGTGTCCGTCATCTTCTTCATCATCATCTCTCCTGCGGGCCATCGTCTCATCCTTCCCCGCTGAGAGAAGAGAGAGCTGGGGATGAGTGCACCTGCGCTCGGTGTGTGTGATGCTGTTGCTGGTCACTGCTGATTCTGCATCACAAACGAAGAAGGCGAACTACGTCAAACGGGGATGTCAAAGTAGGCGGGGCTCAAATAATAAGTGTACATTTTAAATAAAATGTAAATTAAAAATATGGCACAACTATGAGCATGAGTACGAATAATACTTGTACAATAATTTACCATACAGGTAAATAATATATATTCTAAGGCCTATATATATATATGACAATATATAATATAATATATAGTAAAACATATTGATATAATATATTAATATATCATAAAAACGTGTATATATACACACATATATATTACATTTGAATGAATAAATAAATAAATAAATAAAAGACTTTCACTCAAATTCACGGTCTTTATCAAAGTATTAAAGTACACGGGGGTCACGTGTTATCTGTTCCTTTTCTCAGCGCTGGCCAGAATGGGCCAATCAGAGTCATTTGTGATCACACAAAAATGTCGTTACTAAATAAATACATTTGTAGAAGTTTCATTTAATGTCAAGTAACGTATAATTAATAGATTTAAACAATTATAGGCTACCTTTTAGACTATAAAATAATACAAAACGTGCGGAGAAATGAATGTGGCTCAATATCGGATTCGGCTATCTGAGCCTTTTAGCGCCCCTTGTGGTAAAAAGATATGACACAAAGGAATCGAGTGGCAATGTTTGATAATTCTTTACATTTTCATACCGTTTTGAGAATCAAAATATATATTAATAATCCAAATTATATAATATATTTATACATGTTCACATCCAGTTCTTTTTAAAGCATTCTGCTTGTCTTTGAGGATCACGCATCTCATATATTCATAGATCGAAAACGTTTTTCGAAAGAAAATGTTTTTTTTTTATATGGATGCTTTGAATTACAATTTTCATTGCTAAATTGCAGTCATTATTTGTGGTTTGTTTCGAAAAAAAATGGCCCGCGTTGGCGTTGATTTGCCACCAGAGGGTGATACGCAAACATTTCTTTAACGTTACACACTTTCTCAGCTGAGCACTTTACCAGCGCAATCCTCCTGATCTGTTAAATGAATATTTCCATAACTTCAAACTGTCCGTTGATGGAATATATTTCTGGTGTAGTTTTGACGGCGTCCTCCTCGAAAGATTAATCTTAGTGGCTGTTGCTCGGTAACCCTCAAACGTTCAAAAATGATGCGTAATTAATATTTATGAGGTAAGTCTTTACTCAAGTTTGATTGGCTAATTCACCAACAGACTCTCTCAACGGCTCTGTTTGTTAGAAATCAGGTGGGCGTTCCTGCGTTGCATTACGTATTTAATATTCATAAGCCAGTAATTCTCTTTGTGCTGCTCATGCGCAGTGTGAGTTAAAGCTTCAAAACAATGGCGGTAGACGGTTTGACCATAACAGAGCAATGGATCAGAGAGAAACTTAACCTTCAACACAGTTGCTTAGGTAAACAAAAATATATAGTTATGTACATTATGTGGTCTAATATATAGTCACAATTTGCTAAACTAATATTTTAAATAATTTATTGCAGCGGATGTGCGATCATTAACTCTTCCAGGAACATATGAAGGGAAAATCTTTCATTTAGGAACATCCCTAAAAAACTTTGTGCGTCTGAAAACATTGGACCTTTCGCACAATGCACTGGTTACAGTAAAGGTGAAGATCAACATGTATAAATAAATATTAATATAGTTTACAACATCAACAATTAGTCATTTGCTTTTGTTACACTTTATATTAATTAACATTATAATAACATGAATGATTATGGTATATTACAGAAACATCAGTAGATAATGTTATCAAATATATATATATATTATTGTTGTCAAATTGATTAATCACAATTAATTACATCTAACATAAACATTTGTTTTTATATTTTGTGTGTGTGTGTGTATATATATATATATATATATATATATATATATATATATATATATATATATATATATATGTGTGTGTGTGTAAATAAAGTGAATTCTAATTGACTGTAAAGTACTTGTTATTAGTAACCACTGACAGTAAATCTAAATGTACAGAAAGGTGAACACTGCTGCTGATATTTGCAGGGGATTGAGCATTTGGAAATGCTGGAGAGACTGAATCTGTACTACAACAGACTGGCGTCTCTACAGGACGTCTTTTCCCTGCACAAGCTGCAGAATTTGAAGGAACTGGACTTACGGCTTAATCCTGTGGTCAAGAGACACCCGCACTACCGCTTGTACCTGGTCCATGCAATGACCAAACTCCGCAAACTCGGTGCATCATCTCTTTTCTCTGTGATTCTGTGTCGGGCTGACTGGGATTGCCCAAATCAAGCAAGTGTAAATGTTGTTTTTCTCTCTGTCATAGATGATTATCCAGTGCGAGACAGAGAAAGAAGGGCGGCTCTCATGCATTTCTCATCAGAGGCAAATCTAGACACTGATCATAAGAAACATGTCTTAATACAAGACACAACTTGCAGGTATTCAATTCAAATTTATTTGTATAGCGCTTTTCACATTACATATTGTTTCAAAGCAGCTTTACAGAAAATGCATTTCAGAAATGTACATATAAAAGTACAGTTAGTTAATCATGTATTAATTTAGGGCATAACATATCGCCGGCGTTGAGTCGTCTCTTCACAGGCGTTGGGACATCTGAAGTCTCTATGAGAGGCTGGATACATAACTGGACCTGACAAACTATTTATCAGAGCAAAAAAGCAGATGGGAAATAATTATCATAGCTGATGTTCATAATATGAATGCTTTTGATCTGATTTAACTGTAGTATAAAAGGTACGAGATGCATTATGTGAATGCTTGGCTAAAGAGATGCGTCTTTAATCTAGTTTTAAACTGGGAGAGCGAGTCTGAGCCTCGGACAATATCAGGAAGGCTATTCCAGAGTTTAGGAGCTGGATGTGAAAATGCCCTCCCTCCTTTAGTGGACTTTAGATATCCTAGGTACGACCAGAAGCCTCGAGTTTAGCGATCTTAAAGAGCGCGATGGATTGTAGGGCGATAGAAGATCCCTTAAATACACAGGAGCTAAACCATTTAGAGCTTTATAGGTCAGTAACAATACTTTGTAATTGATACGGAACTTAATAGGTAACCAGTGTAGAGAAGATAAGATTGGTGTTATATGATCATATTTTCTTGATCTAGTAAGAACTCTAGCGGCTGCATTTTGGACTAACTGTAGCTTGTTTACGGAGGATACAGGACAACCAGCTAATAGAGCATTACAGTAATCTAGTCTCGAGGTCATGAATGCATGAACTAACTTTTCTGCATCAGAAACTGATAGCATGTTACGTAGCTTAGCAATGTTTCTAAGGTGGAAAACGGCTGTTCTTTTGATATTTGAAATATGATTTTCAAAAGACAAGTTGCGGTCTAGTATAACACCCAGATCTTTTACTGTAGAGGATAAAGTAACAGGACATCCATCTAGATTAAGGTTGTATTGTAAGAGGTTTTGTGGGCAGTTTTTTGGACCAATCAGTAATACCTGAATTTAACAGAAGAAAATTAAACGTCATCCAATATTTTATATCTTTAACACACTCTGTCAATTTAGTGATTTCATTATTGCAGGTATTGCAGTGTTGTTATTGTTCACCAAAACTAAAACTGTTAAAACGTTAGTTCATTGATAACGCCACTGTTTTGCAGAAGTAGTGAGCTCAGAATAAAAGCGCTGCAGAAGGTGATGAAGACGCTGTCGCTTCTAGACGGGAATGAGGAAGCTGCACTCAATGATGTTTCTAGCAAGACCTGGAATATCCAGAGACCTCAAACTCTCTCGGCTCGCTCTGAGAACGAGTGCAGCCCTCCTCTGGTACAGGGTAAATACTGCAGTTACCACACTCTATATCATTTGCTTTATCAGTATAGTCTGCTGCAGCTGAAAGACAAACTGTATTTATCTCCAATATATAGTTACCGGTACCGCCATACAGAGAAATAATATATACAAATCGCATACCAGTGCTTTACCATGTTTAATGCATGAGTGTAAAACTTTACTGTACGTATTGTCTATGCTTGTAATTGGCAATTGTTTTTCTTTTTCTCTCTCTTTTTTATTTTAGAAAATCCATCTGAATCTGATATCATACATTTAATCAATGATTCTGATTGTGAAAGGTTGCCAAAACAAAATCAGGTGCATCTGCGTCTATTCAATATTATTAGCAATTACTATTTCAGTTATCATATATATATATATATTTATTTATTTATTTAATTGTCTGTCATGTAGGAATCTGTTCCCAAGGGCTCGGATTATAAGAATGGTGAATATTTTTTGTTATTCCACTTTTGTTGTACAAGTGATTTGCTGTTTAACCTTTTACTGTACAGGGGTTTGACAATGAAACTGAAACACTGGCCAATGTAGTGTTGGAGATTTCAAGCCTACGTATGTGCGGCCCTTCACCGGTTTACATTCGTCAGTAAGAGCCGAGTGTGAAGGATGAGTTAGCAGAGCAATAGCACAGCTGTACATCAAATATTGCAATCCACACAACATAATGCGAGACATTTCAGAGTTCACAAGAGGACAAATTGTTGGTGTGTGTCTCTGGCTCATCTGTGATCAGGACAGCAAGTCTTTGTGTATCGAGAGTTATAATATCCAGGGTAATGTCGGCATTAAACCACAGAGGACGAACAACATCCAACAGGAGTAACTGTCGACACGAGGAAGCTTCTGACAGAGATGTCCAGTACTAACCCGGATTGTATCCGAAAAACATAAAAGCACAGCTGCCCAACTCACTGCACTTGTGCTGTGGACAATGTGAAACACGTATTGTTCTCTGATGAACACCTTCATTATCTTTCCCACATCTGTGTGAGTTACGGTGTGGAGAAACCCTAAAGAGTCTGAACCCCGGACTGTTTCTGCCCAGAGTGAAGCACGGGTGGATCAGTGATGGTTTGAGCCGCAATATCAGGACAATCCTGACTGTGTTTGATGGACACGTCACTGCCGAGGAGGACCGAACCGTTCTGGAGGACCATGAACACCTGATGATCAAGCCGTGTATCAGCATGATAATACACATAGCAAGACGTGTGATTGGTTTGATGAAGATGAAAGTGAAGTTGAACATCTCCCATGACCTGCACAGTCACCAGATCTGAGTATTATTGAGGTGATTTGGAGGAGCGAGTCAGAAAACGTTTTCCTCCACCAGCATCACATGTTCTGGAAGAGGAACAGCTCATAATCCTTCTGGTCACTGTGAAGGACTTGTGTCCATCATTCCCAAGATGAATTGATGCTGTATTGGCCGCAAAAGGAGGCCCTCACCATACTAATAAATAATTGTGGTCTAAAACAGGTGTTTCACGTTCAAAGTCCGACCCCTGTACTCAGTATTGTCAATATTGCTGTGGAATCATCTTTTCTTTTTTTCGGCTTTCCATTATTAGAGGCTCCCGTTCGTTCTCATCGAGTCACGTTTGTGAGTCCCATCGTGGAGAGCCGTCATTCAGTCAGGAGTCTGACTCGAGGAGAACACGTCTTCACACCGCATCCTACAGACATGCGGTCCGCTTCACAGGGTACTTCAATACTAGTCGAAGTTTAGTTCCAGACTATTCACTTTTAAATTCATTAAATAAGCTGTCTAATAATCATGATATTGCATATTACGATTATTTTTCTCTGTGACTAAAAGTTTTTGTATCTCTTTTTTAAGTCTGCAAATCTGCTAAATGCATAAATGTTCATGTAAATAGCAATAATTCACATTATTTCGTTGCAGAATATGACTGCACAGACATTAAATGGAGAAACCAACATCAAGACAGAGCAAATCCAGTCGTGCATCCTCCCAGATTAACCTTCCAGATCCCAGGAACCTCAGAGAGAAGACGCAAACCACAGAAGGTCAGTAACGGTCTCTGTTTCTCTAAGATGCGGCTCCTCAAACACAAACCGACCTGACGGTTCACTTTTTCATTGATCTGAATCAGGGTGTCTACAGGAAGCCTATGGAGTTGCTCCTCAGCATGATGGAGGAGCTCTGGTCTGGGAAGGAGGAGAGTCAACAAAACAGGACGTTCCTCAGTAAGTGATCCTCTCCATACAAGACCAGTCCATAACTATTCCCACTAACCCAGTGCTTTGTGTCGCTGATGTCCAGTGAAGATGGTTCAGATCCTCAGCATGATGGAGCAGGATGTTTCGGGAGGAGAACAGGAGATCCAAACTCTTAAAGAGACGCTCAAAGCCTTGAACGCTCGGAATAAACTACAGGAAAAACAACATCAGTCTGAGATTGAAGAACTGACACTTCAGCTTCAGCAGGCGCAGGAGTCCATCGTAAGATTATTTCAGTTGTTTTATCTTAAAGGGGTCATGAACTGGCTTTTTAAATTTGTTGTCTGAGGTCAACTTATGACGTTCGCTTGGTTTTTACATTCAAAAACATCAAAATTAATAATTAATAGGCTATTTTCTACTCTGGTTTTGAGCCTAGCTCCTGAAACGCTCGGTTTTATAGGCGTGTCGCATTGAAGACTTGGAAGTAAACGCCCACTGCTATGATTGGATAACAGTTTTGCATATTATAATGAGTTTCATGTAATGTGTGAGTCGGTGGGCGGGGCTAAACAGGCGGTGTTGAAGTAGGCGTCGATCTTCTTCTGTGGAGGCGGGGTTTGATACCCTGTGACGTCAGAGATCCCCACTTTGAAAAACCTGTCGTTCGCTGGGCCTGCTGTCAATAAAAGCTTTTATTGGACTAACAAGTTTTCAGTTCTGAAACTTACAGGATATTCTTATAGTATAATGATCTGTCAAAAGCTCAAGGAAAATTAGATTTCTCAGTTCATCACCCCTTTAAAGGGGTCCGATTATGCTTTTTCACATTTTCAATTTTCTTTAGTGTATAACAAAGTCCCTCCAGCGGGAGTTATTCTCTATATCAGTGTCACTGTTTCTGAGTTACCGTAATATCTTTCCTTCTCAACCTGTTTATTTTTTATTTTTGTGACCCTGATGCCCCACTGAGAATTTAGCAATTTCTGTAGAATGGTAAATATATTCATTTAATATAATACATTTTTACATTTAATATAATACATTTTTGACTCTTCGATGTGAGTTAAACCTCTTTTTGTTGCCCATTTTACCTGTTAGTATCACGTGGATGGGAATATCCATATGGAAATTAAGTGCAAAATGAGGTTATGCATAGTAAAACTAGTTTTATTCATGAGGCCCTTGGTGTTTTTTGTCCTTTTTGGAAGTAAATAATGACGAGAGCTTTAATTCTTCATGCGTCATATCTGTGCACTTGTCTTTAATGCAGGCAGCCCTTAATGAGCAGCTGAAGAATGTGTTGGAGGAGAACGTGTCTTTACAGAAACAGCTCATCAAAGTAGAAAAGAAGCTGCTGTCCTCTCACCTGAAGAAAACACCACACGTGGAGAGCAGAGGTTAGTTCCTCAATACTAAATGTGAGTTGTTGAAATAAAACTGGTTTGATTTGAAAATGTTTGTGTTTTTTTAGGGGAGCAGTCAGTCCCCGAGGAGTTGAACGTGAAAAAACATACGAGTCAAGATGGAGACGGAGCGAATGACCCGCAAGAGAGCTACAGGTGCGTGTCAAGGTGATCCGAATGCAACACAGCTGTAAAACCCAAAATATTGTGTTCATTTTCTTCTTTTCGCAGGTTTTTGATAGCCAGAAATGAGCGTTTGCTGCAGCAGTTGGAAGAGGCTCTGAGCTGATTGGTCCAAATGAAGAAGGTGCTTCCAATAGACTGTGTGACATCTGCATTTATAGAGAAAGTTTTAATTTATTATAAATCTGTCCTTTGAAAGATGTCGACACCTCTTTTTTTAAAAGCCTTTTGTTTTATCTAGACCGTCTCAGCATGTTCATGTGTTCTCTGTATATTCCTACATCCAAGAATCAATCACATATTCACATCTCATGTGCAAAATGTGTTATTCGACCAGAGATGGTACTCAAGGCGAGTGTTTTGTATATACAGACCATGCCTTTGAGCTTTCATGTGGATGAATGAAATAAACGAGAATCAGGCAGTTTGTTTTTTTATTCAATACGATGCTACAAAACACTTACACGTTAAAATCATTTTACCATCACCATATGACATGCATATCAGGATACTGTAGAACATTAAAAAACATTATTTAGAAAATAAGACGGTATTGTTCCTCAAAATGGATGGTTAACAGTATTTGGCATTAAGCACACAAAACATTAAAATCATACGTTTAATACGTCAACAGGTATGTGGTTTATTATCATAAATATGAGTCACTTTCTGAGCAGAACCTGCAGGAGAGCTTGATATTTATGATCCATATCCACTTCTCTTATCTGAAAATAGATGTTCTGTAGAAGAATACGTCTGTACACTCTCACTCGTCCCTTCTCTCCATAGACATGGACAATATCATCTATTACAAAGGGTTCCCACAATCACGAAAAATATCAGGGAATTTTAAATCTGTGTTTTCCAGGTCTGGAAATGTCGTCATAAAGTCTTATTCTTGAAATTGTATATTATAAATATAGATTTTTTACTAGTGATAAAATTAGCTCCATTTTAAACTATTAAATTAGCTAATAAATATTGCTTTTGCATTGAGTAAAACTTTTCCGATTTGTGAGCGAATCATTCTTTTGAGTCGTTAGTCTCTGGAACGTTAGAATGATTCATTAGTGAATCAGAACGATCATTAAAAAAAATTAAAAATTCCACATCCAGTTTTCACAGAACGACTGGAATGGTCTTGGAAAAGTCATTGAAATTCATTGGTCAGAAGTGTGGGAACCCTGAAGGTTGGATCTTGTCCAGTGTGTTCAGATGGCAGTGCGTTTATAAATAATTCAGAACACTAGTTATGGTAAAGGGAATGTATTCATTTAGACTTATGCCATGCCAGCGTTAGTTACAGCATGTCACTTCTCTTGTAAACATTGTTCTGTAGGCAGAAACACTAACAGCAAAGTGCCTTAATATGACACGTTAAATATAACAACAGTGCTTTTCAAACTAAAATCCACAGCAAAATACTTTTAATACCCTCATTTGCAGGTTGATCTATTGCTGATAAACAGGCCCAGGCACAATCTGCAAACTTAATCGTGTTTTATATGCGGATTTTGGGGTGAAATCTGCATAATGGATTTAAATATGGTAAAATGTGCTAATTAAGAGCTTAGAGTAGGCAGAAAGATTATCAGATTAGCCAAAATGATTCATAAACGAATAACAAACTGTTCTGATTCAGCGCTGCGGGGTTTGTGCAAGTCTGTTTATACGTGTTCAAATCATTAGAAACTTCTATATTGTTTTTGGCATTTTGTTTGCTCAAAGCTCTTAGTTAAGATACACAGAGGAGTTTTGAAAGGACATGAAGTCCTGCTGGTTTGACATTATTCAGTCAGTCTGTATTGAGGTATGAAAACGTTGGTAAAAAGGTATTGTAATACAGAGCAAATGACAAGAAATTCCTGAACCTTTTGCTGATGGTGTTTCCTTTTACATAATATAGTTAATCATTCCACAATTAAAAACACACAGGCAGTGTTTCATATTATGCCATTATAGAATCAGAAATACATAGTTATGCCATTAACTTGTCAAACTTACAAAAACATCGACCAAACAACTAGATATACAATCTTGAGCACCAGCGGTCAATTCTTTATGCATCAAACAACAATTTATGATGGTTGGACTTTTGCATTCAGTTATAGATCATAGAGATGTGTTTAAAATATACACGAAATCCAAACAGAATCAGTAGATTTTTTTTTCAATTTTAAATCTAGATGATCTTGGTACAGGTCAATTAGATGGGGAAGCAGAAAAAAAACACGTCAAGTCAGTTTTAAAGCCACAAATGCATCTAAATTAGGCGTCATGACATGAGAAATCAAATTTGCCTTTTTTTAAATATGTCTTTGAACAAGTAAAACATCCAGCAAGTTTCATAGTTTAAATCCTCCTCATTATAAACTAAGCATTTAATCATGCTCCAAAACGGCTGGTTTGAATAATGAGGGATCTGTGACATCACACGGTCAAATACATTTGCATATGCCCGCCTATAGAGCAAGACATCGATGAATAATTATACATCATCGCACCATAGGCCCCGCCCACTGGCCTTCAGTCGCTTAATGGCTGACATTTGCACACACTGGCACAAAATCTTGCATACAATAGCAAGTGGCCGTTAAAACCGTTTCCTATGTAATGACGTTAGCCAATTATAAGGCGTTTACTGACAAGCCTTAAAAATTTCAGACAGAGGGTCAGAATGAAGGTCGAAAATAATCGTTTTTCCGCATATATACTCGTTTTTTGTGCAAAAAAACTAACATTTTAAGTGAACCTTAAGGAACATTTTAAAATCCATGTCATGACCCCTTTAAATATTAAGTCTGTCAAACAAAGTTAAATGTTTTTTTTCTAACTTAGGCCTGAAACATACTTTACAAGCATGCTGCTAGCAACCTCATGGGTTTGATTTCCAGGGAATTCATTAACAGACCAAATTTATACCTTGAATGCAATGTAAGCGTCAAATGCATTCAAATATAAGTGGAAAATATAAAATACGTGACCACAGTTCTAGTTTTGCAAGCTCAGTTTTGTGTGCAATTATAATGCAAATTGTTTAATGGCACAAGCATTTGAAGGAAACTTTCCCATGGGTTAATGCACTTGCATTGCTCGAGCGTTTGCGTGTAACTTATATTTCAGGCCTGACTCTATTACATCATAAGAGAAGCCACAAATGCCAAATATTCATATATGCATGAAATGTCAATATTTACGACGGATTATCAGCAAAAAACACTAATACAGCGTGCAATATTGTCTTTCTCTTGGCATCATCGTGTTATTTAGGAACGTACCAGCTGGTGACGTCAGTGTTTGGATGTAAACAGCGTTCCAGTTAAAAGTAATAAAACACTTAAAGGAAGAGGAACATAAACTCAATGTTATTCACAGAAAAGAAGACGTACCCTCAATTGGAAAATGAAAAAAAAAAATCCCTTTGTGCTTTAGAGTTGGGTTTCGCGTTCACTGCTGGATGGAGAATCTCACATGGGTTTCTGTGGAGGTTTTTGAATCTTCTTCTCGTATGATCCTGCGTGCTTGTATCCAGCGACGTATCCGGACGTGTCCACCACTTCCACGCGCCCCGCCTTCCCCTTCCCGCGACCCGTCTCGTCGAAACGCTCCTTGTGCGATCCGGTGAACTTGGTGGGGTCAGTCAAACGGGACACGGTCGGGGAAGCCACGGCTCTCTGTGTCGAGAAAGAGAAAGAAACTTTTAAAAAAAGGAATAGTTCTCCCAAACATCGTCAAATCTGTCTTCATTTAGTCATCTCATTATTTAATTTTTTCTGTAGTTTTTCTGGGAGTGTTATTCCTCTAAAGCGCCATCAGTATAATGAACATTTTCTGACATTTAAAACAATGGATCTGGAAGAACAAGATTACATTTTGAAAACTTACACATGTACAATACCATTTAAAAGTTTGCTTTAAGATTTGTCATGTTTTTAAAGAAGTCTCTTTTGAAGAAGCTGCATTTATTTGATCAAAAATACAGTAAAAACAGTAATATTGTGAAATATTATTACATCCTAAAATAACTGTTTTCTATGTGAATATATTGTAAAGTGTAATTTATTCCTGTGATCAAAGCTGAATTTTCAGCATCATTACTCCAGTCTTCAGAGTCACATGATCCTTCAGAAATCATTCTGATATGATGATTTGCTGCTCAAGAAACATTTCTGATTATTATCAATGTTAAACAGTTCTGATACTGAACTGTGGAAACCCTGATACATTTATTTCAAGATTATTTGATAAATAGAAAGTTCAGGATTTATTTGAAACAGAAATGTCTTTACTGTCACACTTTTGATCAATTTAATGCGTCCTTGTGGAATAAAAGTATTAATTTAATTCAAAGATAACCACTATTATTACATTTAGAAATGAGCAGACAGTTTAGCTGTTTATCTGTAAACACTAATTATTCACATACTGTACATAAAAAAAAAAACGATTAAAGAAATAAGTGAGTGGATTTACATCCATATACTACAGCAAGGATTCCCAAAGACCCCCTTTAATCTAAACTATTCCCCTTGAGGATTTAATATTTTATTAATTTAAAAACACATTTGCGTGTTCACAGTTCTCTAATGTCATATGACATGCAGGTAAACAAATAAAATGTTTTCTCTTTTTAATAAGTGTTTTGATTAATTCTTAGCTTTTCATCAACTCTATTATCTCTCAATAAACTTCATAAAACCCCAGTTTGAGAAAAACAGGATACTATTATTTACAAGTGAGGAATACATCAAGCGATTCATCTTAAAGAGGCAATGAACACGAGAAGTGCTAGTGCGTTTACACTTGGCATTAACATGCGATCACCATGATCCGATCAAGCCAATCAGGACACGGTGCGTTTACATTTGTTCATATCAAGTAGCCTCTGTATCTGGATAACCGATCGGATTTCTGTTTCCTGCATAATATTTAAATTAGGTCTGTAGCACGACACCAAATTGAGAGTAAAGATGATATAATTTAAGCAATGTCCCAATTGCTTTCACTCACTCACTTTACTTGCCTGTGCAATCTCCAGTCTTAGATCAAATTTAAAAAAAAATATATTTCCAGAGTTGATCATACAAAAATAACTGGGTTGATCATGTTAAACAAGTCACATCATCGATCATCTGGGTTTAAGGTTATAGCTGCGTCTGGCCATTATTTTCTGACAGCACGTGGGGAGACTGGGGGGGGGGTTTATATGACGTCCACCTGTGAATGCAGACACGATGGCTGGATTGGGTTTACATTACACTGAGGGTGCTTCTCAATATCCCTCCTCGTCTCCTCTCTCCTCCGTCCTCCATCCTATGACCCGGAAACCGATCGAGCTCAGCCATCTTCAATGACATCTCAATTCTCTAATTGCACCGCGAGGATCGAGGAGTGAGGAGGCTTCCAGAGGAGCTATGAGCGAGGATACACAGGTGTATCCTATGCGGAAGTGTTTTATTGACTAAACGTGACGCACGTGTAAATTCTCCTCCCCCTTCACATCGGTCACAATAATTTTATAGTTATATAATTTGATTGTAGTTTGTATAAATCACACATTTCACATATTTCAACAGGGCATCTTGCTTTATTATTATTTGTTATGATTTTTTTTAATAACCATACTTCAACAACACAAGGGCAGATCCTTTGAGCGCTGCTGATGACGCTGTGAAGTGACGCTCGAGTGATCAAGTATTCCAATTTATAAAAAAGCTTTCATTCGATTCCTCCGTCCTCATTTCCTTTCCTTGCAGCCTTCCCTCACATCCTACAGGGGGTGGAGCTGAGACGCGAGGAAAGGAAACGAGGATGCACAAATAAGAATTGAGAAGCACCCCCTGAGATCCGATCACAATGCGTCCTCGACTACCTCCGAACCCAGGGGCCGGTTTCACAAAGATAGACTTTGACTATGGCTTAGATATAGTAGATAGTCAGACTTCAGATAGACATCTAAATCAGACCGTTTCACAAAGCACTTAAGACTTTGACTATCTTAAGTAGGACTACACTGCAATGCATTCTGGGTAAACGAAGACACTTTTCAAAACAAAAAACACGGCGGATCGAGTAAGCGCATTCAGC